>NC_058130.1:253391961-253546387 GCF_016433145.1 Gracilinanus agilis | reverse complement strand
CTGTCTATTTAACTTCCAACTATATATGTAGCCATCATAGCTTCCTTTTTCTCTGGACTCTTTCACAACAGAGATGCACAAAGTTTAGAAACAGTCATGATCAGAGTTTAACTAGCCAGAAAGCAGTCTAATTAAACAAACAAACATATATATGTTTGTTTGTTTAATTAGACTGCTTTCTGGCTAGTTAAACTCTGATCATGACTGTTTCTAAACTTTGTGCATCTCTGTTGTGAAAGAGTCCAGAGAAAAAGGAAGCTATGATGGCTACATATATAGTTGGAAGTTAAATAGACAGAGGTTTGGGTCCTCTGTCTAAATACTTTACATCCTATCTTTTTAAAAATATTTTTGTAAGGCGGCTTGTCTGGATGTTCCCAGATTGCCCAACATGGAAGCACTGTAGCTCCCTTTGACTAGCTACTTAGCCTAAATGGACTGTATCTTTAAAACTGGCTGGGGTTGAGCTGGTCTGTCTCTTTCCTGTGAACCACAGAGCAGGAACCAGTGAGAGAGAAAGGACTTCTTTACCCTCGTTCTGAGAAATGAACCAGGATATATTGGTTTCTGTTCAGTTTTATTTTTCTTTCTCAGTTTCAGGTGCCAGTGGTGATCTTCACTGGACCTACCAGACCTGAGAGTTCAAGCCATGGCAGATTTGGAGGTAGAATTCCAGGAAGGATGTTGCAGTCAGCCGGTCAATCTGCCTGTGAAGGAAACCTGAAGAAACCGGAGCGACCAGAACTCAAGCCTATGGCAGATTTCAGTTGGAATCGTGACTGTACTCTATAGAAACTGAGCTAAAGTATGAATCTAATCCCCTCCTTCTCCCCAGAGACTGAGTAGGGTTGAGGAGGGAAGAGAAATAATTTTCACATGTTGGGGAGTAAACTGTGTATTTGCTATTATATCTTTTGAACCTAATATTCCTTTGTGAAAACTGATCTACTATTAGCTAAATAGAATTGGAGTACAAGTGACCATTTGAAGGAATATCACTGGTGGGGGCTGGAGCCATTTGTAGAGTCCTAGATATTCTCAATCTCCTTCAGGGTATCAGGGAACCCTGGAAGAAGGGTGAAATGGAATAAACCTGACCTGCCAGCAATGGGGCCAAGGTAATCAGTATTGCATTTAACTTAATTTTTTTCAATTAAAATGAATTTTCTTTATCTCCTGCCTCCCCATGGAAAAAAAGTAATAATCATATTTATTTTGTTTCTAATTTCAGAAAGTTATGAAATTTTCTAAGCAAATTTTATAATTTAATTTAATAATTTATGTTCATTTATGGGTGGGACAGTAGATAGCTGAGCATGATGGGACAAGATGAGTTCAAATTCAGTTTCAGCCATCTACTAGCCATGTGACCCTGGACAAATCTCTTAACCTCAATCTGTCTTAGTTTCCTCAGCTATAAAATGGGGATAATAACAACATCTACCTTGCAAGGTTGTTGTGAGTATAATATAAGATAATATTTTTAAAGCACTTGATACAGTACCTGGCACAAGATAGGTGTCCTCTACACATCAGTTTATACAAATATTCCTATGTTTCTCAGAAGCCATCCTTTCATCATTTGTTATAGCACAATAGTGTCTCAGGATAAACAATAAGATAAAATCTCATTGATTTTAATATTTTTGTAAACTTTCCAAGTGGGATAACAAACCATATGGACTTGGACCTCATGATTTTCCACCTGCCATGACTAAGAGAAAGAGAATTAGCACAGTGCCTGACACCCAGTAGGTATTTATTTAATATTTTTTTAATTAAATGTAACTTAGTAAACAAAAGGATTATTCAGGGAAGTTTATTCTCCCCATATTCACTGACTACCCATTCTTCTTCTGAATGAGAGGTAGAAAGGAGATTTGAGTAAGGGAAAGTTAAGCCCCCAGGGCTGACAAAAGGGAATATTAGGAAAATATGTTCAGTCTACAAAAAATGGGGGCCATTGAAGAGTTGCTAGTTTATTGATAGTCTAAACCAGTAATGGGCAAACTTTTTAAAGAGAGGGCCAAAGGAAAGGAAATGCTCATCTGTCAGTCTGTCTCTAAGGCAACTCTTTCGAAGTTTCATTGTATTGTATCCTACTCATTGTATTTGTCAGATTAGGAATAATGTCTCCTAGCCAGATAGAACATTTCAGGCCCCCCACCCCAATCTGGCCTGCAGGCCATAGTTTGCCCATCAATGGTCTAAACCAACAATGGGGAACTTTTTAGAGATGGAATGCCAGACCCTGCCCCAACTCCACCCCCCAGATCAAGTGCCCTGCCCATGCCCCACCCCCAGAGACCACATTCTGTACCACTCCCCACATTGAGTGCCCAGGGAATTGTTTCACCCCATTACTCCACCCAGGGGAGGGAGGGAGCACTACTATTGGACTGCTGGACAAGGGGGTGGGTGATGTAGTCAGGCTTGGGGAGAGGGAGAGATGAGGGGTGCAAGCATTTTGTTCCCCTCTAGTTAAGTGAGCTCAACTCCCTCAAACCTAGAAAAATAAGCAAAAAAGCTCTAGCTTACAAGAAAACCTCATGTATAAGAAAACTCAGGTTAAATGACATCATCCTGACACATTCATCCCATCACATTCCAACCTTCCTGAAGGGGGCATCCTCCAAATTAACCTTTTTAGCAATGGTCAAGAGTTGAAGACAGGTTTTAATCTGGATGCAGGGCTGATTAGGAGATTGACAAACCACTATTGTGTTTTCTAGAGCTTCTAGCCCACCTATTCTCCCTCAGGCAAGGCACCCCTCTGAATTCGAATTGAACAGGCAGGGTTAGTAAGAGGTGAAGAGTTAGAATGCAAATTAAAGTCCCCCACGTTTGCTTGTTAAAGAAATTGGGGAAGGGGGCAGCTGGATAGCTCAGTGGATTGAGAGCCAGGCCTAGAGATGGGAGGTCCTAGGTTCAAATCTGGCCTCAGACATTTCCCAGCTGTGTGACCCTGGGCAAGTCACTTGACCCCCATTGTCTAGCCCTTACCAGTCTTCTGCCTTAGAACCAATACACAGTATTGATTCTAAGATGGAAGGTAAGGGTTTAAAAAAAAAAAAAAGAAAAAGAAAAGAAACTGGGAAAGGGAATTGTAGAATAGCAAAGAGGCTATTAGCCTCGCCTGAGGTTCATAAAATTTATTCCTACATCACTAGACTACAGTTTTGAACATTTTAAAAGTAGAAACTCAAAAGATACATCCCCAAATTAAAAAAAAAAAACCTTTGTATAGTAAAGACACTGGTTGCTTCTGATAGTAAAGACATAAGTTGTTTCTGTCTCTCTCAGGCCAAAAGTAATTAAGAGGCCATTATATTCTGAATGGGGAAATCTTGTCCTGCAAGGGATGCTGTCTTGAAGAGACCTGCTTATTAACTCCTACTGGAGAGGAGGGGAGGGGAGCAGCCCAGCGGTACCTCATTTAAGCTTTTTAGTTAGGAAATCTAGTGAACTCTGTGCTGTAGACAAAGGTACACTAGGTCTTTGGGACACTGGATCCTTGGCATGTGTGCCCCTGGATATGCATGCCGTCTGTGGCTCATTTGCCATGGGTTCACCATCATGGACCTAAACACTTCCAATCTCACACAAGAAATATTTAGGTACCTACCATGTGAATATTCCTGTGTTAAGCACTAAGAGAGATATTAAGACAAATTATCAGCCTAGAATTTATGGAAGTAGAAGAGATACAATTTAATGGACTATCACTCATCAACACTTATTGTTACTGTGTGTAAAACACTAGAAATTATTCCAGATAGAAAGATGTAAAATGACTCTCTCCCTCATGGAAATTACATGTAAGTAATGGAGGATAGAAATGTATACAAAGAATAAATTCATGAAAGATAATTTCTTGAAAGATCATGTCAAAGATTTTTTTCTCATGGCTTTCAAGTAGTCCAATAATTCTTAGATGACCTCTCCCAGATTTATTTTCCTAGTCACTTGTTTTTCCAATGAGATATTTCACATTTTCTTCTAGTTTTCATTATTTTGTTTCTGTTTGATTATTTCTTGATGTCTCAAGGAGCCATCAGTTTTTACTAGCCCAACTTAATTTTTAGGAAAGTATTTTTTTGAGTGAGCTTTTGTGCCTCCTTTTCCATTTGGCAAATTCTACTTTTTAAAAAATTCTTTTCCTCAGGAAATGTTTGTACCTCTTTTACCATATGGCCAATGCTGCCTTTTTAGAAGTTCTTTTCTTCAGGGCATTTTTGAATATCTTTTTCCATTTGGCCAATTCGTTTTGAGGCATTGTATCATAGTTTTTTTGGAGGGTAATTTGGTAGAGATCAGGTGAGTCTGTATAATTTCTCCATCTTGGCTGTACTCCTAAGGCATACTTCTTGACATTAGACTTTATATTAGGGTCAGGCTCTGAACACTTCTGGAGGAAATGGCTGGGCCATGCTTAATTGTTTTGCGCCCTCTTGGGTCTTCCTGCTCCTTTCTTGGAGACTTGAATATTTTATTATTCCAGGATCTTTGAGTCAGACCTACAAATTTTCAGTGTGTTAAAAACAGTCTGATCCAGGGTGAAATTTGATCATTTCCTTTCTGTTCTGAATTCTGTAAGTACCCGACCTAGTTTTGAGTCTCAACAATACAAATACAACCTTGTCCTTGGTTGTAGCTCCTATAGACTGTTGCCAAACTCAACCACTGGCAACCAATTGGAGAGTTCTGTAAGTTCAAAATGACAGACCTGCAAGCTCCTCTTTGATCTGGTTATTCCACTTCAGGCTTCAGAATGGATAATGAGCTAGAACTAAGACTTCATTATCCTTCTGGAATGAGAGTCACACAGCTTTTAGAGTCACACAACGTTTTCTTCCTTTTGTACTTGTTGCTCAGTCAGCAACCAAGCTAAGGAATTCTTCGCCCTGAACTAAGACTTTTAGGCACAGGTCTCCTCTTCAGACTACCCTCAGTTTGTGACCCAGAACCATGTAGTGAGTGGCAGAGCTGTCAGTTGGCTCCTATTCTAGATTTCTGCATAAAATCAGGCTTCTTTGTGTCAGATCTTTCCTTTCCTTTCCCTGGTGCATAGTTGTAGAGAGGTCTGTTAGACTATTTAGCTTTCATGACAGTTCCAGACATGGTGCTCCTTACTAGACTCCATCTCCCAGTGTCTTCAGACCTCTCTGTCTCTCTCTGCTCATCTGGGTTGGAAAAATGATTCAACAGTTTATTCTTTGATTTCCCAACCAGTACTCAGTTGGTTATATTTTCTAGATCTTTATGAATACTTCTAAGGGATAATTCAGTTGTATTGCCTCCTTCTACTCCTCTTGGCTATTTACCTCTTTATTAACTTCTCTAAATAAAGTTATACATGCAAAAAAAATGTAATTACAAAGGAAATCAGTTATATTGAAGTGTAGTTATCAAACTTAAAAAAAATGTTTCTGAATTCCATGGTAAGAATGTCTGTTTATCATACCCAAAAGGCTATAAAATCATGCATATCTTTTGACCCAGAAAAACCACTACTAAGGTCTCTATGCAAAAAAAATGTCAAAAAGGAAAAGGACTTGTATTTTAAAAACATTTAGAGCAACTCTGTGGTGACAAATAAATGGAAATTGAGGGGATACCTATCAACTGGGAGTGACTAAACAAGTTGTAGGATATGATTATGATGGAATATTATTGTCCTATAAGATATGTCTTATATATTATATATTATTATATATATTACACATATATAAGATATATAAGTCCCTATAAGGGAGGGAGGGAGGAATTCATGTGGCTTTTCTTACCTTTAAAGAATCTATGGGCCAAAAATAGTTGAATACCATTGATTTAGACTCATAAATGAACTAATAAATACACAAGTACAAATCTATTTGTAACAATACTTTGTACTGGAGACCACAATTTAATATAAAATAAGTTCCTATTGACTGGGGAATTCTTGAATAAATTATGGAATATTAATATATTAGAATGATATTTTACTATAAGAATCAATCAATAAATATTTGTTAAGCATTTATTATGTGACAAACAATGCTAAATGCAGAGAGTACAAAGACAAAATTATAAAAGTTATTGCCCTCAAGGAATTTATATTCTCAGGAGGGAGACAAAGGGGAGAAGAGAAGAGAATAAGCATTTATATAAGTGCCTATTATGTGTTGAACACTATGCTAAAAGCCTTTTCTAAATATTACCTTATTCGATCTTCTAAACAACCCTAGGACATAGGTGCTATTATCATTCTCATGTTAGAGATGGGGAAGCTGACATAAAAAGAAGCTTTGCAACTTCTCCAGGGTAACATAGCTAATAAGTGTCTGAGGCTGTATTTGAACTCAAGTCTTCCTGATTCCAGGCCCAGCTCTCTATGCATTGTGCCACCAGCTGCCTCTTCCACATGAACCTGTGTGGTATATGTATGTGTAAGTATATGTATGATATATAAAAATTGTTTTATGTATATAAATGAATACATACAAATTATGTGTGTATGTACTTACTGTAAGAAATAAAATGGATATAAAAGTATAGATTTAAAAATATTAGGGTTTTAAAGGATTTATTGGGAGTCATTAGAAAAATAAAGCCACATGCCTATTAAGAGTTAGTTTGAAAGTCGCTCCCTGTTGCTGCCTCCTCCCATCCTGGCTCTTACTCCACAGGCAGAAAAGAGGAAGTACCAATCCAGTCCTCAGTCTTTATACTTTTCTCTATGTTATTACTCTTCCTGCCTATGTGATTACACAAACAAGGAATCATGGGAAATGTAGTTTGAAGACCCCTAAACTTCCAAAGGAAGTTTAGATCCAGGACTTCAAAATTAGTTCAAGGACCCCCCCCCAAATTTCTAATATCACATTATATAAATAATATATACATATAAATGCATGTATATAAGTAATATACACGCTGTGTGTGTGTGTGTGTGTGTATGTGTGTGTGTTTGTACAGACATGCACAAAGGTAGTTTTGGAAGAGAGTAGCTAAGAACTGGGGAGTTAAAGAAAGGATTCATGTAGATGGTAGTGATTGAGCTGAGTCCTAAAGGAAATCAGGAATTCCAAGAGGCAGGAGTGTGGAAGAAATGAATTCCAGTCATGGGGACTAGCTGGTACAAATACTAGAGATGGAAGATGAAGTGCCCTATGTTCAGAACTACGATTAGATCAGTATGGCTGGATTACAGAATAAGATGAGGGATTGTCTAAGAACACTGGAAAGTGGGAAGGGGCAAGGCTGTGAAAAGATTTAAATGTCAAACAGAGGAATTTCTATTTGATTTTATAGGTCAGATTGCAGTTTATTGGAAGGAGGGTGTCACATGATAAGTCTTTTGTTTAAGGAAAATCACTAAGTCAAATCTATGGAAAATGGATTGCAAGAGAGAGAAGCTTCAGAAATGGAGACTAAATAGGAAGCTCTTCAATTAATATAAAAGATGAAGAATTGAACTAGTGGATGAGTGAGGGGAGGGTTCTATTTGGGTAGGGAGTGTGTTGAGACAAAGATGCCAAAATTTTAAAAAGAAAGAAAAGAACATCTATAAAACATTTAAAATTACACAGAAGAAAACCAAGAGAAATTCAGAAAGAGATACAGATGGCAATTGTGCTATTAACTTTTTAATTTAGCATATACTTTTAAAAATTGCATTAACTGAAGTCCATAATACTATTACTATTACTACATAATACATAATACTATTAAAAAAGAATATGCCATTCTTTTTTCATTCTTTACATATAGAAATGATTGTGGATATTAGTGATTGTTTATTTCCATTTTTTAAAGAAAAAAACAAATCACAAGTCTTCTAGATAATAAGAAAAAGGGAAAACCACTTGACTGCCAAACTAATAGAACATAAGAATAAAGGGAATCAAGACAGTAATACAAGGTTATACCATAATGAGTATTCTATGGCCATCATATTACAACAATCACTACCTCTGTAATGGTATATATTCAACCCATGTTACTTATTCTAAAATATCTTATAATTTCACACAGATAAAAAGGTTAGGAGAAAAGAAAGAATCTATTTAAAAAAACCTTATTTTCATGTTTGCAAAATTATTTCAATATTTAAACATCCCTCTAGTTTGTTGTGATCGGCACACAATATCAGATTTCTAGTGGACATAATTTCTTACCTACCAATTGACATTGTTTTTAGAAATGCTAACCATCTCACAAGGCTATGATATTCTTTTTATGGTAATTAGCATGTAATTATAAACATGTAAATTATAAGCAGATTTTACTTAGAACATGTCAATAAATATGGCACCATAAAACAGGTTACTGACTATACTTTCACTCTGCAAACAGAGATTTTTCTTATTTTTGTGCCAGAGTGCAGTTGCCAGAAATTGAGGAATGCTTCTTAGGTTTATAATCCTATCTTAGAGTCCACACAGTGACTTAGAGTTTACTTTTATCCTTTGGACAGAACTCCTAAATGAAATGATTAACGTTTTGTCTTCCTTCTATGTAACTCTCCAAAGTAAAAACAAAACAAACCCACAAAAACAGATCTATGTGTATAAGAAGAATAAAACAAACTGAAATCATAATACTAGTGAGAGGTTTTCAGACTGACATCTGTACATTAAGAATATGTAAAAATCCCAATTTCATGCTCTGACAATTTATTGTGCATTGGAGGTAGGATAATGCCATGGGAATGCCAAATGTCAAAGCATTACATAGTGTCAGCTATTCATATGTTCCTTTGATGAGCTATCACTGGGAATGGGAATTCCTTAAGGGAAAGATTCCTTTAAAAAAAAAGGAAGAGGGAACTGTCAAAGCAAGGCAAAAAGCATGAGATCATAGCAAGAAAAGTTAATTCATTAATAATTCATGAATGCCAAAACTAAAATTTTTTTCTGGATATTGTTTGTCTCTATTTATTGCTCACCATGTTTGAAACTGTCAGAGTCCCACAAGCTCTGACTGCAAGTTCCTTTGACCTCTGACACAAGCATGTCCAAGAGATGAAGGAAGGCATCATCCAGGTCTCAGCTGTCACTGACCTTATGATACCAGATCATCATTGTGCAACCTCTTAGTATATGTTGAACCCAAGACCTTCCAGTACAGCTTATTATAGGAGATTCCCCACAGGGACACATACAACCCAAGGGAATACAATGATAGCTACTCAGGTAAAGACACCCAGATAACAAAACTCCACAGATTTGTATAGCTCTGCCACAAATAAGTCCAACCTGACTCTTTTATCTTCCCTCCTGTTAACGCAGTCACATCTGCAGCATAATAGTTAAATTTAATTCCTGGAAGCCTAGGTGAGCATTGTTTTTATATATGTGGTGTAGGGGGTCTCAAAAGGAAAGAAAGACTGCTACCTCATCAGGATTTTTGGCTATATGCACTGTCTTCCTGATCAACTAATCAATTGTCCTGTGTTGTCTGTAGTTAACAGGAACATGCTATTTCTACATTGATGATATACAAGAAACTACCATCAACAAACCTTGACCCAAATGAAAGAAGAAACAAACAGGATTCAGTCATATTTCAGACACAGGTTTGTCTAGGAGACACATATTCATAGGTTGGCCCAGTGAGAGGAAAGTTATCTTTAATTCCTCTGGCTCATAAGAGACTTTCCCCATCAGATTTCCAAAAGCTGTCTTTGTAACCTTGTGGCCAGCAAAAAAGAAAAGAAAGAGATTTGGTCTATTGGTGTTTTTTGTATGTATGCTCGCTTCTAGCCCAGCCTCAATTAAAAGGCTTCCCTTCAATGTACAGTAAACCAGTAAGAAAGAGTCACAGAATACTTGTCCATGATCAGAAGTAGAAGGCCAGGGCCTTATTTCCATGTTTTCAGAAAAAAAGCTCCCAAACTGGAGAGTTGTTTTAATCTGCATTTCTTTTATTAATGATTTGGAGCACTTTTTCATGTGGTTGTTGATAACTGACTTTTATTCTTTCTAGAACTGTATTTTCTGAACATTTATATATTGGAGAATGGAACTTGTTTTTTATCCGTTTAATTTCTGTCAATTCTATATATATATCTTGAACACTAGATCTCTTTTCTTCCCTTTTCTTTCCTTTCTTAAAATCTACAAAACAGAACAAAGCCACTTGAGATTTTTTTCATGCTTTTTCAAGTTACTCATATCACTTACATTTTAAAAGAATTTTTTTCCCAATCAATGAGCATCTACTTTATTTCCAGTTCTTTGATACATTAAAAATGGCTATAAGTGTTTTGAAGTATATAATGGTTAAAATTAAATTATGAGACTGGTAGTAGCTTTAATAGCTTGATGACATCAAAATAGTGATAGTAAAGAGAGGGAAATGCAAGAAAGAGGTAGAGAGTTGCTTAGCTTACTACTCTATTTATAGCCACGATGGATTGAAGCTTACTACCAACATAGGTTCCTTCAGGTTCCAAGCTCCAGCCAGAAGAGCTACATTTAAAAATTTTAAACTCAGTTCCAGGTCTTTTGTTCACAAATGATTGAAAGTTTCCCATTCTATTCTAATCCATAGGATTATACTCAGTGTTTCAGTGTAAATTATTCTTCATTACAAACCCTTATCTTTTGCCTTTGGGAATATTTCAAGATTTTTTTCTCTGATAATAGCTAAAGAACTGATCCATTTCCTTGGTATTTTCAACTTAGCCTTTGATTCTAAATTCTAATAGAGATAGGGACAGGATTCATGGTTTCACTAATAGAGAGAATTCTTGGGTGAGAAAAATCGCTTTACTGATGCACCCTGGCAGCCTCTCTGCAACATAGAGCCTTGCAGAGTTGCCTACTACAATGAGAGGTTAAGTGACTTGCTCAGAGTAGCATAGCCAGAATGTGTTAGAAGTGGTGTTTAGGGGACAGCTGGGTGGCTCAATGGATTGAGAGCCAGGCCTAGAGACTGGAGGTCCTAGATTCAAATCTGGCCTCAGACACTTCCTAGCTGTGTCACCCTGGTCAAGTCACTTAACCCCCATTGCCTAGCCCTTATGGCTGTTTTGCCTTGGAGCCAATATACAGTATTGATTCTAAGATGGAAGGTGAGGGTTTAAAAAAAGAAGTGGGGTTTAAATGTAGGGTTTCTTGACTTTAAGACCAGCTCTATCCACTATATGCCTGCCTATCATTATAGATAATACATTTTCAAAATGATGTTTTTGATGTTTCTCAACTTAAAAATATACATATTTATCCTGCAAATGAAACAGAAGTAACTGTTTATTAATTCCTTGGCTATTCTATAAAAACAATTCAATTTTTATTTTAAAGACCCAGATGTTTTCAAATATGAATGAATTAGAAATCCATTTGCCTTAGACAAATATAATTCATTTGATTTTACTCCATCTGAAAAAGAGTATAAACTTGAAAATCTTAGTGTAGAGGTTGCCTGATCCTGTGTAATCCTGATTGGTGTTCCTTGATATCTGAATTGTCTCTTTCTAGCTTCTTGTAATATTTCCTCCTTAACTTGGAAGCTTTTGAATTTGGCTATTACATTCGTGGGGGTTGTCTTCTGAGGATTTAATGTAGAGGGTGTTCTATGGGCTCTTTCATCGTCTATTTTGCCCTCTTGTTCAAGGACATTAGGGCAGTTTTCTTGGATAATTTCTTGTAGTATAATATCTAGATTTCTATTTGTCTCTGATTTTTCTGGAAGACCAATAATTCTCTAGTTGTCTCTTCTAGACCTGTTTTCTTGATCTGTCATCTTCTCATTGAGATATTTCATGTTTCCTTCTATTTTGTCAGTCTTTTGACTTTGCTTCATTAATTCTTGCTGTCTTTTGAGATCATTGGCTTCTACTTGCCCAATTCTAGCCTTTAAAGATTGGTTTTCGACTATAATCTTTTGGTTTTTCTTTTTAGTCTGGTCTATCGGCTCTTCACGGCTTCCAGCTGGTCATTTCTGGTCTTCAATTTGCTTATCATTTCATTTGGTTTCAGAATCTCAATTTCCAATTGTAAAACTCTGCCTTTTAAACTGTTATTTTCTTTTTGAACTATTTCCCACTTTCCTTGCCAGATTTCTTCCATCTTTCTCATGATCTCAGATTTGAACTCTTCAAAAACTTGTGACCAATTTTCATTTTTTTGGGAAAGTTTGGATGTCTTTATTTGTTTGTCCTCCTCTGCTTTCTGGATTTTCTTCTGAGCAAAAGTTATCAGGTGTTAGAGCTTTTTTCTTGGCCTTTTTGGTGGTTATTTCTTGGGCCTTGCTTGTCATCATTATACTGGTTTTTCTTTCTCAGCCAGAAGTCTGAGTGAGGCAGGCAGGCTCTCTGTGTATAGAGCTAAGGAGCAGTTTTTGCCTGAGGCTACTTTGCGAGTCTCCTGGCTTCCACTGTCTGCTAGACCTCTGCTGTCCTTGGCCCCTCTCAGCTTCATTCCTGCACCCAAGGTCTGCACTCCCCAGCCTCCTGGGGTCTCTAGTCTAGCTGTTCTCAGGGTCAAGCCCCCAATGGTCCTAGTCAGCTTCCCAGAGCCTAGAAATTGGCCCATGTTTGCTCCTCCATCTGAGGTTCTCCCCTGAGTCTCCAAGTGCTGAGCTGCTTCCACTGTCCACTGCCTCTCTCAGCTCCACTCCTGTGCCCAAGGTCTGAGATCTCTAACCTCCTGGGGTCTCAAGTCTTGCTGCTCTCAGGGGCAAGCTCCTGGTGGTCCCAGTTAGCTGCCAAGAAGCTAGATTTTGCCTACCCCCACCCCCTGCTTGCTCTAACTCTGGTGTGCAGCCTCTGGCTCTGGAACTGTGAGTAGAGTGGGGGAGGGTTGATTAGCTCGTGTTTTGATGGGAGCGATTTCCCCCCCCCCCCCTTATAACGTGGAAATGCTCAAATCCCATGTACCTTTGATACTGTGCCCTATTGTAGGGTCCCTTCTTTCATCTGGATTTGTTTTTTTTTTTTGTTCTTTGGAGGTATGCTGGTGATAGGTGGTAAGGAGAGTTAAGTGCCCTGTTCTACTCTGCAGCCACCTTAACCTGGAAGTCAAAAGTTACTTCCAATTCTACTTTTTAGAAAGTTATTTTCTTCAATAGAATTTTGTGCCTTCTTTTCCTTTTGACCAGTTTTAGTTTTTAGTTGTTTGGTGTATTTTTGTATATCTTTTGCCAAGATGTTGACTTTCCTTTATTTTCCCAATTATTTTTCCTACCTTTCTTATTTGATTTTTGAACTCCTTTTTGAGCTCTTCTAGGAGTTCTTTTCAGACCAAACAACCTTTAACACTTTCCCTTGAAGCTTCACATGGTTCCATTTGGCACTGTTGTCCTCTTCTGAGTTTGTGTTTTGATCTTCCCTGAAACTAAAGAGGTTTTTTAAGGTCAGGTTTTTTTTGTCTTTTGCACATTTTCCCAACATATTTTGTAAGTTTTGCCTATAAGTTAAAGCCTGGTTCTGTGCCTGCCATAGAAGAGATGCTGCCCCAAACTTCTTTTGTTGGGACTTTCAATGTGTACTGGCAGTGGTGGCCTGGCTAACTCACTGTGGGAAGGCCTACAGCTATTTTGCCAAGATTCCACCTGCTCGTGATTGAGTTGGATTTTGCTTCCCCCAATGCTGGTCTACCCAGACACCTTCCAATCTGGACCATGCTCTCCTCCTACCCCAGTGATATGGATCTTCACTACTGACCTTTCATGGTGTCTTGGACTAGAAAGCTGTTTCAACTCATCTTTTGTTAGTTCTGCCATTCCGGAATTCATTTTGAGGTATTTTTTTTTTTGGTAGTTTGGAGCAGAATTTGGGTAAGCTTGACCAGCTTTTTTCTTATTCCACCATCTTGAGTCCTAGAAATGGGAGTCCTTTCCCAAAAGTCTTCATTTTTTTTAGTGAGGTATTGAACTTCTGTGTGGGAGTGAGTATGTTTCAGATCCTTGCTTCAATGTTTTTCTTCTCACTGTTACCAATGCTTGGAATGATCCTCTTCATCTATCCCCATCAGTGTGAAATCCTTTCTAAGTTGAGACTTAAAGGTTATCTTCTCTAGATTTCCCATTATCCTCCCTACTTCCCCTCATAGCACTTTATACTTTTCACATCCTATATTCCATGTATATATTTCCCCTTCTTCTCTAGTATAAATTCCCAGAAGGCAAGAACCATGGCAACTTACAACTTACTCAGGTCGCTATGAATTTAATAGGCCCTCTATTAATGTTTGTTGAACTGAACTGAATAATTCATAAAAGGACCAAAAGGGATGACAGTGTTGTATAATGAGTCCTCTGTTATATAAATTAACTAAAATCTTTCTTTAATTCAAAACAAACTATTTAACAATTTAAATAATTCTTGATACTGACAACTATTGGAAGAACAATTTTAAAGTAAAGAGGTATGAATATATAAGTAATCCCTTGAGCTAAACTGATATTATCTGTTTTTCCTTTTGGTTTTCAATAGATTTATAAACATGATAAAGGAAAGAAATAGATTTTCCCTAATACTAAATAGTATTCTAACTTAAAGTGAATTCTCAGATGTCTTAAAACAGGAAGAGATAGTCTGTATAATGTCTGAATTTCTCCAGAGGCTGTATTTCTTAATTTTAAAAATAATGTATTAATAGGCCATTATTTTTAAAATTAAGAAATAAAAAAATAATGTACTAATAGGCCATTCAAGACAAACTAAACTACCCAGTGGATTTCCTCCACAATCTGAACAGATGCCAAAGAACACACAGCTAGGTAATAGCATGGCCAAGAGTGAGCCAAGCCAAATGAGAGCTCAGGGAAAGAGGGAGTGGAAGGGAATGGGGGACATGGAATAGGATAGAGACAGACAGACATATAGAGAGAAAGAGACAGACAGAGCTCTTCCTGTGGCAGAAGCCAATACATATAGCCTTTGTGATGTCATCACTCAGTTCCTCCCTGGGCATCAAAAGTCTTTGAGGAGGTCAATTTAGAGACCCCAACTCCTCCCTCATTGCTTCATTATAGGAAGAGGATCTTAAGGATAACAAGAGGCCCCACCAGGATCACTGTGTCACTGCAGTCCAAAATGGCTGCCTCTGTAAAGCATGCTGATTTCATTACCCAAGAAAGTTCTCTTTTATAGATAAATAAAGAGTAGATCTCTAAGTTGCTAATTACAAAAACCAGCTTAGTTAAATGACTTCAGGTCTGAGAGTATCTTACTTTAACTTGGAAGCTATCTGATCTTCTAAACCCAAGGTTTAAGAAAAGTTTTGTATGAAAACTATTATATTTCAATATTAATTTTCCACATTTGGATGATTAAACAAGGTTGGTTTTCCTGAAAAGATAAAATATATATTCAATCGAAAAATGGTGATATTTCAAACATATCATTCATTGTTACAGCTTTGACTGTGTAATTATTAAAGCTTTATTGATATGTTTTGTATTATATTACAAACAACTACAAATCACCCCATTCTGTAAGATACTACTTTTAATAAATAAAACAATTAGGTAATAATTTTCTGAAAGTGTTTACAATATTCTACAATCTCTCTACTTCTTAATTTAAAAAAAAACAAACAACTTATGTAGATCTACCATCTCTCTTTTTTTCACCCCCTACTCCATTGAGAAAAGGAAAAACAAATTCCTTATAGTAAATATACCATCATGCAAAACAAATTCCATTATTAAATGTATACAAAGTGTGTACATATACATATATGTGTGCGTACTTTATATATACACATATGTGTATGTATAATATATATGTATGTATATATATATTATATATGTGTGTGTGTCTATGTATATGTGTGTCATTCTGTATCCTAAATCTATGAACTCTCTCTCAGGAGTAATATATATTTCATCATCATTCCTCTGGAATCATAAACGGTCATTGTATTGATCATATTTCTTATAAATTTCAAAGTTGCTTGCCTAGAACATTGGATGACTATTGAATTATAAGGTAGTGGTTTCCAAAGCTACAAATTCAGCCCAAATCTCTCAGATGAACTGTAGTAATCTATTTTCAGTTGGATAAAAATATTTCCACTTTCATTATGTTATTATCAAACTCAACACATCCAAAATAAAAGTTATCTTCCTATTCAAATATATTTATTCTATTAATTCATTTATTAATTCTATTAATTATTTATTCAATGAATGTTTATCTTTTACCAATTATCTTCCAACTGCATATTAACCAGATTATGACATATAGGTAGATGAGCAGAGTTAGTTCATTAGCATATATATATCTAGGGCAGACAATGCAGATAGATTGAGTGGGTTAATCCCAAAATTGAATAGGAAAATATTTAAGAAATTGCATAGCATTTTGAACTAAAATTCAAGTTACTCCCCAGCCTAAAAGTTCATCTTTTTAGCACTAATATTCTTTCAGAGATACTATATTTTTTATTAAAACTTGTCATTCCCTTTTTAAATAAACTCCAATAGCTTCTTATCCCTAGAATTTAAAGCAAACTCACCTTAAAGGGTTTTAAAATCTTTTATATCTTAGCTCCAATCTACCTTTCCAGCCTTATTATATATGTTTCCCTTCCACACACTTTTCAGTTCAGCCAAACTGGATTGTTTACTGTTCCTCTCACACATGACATTCCATTCCTGTCTCCACAGACTACAGCCTATGCTGCACAATCTTGTGTGATTCTGATTCTGATTCCTTGGCACATGTCCTCTATTTTCCAGACTGATTACAGGGCATTTTCTTTGTCTCTGAAGATTTGGATTTTGACTATCACATTTCTAGGTGCATTACATTTGAGGATTCTCCTAGGTAGTAACATATGAGTTCTATTTTCATTTCCCTCTCTGGTTTGTACAATTTTTTTTTATAATTTCTTGAATATTGTATCTAGATTTTTTGGTTTGGTTGTAGTTTTTAGAGAATCAAATGATTCTTTTTTTTTTTTTAAACCCTTACCTTCCGTCTTGGAGCCAATACACAGTATTGGCTCCAAGGCAGAAGAGTGGTAAGGGTAGGCAATGGGGGTCAAGTGACTTGCCCAGGGTCACACAGCTAGGAAGTGTCTGAGGCCATATTTGAACCTAGGACCTCCCATCCCTAGGCCTGGCTCTCAATCCACTGAGCTACCTAGCTGCCCCCTCCAGTGATTCATAAATTATTCTTCTCATCCAGTTTTCCAGTTCAGTTTTATAGTAAATAACTCATATGTTCTCTTTGTTTTTTTTCTGTTATTTAACTATATTCTAATATAGCTTATATCACAATTTTTAAGTTCTGTTTGCTTTTTTTTTTCAGGGTGTCTGCCACTTGGGAAAAGGTTTCTATCATCTATTCTAAGCTGTTTATTATTTTTTTTTTAATTTTAAACCCTTAACTTCTGTGTATTGACTTATAGGTGGAAGATTGGTAAGGGTAGGCAATGGGGGTCAAGTGACTTGCCCAGGGTCACACAGCTGGGAAGTATCTAAGGCCGGATTTGAACCTAGGACCTCCTATCTCTAGGCCTGGCTCTCAATCCACTGAGCTACCCAGCTGCCCCTGTTTATTTTTTTTATAAGTGCTCTAATTTCACATTTTAATTGTTTCAATTCTTCCTTCATTTTCCCCATCTATACTTGACATCCTAATGGCCAATGTTTACCCCCTAGAATCTATTTGTAAATATTTCAGATTTATTTTATTCTTCTAGGATTTTATCTTAGCATTTTCTTACCCATAGAATTTCTTCATTTTATTAGCAATTTTCTTTTGTCTACTCATGTCTTTAGCTTTAGTTCCTGAACTGGGACTTTGTACACCAGGACCAGATTGTCCCCTCCTACAGTCTTGAAAGGAGAAGCTAGTTTCAGGATCTATTTCACTGGAAAGAAATGCCATTTACTGGGATTAATTTTCTCCCCAGGGCCCCTCTGCTTCTAGTTCCAATCCAAATGCCCCAGTCTTGGATGAAGTAACCAGTCCCACTTTCCCTACTGTAGTCCTGGACTGTGAATCTGTTCCCAGGCCAATCATTACCTCTTTATAGCAGTCTTAGCTAGGGGTATATAGATAGGCCAGACCCTTTGACATGCTCCTCTTCTTCCCCTACAGTTCCCTATATGTTAGAAAATGCATTGCTCCAACAGTCTTCCAGAAACACTCTTAACTAGAAAGTCTTCAACTTTGGGCCTCAGCCTTGATGCATTCCCCAACTGGGGAAGTTGCACTGGCCTTGGGCTTCAACTGCTAGTATAGTCTTTGAAGGGATGAAGAGGTTAAGTGGGTTTCCCCCCCCTTATGTTTGTTTAATTTCTCTTTCATCTGTACTTTTTTTCATCATTTCTGAGCCGAGTTTTGGGGGGAAATACACTAGCCAGGTAACTTTCATGTCTTTGCAATTATACTACAACCCCAGAATTTTTTGGACAGTATAAAGCTGAGGTGAAATGCCATTTAAGCAGTCTAACAAAGTGCTTTATGTTCTGATGTTTACATTATAACCATTTGGAACATTGAATACTAATTGTTAGTTACTGGTACTGCTTATATAAGTTTTTCTTATATAATGTGTGCTTACAAATCTTTTGAGTTTAGCAATTCTTATATGTATGTGTGAATAAATAGCCGTCCTTTTGATTTGTTCTCACTCTTTTTGGGGGGAAATCCTAGACGTGAGTCAAACCTAACATTTAAATAACTCTTCTCAGGACTACTGGTTAAAGGTAGAAGTAGAACTAGGAATAATGAGCCAAAAGAGACTGACCCTTCTCCTTAAAGGATCAAATCCATACATGTAAAAACAATCCCCAACTCTGCTATAAAAAAGATTAAATGAATAAATATTGACATGGGAAAGTAAATCTTATCCTTCCTCATGGGATCCCACAATAAATCAGAAAGACCAGACAACTTTGTGCAGTGTAAATCTCCTCATGAAATAGAATCTCTTTATTACCTAGGCTTGATATGAGTCCTTCTGTACCTCGATTTGTAAATTTAAAAATTTTATATTTTAAGCCTTGTGAGTCTGAGTGCTTATAAGGGGAGAACTGCTAGCTATTCTCTGGACAGGACAAGATACTGACACTTCCAGGTTCTACCAGGAAGAGAGCAGCAACATTTAATTTCAGAAATATGTTTCATACCAACAGTGAGTACCATCAGTGAGTAGGAAAACATATCTCTTGTTTCAAGAAACCTAGGATTATTCTTGGGAATTAAATTTTCATTTCAAATGGTCCAGAAATCATCTCCCCTCTTTTAGTGTTGCCATTATAACATATATTGAACAACACACATTCCTTAGCATTTCAGTAGGTCTTTAATTCCCTTAGCTCTGAATCCTTTTTTTCATGAAATGCTTCTTCTCATCATACCAGTTTTTTAACTTAATGTGTGGCTTATTACTTTCTTTTATAAGCTGAAAAATAGTAAGACATAAGTAGATTTAATGAATGAGCCTCTATAAACAAGTCTCACTGTACTGCTAAAAAAAGCCTCTCATATAAAAAGAACTATTTTTGAGATTAGTCAATTGTCCATTTCTCTACTGCTTTAAAAATTGCAATTATAATGATTCCTCTAGTTAGTAATGCTTATGTTGAACTATTGAAAAACATTAAGTTTTAACTATAGGAGAATATTCACTTAATAATATAAATAAATTACATCTAATAAACAATAAAATGATTCTTAGAATGATAGTTCTTTATCAATGACAGTTTATTTTAGGAATATCATAATTTGGAAAACAATTGTTTCTCTTAATTTTTTATTTCATCTTTTCATGAAGGTCAGCTTCCAGGAAAATTAGATGACATTATAGGTATGCCAGCAATTTGAAGAATGATTTATAGCTTAGTTGAAAATCGTGTGATCTTTCCATCACCATGTAATTTTGAGAACTGTAAATCATGAATAATAAAAAAGGATGTTAAACTTTTCAACAAATCCAGATGGGTACCAGTGTCATTGAGAATTCCTAAGAATCACCTTGATTGCTACCTCAGACTTGAAAGTCTGAACTGATGTTGCAGCTTATTAGTTTTCTATAATTATTTTTGCTTAGTATTGTTTACTATTTTAACATCATGTAGAAATTTATGTGAATGAAACCCAAGTCACTGGAAAAAATATGCATTCAAAAGAAAAAACTCTTTGAAAAATCAACATTAGTGAAGTGAACAATTAATACAATGGCTACAACTCTGTAAATGAAAGTAACTGTTAATAATTGTGATAAGTATAGCTACTTTTTTTTGTACAAACCCTTTTTCATTTAATGTAATTGAAATTTTTTATTTGACATTTTGCAATTTTTTCTAATTCTTGCTTGGTTTTAAAATCTTTCCTTTCCCAGAGATCTGACAAGTATACTATTCTGTGTTCACCTAATTTACTTATAGTTTCTTTCTTTATGTTCAAGTCATTCACCCATTCTGAATTTATCTTGGTGTAGGGTGTGAGATGTTGCTCTAAACCTAATCTCTCCCATATTGTTTTCCAATTTTCCCAGGAGTTTTTGTCAAATAGTGGATTTTTGTCCCAAAAGTTGGGCTCTTTGGGTTTATCATACATTGTCTTGCTGATGTCATTTACCCCAAGTCTATTCCACTGATCTTCTTTTCTGTCTCTTAGCCAGTACCATATTGTTTTTATGACCACTGCTTTATAGTATAGTTTAATGTCTGGTACTGCTAGGCCTATTTCCTTCATGGTGTTTTTAAAAAAATTCTGTTAATATTCTTGATCTTTTGTTCTTCCAAATGAACTTTGTTATAGTTTTTATAATTCAGTAAAAAAGTTTCTTGGCAGTTTGATAGGTATGGCACTGAATAAGTAAATTAATTTGGGTAGGATGGTCATTTTTATTATGTTAGCTCATCCTACCCATAAGCAATTAATATTTTTCCAATTGTTTAGATCTAGTTTTAATTGTTTGGAAAGTGTTTTGTAGTTGTGTTTGTATAATCCCGTGTTTGTTTTGGTAGATAGATTCCTAAATATTTTATATTGTCTAGGATGATTTTAAATAATGTTTCTTTTTCTAACTCTTGCTGCTGAGATGTGTTGGAAATATATAGAAATGCTGGATTTATGTGCATTTATTTATTTGCTAAAGTTGTTGATTATTTCTACTAGCTTTTTAGTTGATTCTCTAGACCATCATATCATCTGCAAAGAGTGATAGCTTAGTCTCCTCATTGCCTGTTTTAATACTTTCAATTTCTTTTTCTTCTCTAATTGCTACTGGTAGTGTTTCTAGTACAATGTTTAATAATAGAGTTGATAATGGACATCCTTGTTTCACTCCTGATCTTATTGGGAAGGCATCTAATTTCTCCCCATTGCATATGATGCTTGTTGATGGTTTTAGGTATATACTGTTTATTATTTTTAGGAAAGGTCCTTCTATTCCTATACTTTCTAGTGTTTTCAATAGGAATGGGTGTTGTATTTTGTCAAAGGCTTTTTCAGCATCCATTGAGATAATCATGTGATTTTTGTTTGTTAGCTTGTTGATATGGTCAATCATGTAAATGGTTTTCCTGATGTTGAACCATCCTTGCATTCCTGGTCTAAATCCTACCTAATCATGATGGATAACCCTCTTGATCACTTGCTGGAGTCTTTTTGATAGTATTCTATTTAAGATTTTTGCATCTATGCTCATTAGGAAGATTGGTCTGTAGTTTTCTTTTTCTGTTTTTGGTCTGTCTGGCTTTGGAATCAGTACCATATCATAAAAGGAATTTGGTAGGACTCCTTCTTTGCTTATTATGTCAAATAATTTGTATAGTATTGGGATTAGTTGTTCTTTGAATATTTGATAGAATTCACTTGTTGAATCCATCAGGCCCTGGCTCTTTTTTTGTAAGGGAGTTCTTTGATGGCTCGCTTAATTTCTTTTTCCAATATTGGATTATTTAAGTATTCTATTTCTTCTACTGTTAATCTAGGCAATTTATATTTTTGTAAATATTTATCCATATCACCTAGATTGCTATATTTATTGCCATATAATTGGGCAAAATAGTTTTTAATGATTGCCTTAATTTCCTCTTCATTAGAGGTGAGGTCTCCTTTTCATTTTTAATAATGTTAATTTGGTTTTCTTCTTTCCTTTTTTTTATTAGATTTACCAGTACTTTGTCTATTTTATCTGTTTTTTCAAAAATAGCAGCTTCTAGACAAGAAATTCTGGGAAGATGGAGGCTTAGACAGAACAAGATAGAAAACAATGAACTTCAAGAAGAAAGAGGATCAAATCTATCAATAGGACAGAGCAGGGGATCCTACTGCTGGGCAGCTTAAAAGGTATGCCAAGAAAAAGGCTTGAATTTTTTTTTTCACTTTGGGATATGGTAGTGATATTGCTGGGTCAAAGGGTAAACACAGTTTTATAGCCCTCTGGGCATAGTTCCAAATTGCTCTTCAGAATGTTTTAGGTCAATTCACAAGTCCACCAATAGTGCATTAATGTCCTTATTTTGACACCTCTCTTCCAACATTTATTATTTTCCTTTTCTATCATATTAGCCACTCTGATAGGCTTGGGTTGGTAATTTGCTTTTCTCTAATTGGTAATTTAGAACATTTTTTCATATGACTATAACAGCCCTGATGTGTTCATATTTTTTTTAATATTTATCAATTGGAGAATGACTTGCATTCTTATAAATTTGACTCAATTCTCTATATATTTGAGAAAAGAGACCTTTATCAGGGACACTTGCTTTAAAATTTTTTCCTTAGTTTTTGTTTTCCTTCTAATCTTGGTTGCATTGTTTCTATCTGTACAGAACCTTTTTAATCTAATATAGTAAAAATTATTCATTTTATATCTTGTGAAACTCTCTGTCTCTTGTTTGGTCCTAAATTCTTCTTGTTATCTATAGACCTGATAGGTAAACTAATCCATGTTCCCCAATGGTATCATCCTTTATGTCTAAATCAAGTACCCATTTTGACCTTATCTTGGTATATAGTATGAGATGTTCTATACATGGTTTCTGCCATTTTGCTTTCAGGTTTCCCAGCAGTTTGTCAGATAGTGACTTTTTATCTCAACAGCTTGGATCTTTGGATTTATCAAATGTTAGAGTACTATGATCATTCCTATATCTATAAAATATTTTTTTGGTAATTTGGTTGATATGGCAATGAATTAGTAAATTAATTTGGGTGGAATTGTCATTTTTATTATATTGTCTTGACCTACCCATGATCAGTTAAACAATTGTTTAGATTTCACTTTATTTTTGTGAAAAGTACTTTGTAATTTTGTTCATATAAATCCTGGATTTATCTTGACAGAACATTTATGAAAGACTTAGTTATTCTTGGCAATGCAGTGATCCAAGAAAATCTTCAAGGACTTATGATTAAAAATGCCATCTGCCTTCAAAGAAAGAACTGATGGCATCTGAATGCAGACAGACATACTATAGTTCACTTTAGTTTTTCACTTTTATTTTGTTTGTTTGACTTCTCTTTAACAAAATGACTAATACAGGAAATGTTATATGCTATTACACATGTAATATCTATATCATATTGCCTGCTGTCTCAGGAAGTAGGAAGAGGAAGGAGGGAGGAAGATTGAGAATTTGACTCAAACTTAAAAAAATAAGGTTAAAAATTTTTTTCATGTAATTGAGGAAAAAAAATACTACTTAGGTAATGAGGCAAAGATAATTTTGATTGGTTTATATTAGCAAAAGCCATTGAATCCTAGCAATTCAGTTTCTCCTCAAGTACCTGACACTTTGCACAGGTGGGATAGTGATAATGAGCATATAACCCAAAAGTCACCACCCCCACCCCAACTCAATACTAATAGACTAGCAGATCTGGGAATAATGTGTCACTGAGTCAACATAACTTTAAATACTTCCTTCAGAGTTCAGCATCTACCACCTCCTATAGGAAGTCTTTCCTTATTCTGATTCTATCTTAAGTGCCTACCCCAAGAAGTTACTTTGTATTTATTTATTTATTTCAAATTTTCTATATACATGTATCTATTTTACATACCTCAATATTTTGTATGTGTGTTTTCAGCACTACACTCTGGGTGAGATGGTATTTTTATACACTACCCAGCTGCCCCCTATTAATTTCATTTTGTCTGTCTTAATAATTTTGAAATTGTCCATTGTATTTGACCTGAGTTTTGCCTTTGTAGCCTATGCTCTTATGTTTATTATTCCTTTGGTTCTTTTTATGGCTATGAGGTCATACAAATCTTCCATGTTTGAATTCATATTATTCCATAATTTGCAATTCCATAATAAATCATAATTTCTTCAGTCATCTCTCGGTCATGAAAAAACAAACAAACACCAAAAAACTTGATTTCCAGAGCAAGTACCATTTGGTTTTTATTTTGGGATACTTAATTCCTATTTTAATGCCTAGCATATCTTATACCAGCAATGGCCACCTTTTAGAGACCCAGTGCCCAAAGTGCCCAAAGCACTACTCTCATGAGTATGTGAGCCACCCCCTACCCCAGACAGGGAGGAAGTGCTCTCATTGGGTTGCTGGGCAAAGGGGCATGTGATATGAAAAATGTCCTCAGGCTCAATGGAGAGGGGTAGAGAGCAGCCCCCCTCTGGCCCCAGGTGGCATAGGTTCACCAATGAAGTCCTATACTCTTATGCTTGCTTTTTTGTTTTGTAGTACCTGTTCTTAGCACAATGCTAGGAAGACAGTAGGTACTTAATAAGTGGTTGTTGAATTGAATAAGGTTATCTTTTATGTTTCTGATTGATTGAATAAAAGACTTAAATGTTCTTGGTAATTTTTTTTCTGTCCTGCCTACTGATCTCCCTAGCTTCCTTTAAACCCCAATTAAATTTTCTTCTAGCAGAAGCCTTCCCAACCCCATTTAATTCTCATGTGCTTCTTTGAATTGTTCTGTTTATTCTATATATCTCTTGCTTTGTATATGTTTATATATATATATATATTCCCCCCCCCCCCTCTGTTAAATTTTAAGGTCTTTGAGCACAGGGACTGATTTTTATGTGTGTTTTTTTTTTTTTTTTTTTTTTTGTAACCCTGGTGCTTAGCAAAGTGCCTGGTATATAATAGGTGCTTAATAAATATTGATTGATTGATTGAAATAGTCTGAAATCACTTCAGGTCCTGGGCAAGTAAACAATTTAATTATTATTTAAGACTTACATTTTTAAACTTATTAAACTTTTAAGGTTCAATATTAATAAATATATGTAGGATACTTCCACTACTTAAGTAGAAGAAGGGTCCAAATAGCCAAAGGCCCCCTTGCTAAGAAGAGATCTTAAAAGCCAAAGAAAGCCCCTCCAAAGTCTGACTGTGAGGGAATTCCTAATAATGGCCCATTGAAAAAATGCAGAATAACGAGGAAAGCTGATGTTTCTGATTTCACCTCCTCTTTTCTTCTTTGTAGCCAAGGTCTATGACCACGCGAAGCTAGGGAGCCTTCCAGAGGGAGCGGGGAGAGGTTGGCCACTCAGGGCTCGTCCTCGGGGCATTATGGGAATTGTAGTCAGTGGTGGAGGCCTCGGCCCTTCTCCCATCCTCTCGCTGCTCCCAACTTCAAACTCAGCCCCAAGAGCTCAAGTCCCTGTTGCCACACGCAACAATGACGGCTGCTTACTCTTCCAGCTCAGGGAGCCCTGAGACTGTCTCACTAACAGCGTTTCCGGAAACCCCTAGGCCCTGGGGCGAAGAAACTCTAGAGGGTAAAGAATGAAAAGGAAAAAGAGTCCAAAGAGACTGGAGAGGTTGGATGTGAGGGGTGGCTCTCCCACCTGAGAGACCTGGGTGGAAGAGAGGACAGAAAGGGAAACATACAAAACTACGCGTGCGCAGAAAGATTTTTCCCGGAAGTACGTTTCCTGAGCCGTAATACGTGCGCGAGGCTCCTCCCCTGCGAGTTTGTCCCCGCCCTCCCCGTTCCTCTAAGCGTTTCGGTTCCTGGTTGGTGCTTCCTGGTCGCAGCTGCGGCAGTGAGTATGTGACGGACCCGGTCCGCCTCCGAAGGGTCCTGGCTCGGGGATGTGCACGTGCTCCCTCCTCGCCCTCCCGCCCCTCCGCTGTCCCCTGTTGTCCGTCAGTCACCGCTCGGCCTCTCGGCCGTCCCCTCCCCCACGGCCCGGCCCGTGTCTGACCCACAGCGTTGGCGGCGGCGGCCTCCACGCAGCCTCGCGGGGACGGTTTCCCTCCGAGAGCCCCGGGGAGTGGGGCGGGGCGTGGGCGTGGGCTCCGGCAACTCCCCCACCCTGTCCCCGCCTCCGGGATGTTGTTGGGGTGGGGGCGGTCTTGATCCCGAGCCCGGCGCGGGGCTTTCCCTAGGCCTCCCTGGGGCGGGGTTGCGGGAGGTGGGGACTCCTGCGGTGACCCCAGCCCGGAGCTGGTTCGGGATGGCGGTCGGAACGGTTTTAGGGACAATGGCCACTTCCAGAACTTAAGAGCCTCTGCCCTTTGCACTGGGATCCCACGCCAGGCTGTGAGTTTTCCCAGACACCAGTTGCATCCTTAGAGTTGAAACCGACTTAAGGTTGAAAGATGCTAGTGTCAGGTGCAATTAACCATCTCATGCTGTAGAAACGGTGACAGAAAATTTCCAGGAGACAGACCTATCTCCACCACTGGAATTTAAAAAAAAATAAACTTGTAGAGATCTTGAATCTTATTTGTCATTGCCTCTCTATCCCCAGGAACTGCTTTATCTTTCCCCTAGAAAGCTATTTTGGAAACATTTTGTTATTGCTCTTATATTTGCTAGTTGGGGAATGGAAGAGAATTAGGGAAAATAATGACACATTAAATAATATGAGTTTTTTTTGGGAGGGATTTGGGGGAAGGCATGAAAGGATTTAGAGTAGGAAATGGAAATTATGAGGATTGCATAGTAAACGACATACATTTCAAAAAGAGGATACCTTTGGAAGATCCATTCTTTTCTTGGTCAGTCGGGTTATTGAATTAACTTAGCCCCAATTGTTGACTCTCAAGACCTTGTCTTTTCATCATCTTTTTGTGTTCACCTCGAATACTTTTTGGTTTTTCCACCCTGCCAGTTCTCATTTTTATGTGGGAGACATTATTGTGTTTGGGGATTTGCTGTCATATTGACTAGTTCAGTTTATATCAGAAATTTTAGGGTGGAAAGAAGGACTTCTCTACAGTTACCTTTTTAAACAAAATTTTCAGCAGTTTAACTGTAAGGTCTTTTGCCTCCTTTTTAGATTTGCTTGGACTAAAAGGTTCATTTAGACAGTTGGGTAAATTTGTTTCCTTGGAAAAAAGAACAGTAGCTTTGAGAGGGTAGCTTCCTTCTTGCACTTGTAATTGGAAACAAGCAGAGAGCACAAAATAGAATAATATTTTACAACTGAAAGTGACCTTGGAAATTATTAATGAAAATCTATGTAAGCTTTAGGTCATATAGTTTTTATTATAGTTCAAATTGCAGGTAATGAATAATACTCTTAAATTGGAGAGTCTTTTCTTTTATGTTGTCCTAAGCATTTGTTGCTTTGTAGAGCTTGAGAACTTGCTCCATATTTTAATTGTGCCTGGAGCATTTGCTGTTAAGTAGTATTCTTTATTAGTTTCTTTGGGCCTGGGGGGGGGGGCCTCTTTGCTCAAAAAACACTTGTACTACCAAGACTAGTTACTTAGAACTCTGTGATAATGTTTATATCCTGGAGGACGCTATAGATTTTCCATCCCAATTAAGAATTACTATTCCATCACAGACCCTTGCTTGTACTGTTTGTCTTCAAGGAAATGAAATATTACAAGGCCATTCTAAGTGTTTAAATTGACATAATTTTATAACTTGACAAATAGCAAATGAAAGAAAGGGTTGTTTTATACCTTCCATTTCCCTCTACAAAAGGACCATTCTGGTTACCTACAAAAGTATTGGGAATTCTTCACATTTATCTAGAAAAGTCTGGAGCAAATGATAAACATTTTATATACTTCCATGAAAGTTTTTCTTAAAGCAAATTAAATACATTTGAATATAATTAGAGTTGTAATTCAAACTAAAAAAAAAAAAAAGCCTCAGGCAAATCTCAGAGCAGGCATACATAAACTAAACAGATTGCAAATTCTAGTGAGCACTGCTTTCAAGTATGGAAGGAACAAAATCCTCTTAATCAAAGGCCACAGGGGCCCAAATGCTAAATTTATTTTCCAGTGTTTCAGTAACAGTCTCAGATAGGAGGTTTAGCAGATCTTATTATGTGTCTGTAGTTTACTTTTGGCATAAATACATGGGTGTGCCTATGGCTATGTTCTTAATCCTTTCCCCTTTAGGAGTATTCCAAGAGGAATTCAAAATTTTAAGTTTGTAATTTAGGTTTTTGATTTTTTCTGATTTTTAAAAAGATTAAATTTCCTATTAAAGAATAATGAAGAGTTTACTTTTATATTTGTAGCATTTTAAAGTGTAAAAATTCCATAGAGTCTAGCATTTCAATATGAACTGATAAAAATTATGAAAATTACAATTCAGATAGTCAAGTTGTAATAGTGCAGGGAAATGAAGGCCCTATTATAAAAGTATTACTAGTACATTTTAACCTTTACAGTGAGAAAAGTCCAAGTTGGTTTGTTTCTTTCAAATAAAAATAAAGATACATGTAGAGTGATTTTTGTGAACCTTGGCTTCTGATTCATGATCAAATTACTGAAAATCTATTATCAGAATAGAAAAGATTCCTGACATTTAAGTAAAGAATCTAGAGTTAAGTAAAATATCTCTTTATGTAACATTGTTTAGATTTTGGTTATGTTGATTTAAGTGGTAGAAATGGAAAACTGGTACTGTAGCTGAATAGTAGATTAGTGCAGTGCAGTGCCACTCACTGTCATAGGTACTTTACAACTAATATGTAATGATCCTTAAAATAACAATGGGAGGTAGTTGCTATTATTATCCCTCTCTTATAGCTGAGAAAATTGAGGCAAACAGAGGTTAAATGACTTGCTCAGGGTCCAACAACTATGAAATATTTAAGACCAGATGTGAAGTCAACCAGTTAATATTAATTAAGTACTTACTACATGTCAGACACTTTGCTAAGCATTGAAAGAGAAAAAAGACAGTTCCTGACCTCAAGGAGCTTACCATCTAATGCAGACAACATACAAATAAATATAAAAATTAATGAAAGGAATGTACTAAAATTAAGATGAGTTAGGGGAAGTCTTCCTGTAAAAGATGGAATTTTAGTTGGAATGTGAAGAGATCTGAGGAGGTCAGTAGGTGGAGATGAGAGAGAGAGAGCATTCCAGGCATGGAGGATAGCTGGAGAAAATGCCAAGAGGCAAGAGATGGATTGTCTTGTTTGTAGAACAGCTAGGAGACCAGGTTATTGGATCAAAGAGTAAGTGGTATGGCAGGGAGTAAAGTGTAAGAAGACTGAAGAGTAGGTGGGGGCTAAGTTATGAAGGATTTTGTATTTGATCCTGGAAGTGATAGGGAACCAATGGAATTTCCTGAGTAGATAAGTGACTTAGTAGGACCTGTACTTAAGTGGAGTGGGGAGAGACTTAAGGCAGGTAGACCTACTAGCAGGGTATTGTAATAATCTAGCCATGAGACGATGAAGGTCTGCATTAGAATGGTAGCAGTGTCAAAGTAGGGAAGGGGGTGTGTGGGAGAGGTGTGGCAAAGGTGAAATTGACAGCCCTTGGCAGCAGATTGGTTAAGGGGATGAGATACAGTGAGAAATCTAGGACAACTAGGTTGCAAGCTTGAGTAACTGGGAGGATATTCAGAAATTCTTTACAGTAGTAGGGAAGGTGGGAGATGGGGCGGGTTATGTGGAGAAAGATTGAGTTCTTTTTTGGACATGGCTAATTGAAGATGTCTACTGGGCATCCAGTTTGAGATCTGGAGCACAAGCTGATTTGAGAATCTTCAGAATAGAGATGGTTTGTTAAGTCTGTGAGAGCTACTGAGGTCAGCAAATGAAATACTATTGAGGGAAAAGAGAAAGTGGCCTAGGATTGGAATCCCTTTGGTTAAAGTCATGATCTGGATGAGGATCTAGAACAGGGGTGGCCAACGTATGGCTCTTGAGCCATATCTGACTCTTTTGAGGGCCAGATATGACTCTTTCTGCAGGAGCCATAAAGTCAATTTTTTTCAGGTGCTGTTACAGGAGCGTGCACTGTGAGCACTGTATGGCTCTCATGAAATTACTTTTTTTTTTTTTAAACCCTTACCTTCCATCTTGGAGTCAATACTGTGTGTTGGCTCTAAGGCAGAAGAGTGGTAAGGGTAGGCAATGGGGGTCAAGTGACTTGCCCAGGGTCACACAGCTGGGAAGTGACTGAGGCCAGATTCACGAAATTACATTTTAAAAAATGTGGCGTTTATGGCTCTCACAGCCAAAAAGGTTGCTGACCCCTGATCTAGAAGAAGAGTGGTCAGATAAGGAAGAGAAGCAGGAGATAGTGGTATCCTGAAAACCTAAAGAAAAGAGAGTATTGGAGTGTGATCAACAGTGCCAAAGGCCGCAGAGAGGTCAAGGAGACTGAAGATTGAGAAAAGGCTTGGATTTGGTAGCTAAAAGATCATTGGTAACTTTGAAGAGAGTAGTTTCAGCAGAGTGATATGATTGGAAATTGGATGATAAAGGATTAAGAAGAGAGTGAAAGGAGAGAAAGCCTTGAGGCATCTATTATGGACTACCTGACAGAAGAGATATAGTATGATAGTGAGTTTAGAAAGATGGAATGAAGGTTGTTTTTTTTGTTTGTTTGTTTTTGGGATGAGGGAGACACGGGCATGTTTGTAGGCAGTAGGGAATGAGCCAATAGACAAGGAGAAATAGAAGGAGACAGGATGTAATGGGGATCACTTGTGCAGGTAGAGGGCTTAGCCATGGTAAGGAGCAGGGTCACTTTATCACTTGAAATGGGGCAAAGAAGATGGTGGAAGAAGGTGTATGAATGAAAGATGTGGAAGAGAAGAAAAAAGGATGCTCTGTGTGAACCACCTCAATTTTAGAAACTCTGATGGTCCCAACTTAAGGCCTAGTACTTTATCCATTGTTCCACCTAGGAACTTAGAGTCAGAAAACTTAGGTTCTTTACTGCTCTGTTTTTATCTATGTGTGACCTATGTCCTTTTCTGTTTTCCCTATCTGTACAAAGAGGGAGTTTTACTAGATGATCTTTGATATCCCTTCCAGCCCTAAAATGATATGCTGTGATTTTTCAGAGGCATCACCTGAATTAGCATTTTATCCATAGATTTTTACCCTGTTTTTGTTTTTTTTTTTTTGCTTTTAGATGACCAAAGGAACACATTTTCTAATGTTTTCATGTTTTGAAGAGTTATTTATTATAGGTAAATCTATTTCTCAGGACTGGAAACCAAATATCTATTAATGTCTCCAGCAGGAAAGTAAAATTAGTGAATTCTTATTATTTGTTTTCAAAGCTAAGCATTTGAGGTTCTGCTTTATTTATAAATCATTAGTAAACTAACATTTCACAAATATGTTATGAGATTTATAGAAAGAAAGCCAATCTTTTATGAATTTTTATTAGATGACCTTAAATGGATAATTAAACTTTTGAGTAAAAGTACATAGAAAACAAACTTTATAACTATTATTCCCTTCTGTGGACACTAATTGATTTTTCTAGACCCTACTTTAAAAAAAAAAAAACTTCTCTGTCTTTCTTTGACATATTCAGAAAGATTATTCCAATCTATGTGAAGGAGAATGTTTCAGGCATGGGGGATAGCCAGTGCAAAGACATCAAGTCAGAGGACAGAGTGTTGTGTGTGAGAAACAAGAAGTAGACTGGTATTCCTGTAGAGTATGTAGAGAAGGGAGCAGACTGTAAAAAATTTGGAAAGGGAGGAAACCAAGTTGTGAAGAGCTTTAGGTGCTAAGCAGATGACTTTCTATTTGGTGCCAGATCTGACAGGAACAGTTGAGTTGAGAGGCTGACAAGGTCAGACTTGCACTTTAGAAAAATAAGTTTGGCAGTCGTTTGGATGATGGATCAGAGTAGAATGAGACTGGAAGATTGGAGACCAATAAGACATTACAGAAATCTAGGGGAAGGGATGAGGGCCTAAACTAGGGTGCAATGTTAGGGAAGAAAAGAAGGTAGAGATAACAATATTTGATTGCATGTGTGGTGTGAGTGTGTCTGGTCAAGAATGACATCATGGTTGCAACATAGGTGAGTAGGACTAACAGCCCTGTCCTTGGTGGTAATACAGAAGTTTGGAAGAGGAGAGGGTTTTGGGTGAAAGATAATGAATTCCACTTTTTTTGTTGAGATTGAAATGCCTCAGAGAGATCCAGTTTGAGATGTTCAAAAGGCTGGTGGAATTGCAGCTTGGAAGAAAGATTGGGCTGGAGCTGTAGATCTGGAAATCATCTTTGTGGTGATGATAATGGAACCCATGTGAGTTGATGATAGCACTGAGAAACAGTATTTAGGAAAGAAGACCCAAGACAAAGGCTTAGAGTACATGCCCAATTAGGGAGCATGGTACATGGATGTTAAGGAAGGAAACTGAGGAGCAATCACACAGATAAGGGAGAAGTCAGTCAATAAGCATAATGTATTAAATATTTGCTATGTGCTGCTAATTATGCTAAGCATTGGAGATACAGAAATAGGCAAATATCCTTAAAGAATAAACAGTCTATTAGGGGAAACAAATATGTATAAACAAGCTCTATATCAGATAAATAGGGAATAATTAAAACAAGAAATTCACTAAAATTGAGATGGGTTAGGAAAGGGTTCTTGTAAAAGATGAAATTTTATTTGCAACTTAAAGAGAAACAGGGAAATCAGGTGGAGATGAGGAAAGAGAGCCTTCCAGACATGGAGGATAGTTAGAGAAAATGCTCAGAGGCAAGAAATGGGTTGTCTTCTTTGTAGAACAGCTATGAGACCAGGTTATTGGATCAAAGAGTAAGTGGTATGGCAGGGAATAAAGTGTGAGAACACTGAAAAGTAGGAGAGGGAGGTTGTGAAAGACTATATGATTCTGGAACCAGTGAGATTTATTGAGTAGTTGAATGACTTTATGGAATGACCTGGTCAGACCTATGCTTGAGAAAAATCACTTTGGTGGTAGAATGGAGGATGGATTAGAGTGGGAAAGACTTGAGGCAAGAAGATCTGCCTGCAGACTATAGAATAGACCAGGCCTGTATTACAGTGGTTGTAGTGTTAGAGAAGAGAAGAGATGGTATAAAGGTTAAATCACCAAACCTTGGTTAACAGATTGAATTGGGTGGGTGAGAAATAGTGAAGAGGTAGGTAAGGATGACATCTAGATTGTGAACCCGAGGGACTGGGAGCATGATGTTGTCCTCTATAATAATAGAGAAGGTAGGACCATAGGAACAGTTTAGGGAGAAAGATAAAGAAGTCAGTGTTGAACATTTTTAGTTGAAGAAGTCTACTGGATATCAAGTTTGAGATATTTGAAAGGCAATTGGGGATATGAGATGGAGGTTAGTTGAGAGGTTGAGGTCAGGAATCCTTTGATTTGAGAATCAACAGCATAGAGATGGTAATTAAATCCATGGAAACTGATGACATCACTAAGTGGAGTAGTATAGAGGGAGAAGAAAAGAGAGGGTCTAGGACAGAACTCTGTGGGACATCTAGGGTTGGAGGGCATAATCTAGATGAAGATCCAGCAAAGGAGACTGAGGAGCAGTTTGATAGGTAGGAGGAGAACCAGGCGAGAGTTATGTCCTAAAAATCTAGAGAGAAGAGATTATTAAGGAGAAGAGGTCAGTAAGCAATATCAGAAGTTGGAGAGAGGTGAAGATAATGAGGATCAAGAAGAGGCCATTTAAGCATCATTACAAAAACCCAGAGGAGAGTATGCAGGAGGAGAGGATAGTCAGGTAGTGTCAAGTGCTGTAAAGAGGTCAAGATAGGTAAAGATCAAGAAAAATCCATTAAAATTAGCAATAAACATTGGTAACTTTGAAGAGAGCAGTTTGAATTGAATTATGAAGCTAGAAGCCACATTTCAGATAGTTTAGAAGAGAGATGAAGTGGAGGCATTGAATATAAAAGTCGAGTTTAGCCAAGAGGGGAAGGAGAACTGAGAGGATGATAGTAAAGATAGTAGGATCAAGTGAGGATTTTTTGAGGATAGTTGAGATATGGATGTATGGAAAAAGAGCCATTAGATTGGGAAAGATGAAGACTAGAGAGAGTTTATAATGCTGGAGGCAATCTGATAGAGAAGATATTAAGAGATAGAATTAAGGGTGTCTGTGGATGGGTTTGTCTTTGCAAGGAGAGGTGCTACCACTTAGTCAGAGACTGTTGGAGGAGGAGAAAATGGGGAACAATATGAAAAGAAACAGTTGTTTTGGTGAGGACTTTTTGTCAAATGATCTCAACTTTTTTCATGAAGTGTGAAGAAAGGTCCTCAACTGAGAAATTGGAGATGCCATGAAAAGATTGAAATGTTTTGGAATTGTCATTGTAGTAAGTTTGAGAAAGAATTGATTAGAGAACAACAGAAGGATCATATTACAGTTGAGATTTGATAACATGAGTCCAATCAGTATGACTTTGTGATTTCATTTTCCTTTAGCAGCATGCAAATAAAAGTAAAGGTGGTTAAGTTAACAGGAATGATCCCAAGAGTTGTACAAAGTGTGATCAGTGATAGGGTAACAGACAAGGACTTTGAGAGTATAGGATAGAATTGAAATGGTTCAGTTAGAAGTTGAGATTGGAAGTGAGAATGTAGCCAGTGCAAGGGCCTTGGCCTGGTTAAGCATTTGAGGGGTAGGGTGATTGCAGGTCCTGGTGGAGACAAAGAACAATATTAAGGATTGTAAACATAGGAAAATAAATTAAAATTTGTGATCAGATAAAGGAATTTTGGAGTTCAAACATGGAGATGGCAATGTCAAGGTTAAGAACATCTCAGTGTGTAGCTGAGGTGGAATGGTGGAGAGTAGTTCATGGGAATTGAGTAGAATGAAGAGCTTGCAAGTTAGGATTTAAAAGATACCCTTCCCTCCTACTCCCTTTGTGTTAGTAGGGAAGGAGCTAAAGATAGTGAGACTCTGAACTGATTTTGAAAGTAGGGAGGTTAGGGGTAAATTTTTTTAAAAAGGAAGAGGAAAAAGATGAAGGGCAAGTATGGTGACAAATGAAGGCTACTTGAAGTTCTTAATCTTTGGTCCACAGTGTGTTGAGTATTAACAGTGCCTGCTATGAGTAGTTCTGCTTTATTACAAATGCTTTTTTATTTTATTTTTATTTTTTTCTCCCTATCTCTAGGTTGGGCATCTTCTCAGCAGACATCTTGCTGTTAGACCTGAGACTCTTTAATCCTTTTATCTTTGAATTTCTACCTTAGGGCCCTTGCTCTCCAGATTGTGCCTTACTTGGCTTACTATTTTGGCAAGCCCTACCTGGGGTTCATTTTATTCCTTTCTCACTGGTAACCTCTGGCTGCCTTGCCTTGTCTATGTGTCTGCTGTTTGCCCAGCCCTACCCCCATTTCTGGAATGGTTCCCCTATATGTGTATTTTCTCCTCTTACTGTAAGCTCTTTGCTTATGTGTTTGTTTCCATTGTGATTAGTATTTAAGTGGTTTTTCATTCACTGGGTTCTTAAGGAGGCAGTACGGAAAGAGCACTTGCTTTAGTCAGACTTGGGTTAAGATTCTCTCAGCTTGCTACCTGTGGACCTTAGGCCAAGTTACTTAACTTCCTCAGGCCTCAGTTTCCCCTGCTGGAAAATAAAAAAGGTGGAACTCGATGGTCTCCAAAATCCCTTTGTCCTACAACAGTGATCCTATCTTTTTATCGAGGAAAGTCGTGACCTTAATGGAAGAGTTTGGATTGTTTTGTAAGATGTCTTTCCTTCTTGATGAGCACTCAAGAGGTAATGTGGTGTAGTCTAGAAGAAAGAGCATTAGATTTATAGACAGAAGTCTTGGGTCTCATTCCAGGCCCTACTCTTACATTACCTATATGATCTTGGGTAAATCATTCATGAGACCTCCATTCTTAATTTAAGTCACAGTATTGGACCAGATACTTTCTAGGCTTTTTCCACTTAGAATTCTACACTATGAACTCCTTGTTAAACTATGCCTCAAATATCATATTCCCAGCGTTGCCAGTGGATTTCTTTCCATGTAGCATTTAAATGTTTTCATGATATTTTGTTATCTATTATTGGGAAGGTTAGGCATCAATGCATAAAGGTATCAGAAATGTGTAGATTTAAAAGTCATATCTCTAATTTTTTAAAATTATTTTATAGCTAAGTGAAAAGTCATTAAAATTAATTCCCAGGACTATCACATTTTTTTGAATTTTGCTTTTATGATAATATGGCTACTCAAATTTGACACTATTTTCCTGAAACCTCACATCCTTTGTATGATATTGTCTTTTACAGCATTAAGGTCACTGCTTTTCCATAATGTTTGGTGGGTATGAGGATATAGAAGCATATGAAGATGACCTTTACCGAGATGAATCATCCAGTGAACTGAGTGTTGATAGTGAAGTGGAATTTCAACTCTATGGCCAAGTTCATTATGCCCAGGACCTTGGTGATGTCACTAAGGAGGAAAACAATGAAGAAAAGGGCTCTGAGGATCCTGAGTCATTGAATATTAAAAAGACATCTCAGAAGAACTTAATTGTTCTTTCAGATACTGATGTCATCCAGATATCAGATGGTTCTGAGGTCATCTCTTTGTCAGATGAAGATAGTGTCTACAGATGTAAAAGAAAGAACAGAGGAAACCAGGTATTGGAAAGTCATGATGAGCAATCTGATGAATTGTCTAGAAAGAAGTATAAGAGAGCTAATAAGAAGTCTAAACGTGGAGAGAGATCTAATGTGATTCAGGAAGTTATGGTTATAGAGGATAGTTCAAATGAAGAGAAGGAGATTACTGTCTCTGAAAGTGGAGAAAGTGATGTGGAGAGCTGGATGTTACTGGGATGTGAAGTAGATGACAAAGATGATGATAACATTCTTCTCAACCTCGTGGGCTGTGAAACTTCTGTTGGTGAAGGTTAGTACCATTTTACATATTTTGGTTAGGACCATATTACCATCATCTCTTGTCACTAAGAAGCACCATTGCCTCCAAAGAGGTTAATTTTTGTTATTTAAGGCCAATATATTGGGTCTTGTGACCCTTAGAAAAGGTAGAATCTATTAATTATTACATTTTATTCCTTACCTTTCTACCTTTTCATTGTTATTTCGCATGAAGATGTCTCTCTTATCCATGGTCCCTGTGATGCTAGTCTCATTGAATTTTTGAGTTTCAGAACACCAAGACACTTAAAACTTCTTAATTCTCTCACTATATTGTTTAGGCAGTTAATATTCCATCCAGTACCAGGCCTTTTTTCTCTATTACCTGCCCTAATAAGAGATTCCTCTACTATGTAGCTTGTTCAGAGAAGAATTAGAACATTATTATAAGACCAAAGCTAGAAAGCTTGGAGTTTGGTAGGGAGTTAGTAGACATGGAATTCGTTACAGATCTGAATAGAGTACTGAGCTTGTGGTCAAACAATAAAGGGAAAAACTGAGGAGCTTCAGATCTAGGGTATATTAGTATGATGAATTTTAGTTTCCTTGATTCTTAAGTGCCTATTGTTCAGATGAAAACTACTATTTAGTGCTGAAAACTTTCTTTACATTCTGAGCAAGGAATTGGAACATTAAGTAAACTTAAAGTACGGAGTAAGACTAATCAATCGAAAAAATCTGAAAAATGAGGGATATTTGTGTCTCACATTAAAAAACTTTTCCTGAGTCCCTTTTAAGTGGAAAGGACTGTGGGGAAAGAGGTACAGAAGTATAAGAAATATTCTTAGACCTCAAGGAGATTATAGTTTAGAAATAGTATATATATGTAAAAAATAACCAGCAATGTCAAATAATAAATAAGTGATATAAGAGAGCATATGCTATGGAAGTTCAGAGGAGTTCAGAAATCTCACTGTGGGTAAATGTCAGGTGGAACATGAACTGGAGTTAGAGGAACAGAGACAAGTGAAATGGATGAGAAGCAAGGAAGGAGGTTTCAAATGAACAGATCTGGCTATACATGTCATTTTCCAGGGGCAATAATAAGTGATAAATGATTTGTAAAGAGTGATACAGCATGTATATATAATCACCAAATAAATGATATCTTGAGCAGAATTGTACATCAGGAACTACAGTATATGTTTTGATCTGTAATCTTAAATTGAACCTAAAGCTAGGAAGAAGTTATGTATCAACTAATTCCGACAGACATATATTATATACCTTGATTATTACAAATTCAGGTTAGGTCATTGTTTATTGATGTGATGTTGATTTAGATGTGTATTTGAAGTTTAAAAGTTTATGTTTATATTTTAATCATTGTGAACTAAAAATATATTCTTGTATTCCTTAGCTACTGAAGTTACTTTAAATATTTCAGAATTTTCAAACTTATCTGATTTTTAAAAATTAGATTACTAGCAATCTTATTTTTTTATTAAAAGTTCTAAGAACATTATTAAAATATCTGACATTTGTGTAGCACCTCAGTGTTTTAAAGGTGCTTTATCTATATTATATTATTTGGTTCTCACAATAGTTGGTGAGAAAAGAAGTTTATTATTATTTTTATCTCATAGATGTAGAGAATTGCAGCTTGGAGATGGTGAATTGCCCAAGGGCAACACAAGGAGGAACAATGAGTAGAGGGGAGGAATTGAAAGTATTCCACATTGGATAAGACTGGAGACTTTGTTGGAGTCAGATTATAAAAGGCATTGGAAGACAAATTAAGGAGTAGACTTGTATAGGCATGTAGGAACAACTAAAGTTTTTTGAGCAAGGGAATGATTAGACATATTAGTACTGGAAGTAGGGAAACTTGTTTGACTTTTTATCATTTGGGCACGGGGCTCAGGTGGTAGTGTGAATGACAACTAGAGACAGATGGAAAAGATATTAGAGAGGAGTACTGTTAACTTGTGCTTATAGTTTAGAGTTGGGGACCTGTGATGTCACAGGATTAAATAAGATAGTTTTAAAAAGGAACTGTGATGATGCATGATAGCTTTTTGAAGATAGTTAGGGACAAAAAACGAATTTATATGTAGAGTGATAGGTGATAGTGCACGTGAAGTTGATGGGTTATAAGGGGATAGTATAGAACTTGAGATGAGAAAAGTGAAATAATTATGAATTGTAATCAGTAGCAGTGAAATCCAGACTGACCCCTTCCCATTAAGATGTTTCTTTCAATCTTCTTTTCCATTGCAGTTTTGAGGTACAGTGTGGCATATTTGAATATATAGTCAAATCCCATCCTTGAATTGATTAGTTTTCCAAACTGCTTTTTCTCTCTTTTTTTTTTTTTTAAACTTGCTTTGAGGGATGACTTGGCTTGATATCAAAAGGGATAATGGGAGCAAATGTCATATAGAAAATGAGATAAACACAAATAAAAATAAGAATCCTTCTATTAAAGAAGTTCCAGTGGCTCCTTTTAGGATAAAATAAGGCTTTGTTATTGAAAGTAGTGCTTTAACTACATATTGAATCAGGAAGAAGGATTCTGTGAGGAAATGAGGAGGAGACTTTAGCCTTAATACTCCATTTGCAAAATGGTGGCAGAACTATAAGCACATTTAACCAGTACAGATATATGTACAGCGAATTTTCTACAAGACTGCTTATAGAACATTTTTTCTATAAGATTTTCTACTGAGGCATTAGCATTGGCCAATGCAAAAGTTTAAAAGTGTAGAAGAGTAAAATGTATAAGGAATAGCAGGAAGATCACTTTGTCTGGATTGTGAACTGTGAGAAGGGAAATAATTTGTAATGAGACCAGAAGACAGATTGGGGCCAGACTGTGAAGAACTTTAAAAGTTACAAGGAGTTTTATATTGCATCCTAGCTGCAATAGGGAGTCACTGGAGTTTATTGAGTCGATGAGTGATATGGTTAGATCTACACTTAAGGAAAATAACATTGGCAGCTTTGTGGAGGATACCCTGCAGTGGGTAGAGACTTGAGTGAAGGAGATCAATTAGGAGGTCTTTGTAAAAATTAGTCTTAGGCAAAAGGGCTGAAAGCTTGAACTGATTTGGTGCATGTGGGCTGAAAGAGTTGAAAGAGAGATGTTAAGGCAGAACCAGCATGACTTGGCAGCTGATTGGATTGGTGAGGGAGAGAATGAGGAGTCAAGGATAATGCTAGTTACAAACCTGAGGGGCTGAAAGAATGGTGGTACCTTTGAAAGAAATGGGGATGTTAGAGGCAATTAGGTGTCTCAATGCCAGCCTTGGAATTAGAAAAGAGAACTGGAACTGGAGAGAGCTAAGATATTGGGGTATACTTACATTTAAGATCACAGGTAATGCTTTAAAGGATCTTTGCTCTAGAGCAGCACTGGTAAATGTTTTTGAGTTCATGTGCACAAACTGCAACTTCAAGCTGCCTGTGAGCCTCCCTGCATTACCCCTGAGAGAGGAAGGAGGACCTGTGGCTGGACTGAGGGGCAGGGCATGCAAAAAAATGTCCTTGGGCACTGGGAAGAGAGGGAACAGAGCAGCTCTCCTCCTCATGTGCCAGCCTGGCATCCATGCCAATATTTGTCAATGCTGGTCTAGAGTATTAAGTCATGTTTTAAGCTTGTGGCATTGTTATTTATTTTCTTATAATTTTTTTTCTGTACTTGAATTTGATGATATTTTTCTAATGACTTTAATTTTTTCCCCTTATTTGTTTTATTTCATTGTTATAAAGAATTTCTGATGAGGAGACTCTTGCACCAGTGCAAGTAAGCATTTTATAGTCATAAAGAGTAGCTGGGATAGTGAAAAGTTTAGTAACTTGCCCAGGGTCATTACAGCCAGTGTGTTTTGGAGGAATTGGAAGCAAGTCTTACCGGCTTCAAGGCTAGCTCTCTATCCACTGTATGGCATTGCCTCTGTATAAGTTACTTAGATTAGGAAATGATCTTACTTGCATTAAGTGTGTTCATGTGTAAATTTCAGTTTCCTGAGTGTTACCTATAAGACCTAAATAATACCTACTATATGTCACTAATTGCATATTATTGTCATTTATCCCTTTTCTTCACTTTAAGACTTTGTTTTTGTCTCCAGTTTGAATTAGGACAAATTCTGCAAGTTAAATTAGTTGATGCCATCAGCTAATATCTTAAGTATATATAATCTATTTTATTCCTTTGATCTGCTAATACTATAATCCTATTTCTTTCCAATTAATAAGAAATATATTGAGAACAGCTTAATATTTGATATTATCTGTTTCAAATAATCATAATCTATTATAAATAAATATGAATAGAGTTAGAATTTATTTCTTATGATTTTATTAACTTTAAAATGGCTTTTTAAAAAGCCATCACAGTTTTTTGTCATGTTTCACTTTGGACATTGTCATTTATTATCGTAATCATTCTAATCCTTCCATATTAATAGGAAGCCTTGGTAAAATTAAAAAAAAATTAGTCAAATCAGAGAGAAAATTTAAAGCTTTTTTGAGGTATATGCAACTCATACATACTCCAAAAACCCTATATAGGGGTTTTTAGTAGAGTTCCTTATACAAAGTAGTTCAGTGAATATCTCATATTGACATTTTTTAAAAGTGTATTTGCTAATTCATTATCAGCATATACAAATATTTTTTAAGCACATACTATGTATAGGCTATTGGGCTAGGCATTGAGGATACAAAATATATTGATATTCCTTCCCTTGAGGTTCTTGAAATCTCTTCAGGAAGGCAAAAGTAAATAACAATACAAAATAGCATATGTAAGTATCAACTATATGGTATGTACTGAATATTATGGAAGTTCACAGAATTACTTGAAACTAACAGGTTTAGAGTAGGAAGGGATCTTAGAGTATGTTAATGATGACAGCCACCTCTTGATTTATATGCCACAGAAGCAAACCTATTTTCAGGTATTTTGGATTGTAGTAATACTATGGCAGTATTAAACTTGGGTTGTCTATCTATATATCCCTACTTTCTTTGTACCTTTCCATTTAACCTATAGAGACCTGATTAAATCTAGATGCCTCCAAAATTCCTGATTATAACTAAATATATTTATACCTGTTTTTATCTCTCTCTAGGCTCAGTGAGAGTAGGAATGTTTTTTTCTTCTTGACCCTTAGCTAGGAGCCCAGTTGCTATTTGATGAATGAACAACTTCTGTGTTCTTTATCAGTGATAGTTGTTAAGTCAGATGTTTTAATTAGCTGGAGGCATATGTTGAGATCTGAATAGAACATATAGTAGAATAATTGAAATTTTGTTCACTGAGTAAACTTTGAGTTGAATATGTTATTTGGCTTGCATTAAAAATCTGTTATAAATAATGATTCACAGTTTTTTCTCCCCAGATTGATAATACTTGGCTATTCTTATAATGGGAATAGATGTATAATGTGGTAATAAAAGTTAGGGGAGTTGATAAAATTTTTTTCATATGATGCAAACCAAATGAATTATTTAGTGTGTTCCCAATTTACATTTTCTTGGAACTTGATGAATAAATTGGGGGACCTTCCTGAACCAAAAATCTAAGGCTCCCTGCATTATCATTGTCCAAAGAAGAAGCAAGAAGCTGGTGACAATGAACGCCATCTGAACAAGAGTCATTTAATAGTGTTAATCTTTGTAGGTCTTTAGCCTAAGCTGTGCTCGCCAAATGTTATGAAGCAGGGGTCAGCAACCTTTTTGGCCGTGAGAGCCATAAACACCACATTTTTTAAAATGTAATTTCATGAGAGCTGTACAGTGCTCACAGTACGAGCTCCTATAACAATGTGCGCTCCTGTAACAATGCCTGAAAAAAAAATTGACTTTATGGCTCCTGCAAAAAGAGCCATATCTAGGGGCAGCTGGGTAGCTCAGTGGAGTGAGAGTCAGGCCTAGAGACAGGAGGTCCTAGGTTCAAACCCGGCCTCAGCCACTTCCCAGCTGTTTGACCCTGGGCAAGTCACTTGACCTCCATTGCCTACCCTTACCACTCTTCCACTTATGAGACAATACACCGAAGTACAAGGGTTAAAAAAAAAAAAAAAAAAAGAGCCATACGTTGCTGACCCCTGTTATGAAGGGAGTGAGATCAAAGGGACCTTGAGCGGGTAACAAGCTAGCAGGAGGTTGGTGTTGGTTGTTATGGTGGAATGGGCAACCTCATTTGGGTATGAAACTTGCTTATGAAAGTACAAGGATCTAAACCCTGAAAGCTGAGTGCCCAGTAAAACCTCATTGCTACCTCTAGGTTCTTTTAAGATGTCAGGCAGCCGCCTCCCTGCTGAGGAAACAGCCTCCTATTGGTTATGGAAGACTGGCAGGAAGTGGATGTATGATTTCCTGCCCCTTAACTATGGAGTTTGTTTGAACCTTAACAGTTCAGAATTCCCTCCTTGTTGCCTGTCCTCCTTAGCCTTTGTTGGAAAGGGAATAACCACAGGATTCTCTGGTTAAAGGCTATGGGATTTATTGGTCACTGGGGAAAGAACAAGGCAATGGCAAGAAGGTTTGCTAACACTAATCTGTTGCTATGAATTCACTGGCTGAAGCTGGTGGAAGGTCCTTAGAAGGTCTTGGCTGACTAAGGGCCAGAGCAAAGTGGTCTCTGGTTAGGAAGTGAGTAGATTTATTGGCTAACCTTGTAAATGATGATAATAGATAATATTGATTTGTTCTTGAAGATAGTTCCTAAAACCCTACTCTATCCTAAGGCCTAATTTCCCATGTTCCTCCTCCTTTCTCCTGGGGCCCAGAGGGGGTTAGGGGTAAGTGTGTGCTCAGGGTGAAGTCAGGGGGAAACAACCCAGCCTTGGGTTTCCAGGGCCTTTTATACTCTCAGTTCAACTGCCAGTTGGTATCTGCCATGTGGCGCATGCCACCCTCAACATTCCATCTAGGGCAACTGACAGGTTTGACCTAAGCCAAACATGGCAGTGCTAAAACCTGTATTACAATATTGATACTAACAATTTTATTTTTTATTTTTAAATTTTGTTTTTCTAATTGCATGTAAAAACAATATTTAACATTAATTTAAGAAATTTTAAAGTTCTAAACTCTCTCCATCATTCTTCCTCTTTCCTAATTATAAGTATTAAAAATGATAAAGGCTGCTATAATAATATATATTAGTATTTTAATTAAAGCCATGTTTATAGATAAAATCATTAGACCACGCGCTTGTAAGCATTCAAAACTGCCGCCTCCATTACTGCCTCCTAGCCAAGCGCCTACTCGCAAAGAGACCACTCCCTCCTAACCCAGGAGATTTAAGCTCTTCCCTGCGTCAAGACGTCGGCCTCCCCAAGCCCAAAAACCGGAAACGGAAACCCGTTGGACCACGGGAAATGTAGTTTGATACATTTCCCAAATTTCACTTTTACATTCTTGAGAAGACAAGCAGTTTGATAAAGATGATTATGCATGTGCAGTAATGCAAAAATATTTCCATATTAGCCATGTTACGAAAGAAGACAGACAAAAAAACTCCAACAAAACCTAAGAAAAATAAAGTTTAAAAAAGTACGCTTTGATCTGCATTCAGACTCTGTCAATTCTTTCTCTGGCTATGGATAACATTTTTCATTATAAGTTCTTTGGATCATTGCACTGCTGAGAAAACCAAACATAGTCATTCACAGCACATCATCATACAATATTGCTATTACTGTGTAAAATGTCTTCCTGGTTTTGCTCACTTCACTTTGCATCAGTTCATATGAGTCTTTCCAGGTTTTTCAGAAACTATCCTTGTTATTCTTATAGCACAATAACATTCTATCATAATCATGTACTATAATTTGTATAACCATTCCCCAATTGATGGATATTCCCTTACGTTTTCCTTGCTACCATTTCTAAAAGAGCTGCTATAAATATTTTTGTACAAATAGGCCCTTTTACAGCTTACTTTAAAAAAAATTCTTTTGAGATACAGCCCCAGCAGTAGTGTTGCTGAGTCAAAGAGTTTCCACATTTATATAGTTTCTGGGGTATAGTTCCAAATTGCTCTCCAGAATAATTGGATCAATTCACAATTCTACCAACAATGCATTCATTAGTGTCTCAATTTTTCCACCTCCCTCCAACATTTATTATTCCTCTTTTCTCTCATTTTAGCCAATGTGATAGATATCGGATGGTAACCTCAGAATTGTTTTAATTTACATTTCTTTAGTCAGTAGTGATTTAGAGCACCCCCCTTATTTTATTGTCATGCAAAAGCACACTTCCAAATTAGTCATTGTCTTAAGAGCACATTCATATATAACCCAAACCCCAAAATAAAATCAAAGATACACCACTGTGAAAGATGACCCCAATAGTTTTTTCTCTGGAGAGAGCATTTTTTATATGACTATACAGAGCTTTGATTTTATCTGAAAACTGCCTGATCATATCTTTTGACTATTTATCAACTGGGTACTAACTTGTATTCTTAAAGATTTGGTGAATTCTCCATATATGTGAGAAATGAGACCTTTATCTGAGACATTTGTTGTAAAATTTTTTTCTCAGTTTTCTCCCCCCCCCCTTTTTTTAAACTTTACCTTCTATCTTAGATTAGTTATTAAGTATTGATTCCAAGGCAGAAGAGTATGGGTTAGGCAATGGGGGTTGTGAAAATAGATAATGGAGGCACCAGGGATGTTACAATAAATCTAAATAGTTGTGGGTACACACACTGGGTTGTAGGAGAGACTGGACCAGGATAGGGAGACCAGAGTTCGCTGAATTAACACAGGAATGGCAGTTGATCTTAATGTCACCCAGCTTTCCCTAGGCCAGAGTCTAGAAACTAGCAGGCAAGGTAAAAGGTTTTAACAGGTTTAATTATGTTTAACTAAAAGGTGGGAAAGGGATTTCTATACTTAAAACCTAAAGGGCAAAACCACAGGGCAAGGGGAGGACTTCTCGACTCTAATCTTAGTGATCTAAGCAGACAGGGCCAAAGGAACTGTTCTGGAGTCTTTGGGAGACTGCATCAAACCTGGTTCCTGCCAGGCTTGACCAGCATAGCTAAGGGCTGAGGGTGGCTTTGATGTTTCTCACAGTAATCCACAGATGATCTCAGGATGTCAAAAGCCAAGGTATCCAAGTAGAGAGGGTGTGCTTGAGATGCTGTCCACTGGATCCCAAACTTCTCCTCTTCTTGGTGCTGCTCTGTAGTTCTTGTCCTCTTTGTTAGAAACCACCACCACTCAGGATCCCAGGGAAATCAGGATGCAGGGTGTCCTTTACTCTGAGATCTCCCAGGGCTAACAACAGTTTGATGCCAACTCCTAATGGAGTCTCTCTCAGGGCACAAGCCACTTCTTCCTGCCCCTTCATTCCATCTTGGAATGCTCCAGCTCCAGTCCTTCCTGCTAGGTACATCCTTAATACTTAATTATCAACTAATCTTCCTCACAACAGGGTTAAATGACTTGCCCAGGGTAACACAGCTAGGAAGCTTCTGAAGTCAAATTTGAATCCAGGACCTCCTCACTCCATGCCTGAAACTTTATCCACTGAGCCACTTAGCCGCCCCCTTTACTTTTTTTCTGATCTTGTCTGCATTGGTTTCGTTTGTGGAAAAAATTTTAATTTAATGTATTCAAAATGACGGATTTTAGATCCCCTAATGCTCTCTCTTGTTCTTACCTATCAAGTTGATAGGTAAGAACATCCATGCTCTCCTAAATTTTTTAGACTAAGTAACCCTTTATCTCTAAGTCATGTACTTATATTGACCATATCTTGGTATACAATATAAGATGTTGGTCTATATCTAGTTTTTGCCAAACTTCTTTTCAGTTTTCCTAGAAGTTTTGTCAGTGAGTTCTTGTCCTAAAGTTTGGATCTTTGGGTTTGTCAGACACTAGATTACTATGGTCATTAACTTCTGTTTATTGTGTAATCAATCTGTTCCACTGGTCCACCACTTCTATTTTTTAGCTGGTACCAGCTTATTTTGATGATTACTACTTTATAATACAGTTTGAGATTTGGTTTTGCTAGGCTACCTCCCTTCACTTTTTTATTGATTGCCTTGATATTTTTGACCTTTTGTTCTTCCAGATTAATTTTGTTTTTTTCTAGCTCTATAAAATCATTTTTGGAAGTTTGATTGAAACAACACTGAATAAGTAAAGATTTTTCTGCATCTATTGAGATAATCATATAATTTCTGTTGGCTTTGTCACTGATATGATCAGTTATGCTGATACTTTTCCTAATATTGAACAAGGCCGCTATTCTTGATTTAAATTCTGCCTGGTCTTGTATAATTTTTTATTGCTGTAATATCCCTGCTAGAATTTCATTTATAAGTTTTTGCATCAATATTCATTAGGGAAATCAATCTATAGTTTTATTTTTCTGTTTTTATGCTTCCTGGTATAGGTGTTAGTAACATATTTGTATTGTAATAGGAGTTTGGTAGGACTCCTTCTTTGCCTATTTTTCCAGTCAGTTTATGGAGTATTGGAATTATTTGTTCTTTAAATGTTTGGTAGAATTCATTCGTGAATCCATTTTGTCCTGGGAATTTTTTCTTAAGGAACTCCTTGATGGCTCATTCAATTTATTTTTCTATGATAAGATTATTTAAACATTCTATTTCCTCTTGTTAATCTGAGGAATTTATATTTTGTAAATATTTGTCCATTTGACCTAGTTTGTCAGATTTATTGGTATATAATTGGGCAAAATAGCTCCTAATAATTGCTTTAATTTTTTCTTCACTGGTGAATTCACCCTTTTCATTTTTGATACTGGTAGTTTGGTTTTTCTCTTTTTAAAAAAAATCAAATTAACTATTGATTTTTTTGATTTGATTTGGTTGGGTTTTTTTTGTTTTTTTTTGGCCACAAAACCAACTCCTAGTTTTATTTATTAGTTTGATAGTTTTTTATCTCAGTTTCATTAATCTCTCCTTTGATTGCTACCTCAGCTTTTAAAATTTCATCTGAAGGACAATAAATTTTGTTGTACCACCTTGTTTTAACTTCATGGTTTTTTACCTTTCAAGTATGTTTCTTATAAACACATGTTGTTGGATTCTTCTTTCTAATCCTTTCTGCCACTCTCCATTTTATACCTGCTCATCCTGTTTCTCATTCACAGTTATTATTGTTCATTGTGTATTTCCCCCATCATAACCTCTCATTCTTTCCTCCATTCTTCCTTTTGTGGAAGGAAGGGTAAGTTAGAAAAAGAGAAGAAATCTTATCACTACTAGTAATTTATAATTTAGAGGTTCAAAAACTTGCTTTTTCATGGTACTAAAAAAAGCCAAGAAAAATACTTATTTGTCAGATCCAAACAACTGATAAATATTTCTGTCCTAACAGTTTAGAAGGTGTTTGAAAAAATAATACACATCATTTGAAAGGAAAAATATTATTTCTTTTTTAAATAACCACAGTTACTAATGGGATATATCTACCTGTTGGGCACTTTACAACTTCTCAAACTTGGAATTAGATTGGCCCTGTCATCCTTGTTTCCTTTTCCCTACTGAATTTATCACAATAATCATTAAAAACCCAGCTTTGCAAAGATATGATTTTTGCAAATGAGAAAGTTCAAGAAGTTACTGGCATAGCCTAAAGTGCAAATCAACAAAACATAGCTCAAACATTTGAGAATGTCACTGAAAGGAAGTTAGTGGGATCTGATGTTAAAACTGTGAAGTACCTTAGGTCAATACTCACAGTATGGAATATCCCTGAGTTTCCCTCAGAAAATTTTAATATCCTATATCTTGCTGCTCCTCTTTGAATTTGATCAACTAATGTTTATTCTAGTGACTCTTCTCTATCCATTAAACTTATAGATCTTGATATCTGAATCTTAAACTTTTTTTTTAATAACCACAATTTGATTTTACTTGTCGCTATTCCCTTTTGAACTCTACCTTGGCTCTTATGCTCACCATTTTTACCAAACCCATCTTTTTTTTTTTTTTTTTTTTTTTATTCATTCTACTCCATTTTACCTGGTTTAAATAAGATTAAAGTCATGTGATACTTCTCTCCAACCCCGCTGCCCCTTTATCTTCCTTTAAGCTTCTCTTGGGGTTCATCTTTTGTGGATTAGTTCTTCTAACTCATCTCTTTCTTAATGTTCCTTTTTAATTTTCTTTTCTTAAACCCAACAAATCAGAGCAAAACCATAATTCAGGCCTTTTGTTTGTCTTATTCAAATCCTGTGATTCTTGAAAACACTAGGATATTTAAGGGATAATTTTTGTTTTCCTTCTTTAGAAAGTAAGCTTTTTCATTTTTTTTTTAAAGGAGCACTTCATCATTTATGTATTTATTTTCTAGGTTTTTCTTACCTTTTGTGTTTGCATTTCACATTTTCTACTCAGCTTTCAAGGAATCATTAGGATTCCTTGAAAGGCTTCTAAGTTATTCTTGGTTGTAAGCCTTTCAGAATAGCACAGATTTAGAGATGAAATAGATATTTGAGGTTATTGAGTCCAGCCTCTTCATTTTACAGAAGTGGAAAATGAGACACCAAGAAGTTAAGTGATTTGTCCAAGGCCATACAGCTGGTAGTGTCAGAGGTGCAATTTGAACTGAGGTCTTCCTTACTCCAAGTTCAGTACCTTGCCCATTATACCACAATGCCCTCTATCTTTTACCTTTTGGAATACTGTATTTCATGGTTTTCTTTTCCTTTAAAATGGTTGCTTCCAATTCTTGACAATATTTCCTTGATACTTGAATTCCCTTTTTTCTTTTTGGAAAATTCTTTTAAATGGGAAGCTATGCATTTTGCTTGTGATATTTTTGAGTGCTTTCAGCTTGGGATTTCTTTCAGTAAGTGATTGGTTAAGTTTATTCTATTTTTAACTATCTGCTATGATTCTAATAGATATGGGCAGTTTTCTTTTATGACTTCTTGCAATGTAATGTCCAGGTTTTGTTCTTGTTTTTTTTTTTTTGCTTTGATATTGTTTTTATGGAATTCAATGATTTTTAAATTATTTCTCTTTGACCTGTTTTCTAAGTCAGTTGCTTTTCCATAGTAGATATCTCACATTTTCTTCTTTTGAAAATTTAAAAAATATTTTTGTTTTCATAGTTTTTATTGTTTCACAAGTACTACTTCATTTCTATTTTTCAGGGAGTATACTTTTTGAGTAAGTTATTCCATGTTCTGTTCTAAGTTATTTATTCTGCTTTTATTTCTTTTCCTCCTGAATTCTCATTTTCTAATTTAGTTTTTTATCTTCATTTCTTCCAGTTATTCTTATAGTCCTAATGACCAAACCATTTTTTTCTCCAACGCTCTGCTTGTAGTTATTGTGTGGTTGCTAACTTTTTTTCTGGGTTTATCTCTTGGACTAAATTTCTTTTTTGTGTTTAATATTTTCTTCTTTTTACTCATAATTTTAGCCTGACATCTTAGCTTTGAATTTTGTGTTTCGGCCAGTCTCTTCTAACTCCTATATGGATTAAGTATGCATTCTTTATTCTGCGTCTAATATGGAGGTCATTGCCACCACCATTGCTTAGATGACACATTTTAGACCCAAATCTTTCCCTCAATTCCTTACTTCTCTTGGTGATCCACTGCAGGTTCTATTACTGGCAGAATTCTGTGTTCTTTTTCTTGCATAGTCTCCATTTGGGAGTTTGTTCCATTTTCTATTATGACCCTGACAATCCCTGCTTGGATGTTGGAGATTATATTGTTTTAGGCTTCCTGCATACTTTTGTTGCTGGTGCCCAAATAGTGAATTGACCCTGTCTCCTGTTGTGTCTTACAGTGGGTCTGAGGCATACAATACTAGGGCCTCTCTCTTTGTAAAGTACATGTTGGGGAACTTACTCTATCTCTATTTCTATTCTGAAAGGAGAGGATCAAGATCTAGCTTCAGATCCTTATTAGTGGGACCTGTTAGAAATTTTGAACTCCTGCCCATATTGAGTATCTAAAGGCCAATGGCTTCCCCAGTAAGGCTTTTTTCTGCTTCTTCTGATTTATGTTTGGGTTTTCCTGCCTTCTGCATTTTCCTGGGCCTATGCTGACTTCCCTGATGACACCTCTCTGCCCATCTCCATATGTTTCTGGTTGGCTTTTTGTATAGTTCTGCACTGGATGGAAGAACTTTCTTTTGATTCTTCTTGGTTTTCTTTATCACCAGTTTTTTTTATTTAGCATTGTTTTTAGATATTTGCTTGGTTTATCTGGGAGAACTGGGCTTCTCTGTGACCTTTTATAATGCCATCATAACTTGAAGTCAAACTGAGAATGTTTTCTTAAAATAAATTTTTATTTTGTTGACTATATATTAATTATATATTGACTATATATATAAATCACCTTGCATATTTCTTATTTAGAAACAAATAAAATTTACATTATTTATGTCAATCTAACTCTAGTTTAAGTCCTGCTGATTCAGTGTGGAGCAGGAATAGTATGAATAAGTGAAATACAGAGATAATTCTTTAGATCTAATTGTAATGATATCTAGATAATCTTAGATATTAATATTGCTAAGTATTAATATTATAGTAATATCTAGAGATAATTCTTTTACATTAAGACCTGTAAGATCTGGTGTTGAGTTTTTGCCCAAATTTAAGAAGTAGAAGAACTTATAATACTTATGAATCCATGACACTTAAAATATGGAGCTATACTACAAAAAATTTATTCTCTTCCTCTTAATATTGATATGGAGAGTGTAACCTTTAAGACAGATATGAAGCACAAATTTAAGAGTTGCTTTCTTTCTCAGGAGAGAGAATTAAATATTTTAGCTTAAAATTATAGATCTTTAAATGATTTTTCTATTCAGTTACTTCATTCATGGACAGAAATTTAGAGTAAGAGTAAACAGAAATGTTGCTAATATCAACAAAGAACTTTGAATGGAACACATATTTTTCTGGTATATTTTTCTAAACTCTGTTCTTTTTAAATACCTAGTGCCTATTCTACAATTTGGTTTCTCACCTTTGTCTCATTTTTTAAAAAACTGGCTAGTTTATATGGTTTTGTAAATGAGTTTTGCCCCATTTTGGATGACTTGCTGCAAGTGCACCAATACTTGTAAATTGTATATTATTTTGCATGTGATTGTTTACTATGGATAATGAACTTTTCTAAATTTTTTTGAGTTCTCAAGACATTCATCCCAATGCTCAAACTGTTTGCTGTAGAATCAAACCGTTATAATTGTAGATAGGCACACAAGCAAATCTTTTTGTTTTCCTACCTGTAATTTACAATATGTATTAAGATGATGTAAACAATTAATGAAGATTAATTGGGGGTGATATTAATAAGCTTGTAAAGTTGCCTTTCATATAGATTTATGATCAATCATTGATCATGCCTAGTTGATTGTCTTTTCAGAGTACTTAAAAGTGTCTTTGTTAGTATATTTTTGCTTTTCTTTTGTTTTTATTAATAATCTTACTTTTAAAAGGTACATATTCTTTTCTCTGTTGATACCTGTATAATTGATTAAATCAGGAAGTTTGAACAGAAAGTAAAAGTGTTAATAATCCATCCTCTCAAGATGAAACAAATATCTGTGTGCCTAGATGTAATATCAAATCATATGAAATGTAATTTGCCAATAATTATCACCTTTTACGTTTATTTCTAGTGATTTTGATGTGTAGCATTAAAAATATGCAAGTTTTATTACTAAAATTTTAAAAATACCATGATTTATTCTAGAAAAATTACAAAAGCATTTATAAACCCAGCTGTAAATTTGAAAACAAAAGCTCTTTAGTTTTTTTAAGCAAAAACATGATGAACTAAATCGATTACTGCAAATATTGACCTGAATAAAGGGAAAATGAAAATTTTTGAAGCTTCTCATAAATGATTATATCTAATATTGTTATTAGTTATGAAAAATTATAGCAAATAGGCACCTTTTAAAAAAGTTTTGTCAGATTTGGAATAGAACTAATCATAAAGTATGATTAAAATTAATGGTAGTATTTGTGTTTGTAAGTGTTCTGTCTTCGTTTTGTTGTGGGTGAAGAGTTCTGGAGGAATATAAAATTAACAGGTTAAGAATAGAGTCTCCATTTTTACTTTTATGTTGTTGTTGACAAAGTGACCTAAAACTAGAGAACTGAATTCCTCACTACTGAGCACTGCCTGAAATAGCTCCCTTTCTGGTATGTTAAGCTTTTGGAAGCCCATGTTGTAGAATTCCCAAGGCTGCTTTGAAATTACAAAACTCTTGTAGAATAGCATGTCATCTTATGATTGACCATTGTGAGTCCATCTTTTTATTTAATTTCCATCTAACATAATGACTTGTGATGTTATTTATTCACTATTTATGGTTAAGTTGTCATAGGCAAAGAAGAAATAAAAATGTTCCATCTCAACTTTGCTAGTGAATGGAGTAAAGTTTTAAAAGCCTTTTATGGTTATTGTGCAGCTGACTGAAAACCTCATTAGAAAGTAGGGAAATGTTACAGCAGTCTTTAATAGCAATTTTGAATGTTGGTATTATATGAGACATTTCAGCTAATTTTTGTGTTTCCACTGTGGATCAGCATCTTATTTAAATCTAGTTTTTTTCAAAACAAATTTATCATGTGTGTTCTGGCTAAATTTAAAATGTTGTATCCATTTCTTTCTAATGTTACTAAGTACTTATATGTGAAATGATCCTAAGAATTGGATTTGACTAATTCCCAGCATTTCTTTTATTATTTTAGGAATTTACATTCTTCATATTTCTAAGAATCTGACATCTTTGTGATTCTTATACCAAATTCAGTCGCAGCGGTTGTTAAAATATCTTGAAATTTTTTGTACTAACTAGACTTTTTTTTCCAAAATGTAGTTATTGTTTTAAAGAAGTTCTTTACTTGCCTGATCGAGATTTTGAATGTATTTAGCTTCCTCTTTTAAAAAATTTTGTTTAAAATTTAAGTATCACCTATAATCTATTATTTGCTAAAACCCAACAAGTGCCTGTCACATAGAAAGTGCTTAATAAATGCTTATTTTTAGGTTAATTTATGACTTTTTCATTTTATATTTGTATTTTCTTTTCAATTTCTCATTTTAGAGGTACAGGCTTTACTTTGGAACATCTTCTATATTGAGAATATGCCGTGATGGAAAAAAAAATCAAAGATTAAAAGACTTACGATATCATCCTTATACTTACTGCATTGGGCCTTCAATCCTAATGATAAAGAGGACAAGGAGAGAGAATTAAAATATAATTTTTAGTTGGCTACCTGTAAGTGTGTATCATAGAAGGCAAATATTTTAAAATTTTAGGCAATAAATGTTATATTTAAGTTGACAAATAATTTTAATGTGAAATATATTTCATGTAATATTAATTTTAAAGGAAATTTACTTCACCCAAATTTCTGCTCTCTTGCCCCTGCCCCAAGTATTCATCTCAAAAATTATCCAGACATCCTAAAAATAGAAACAAATCTTAGGGCTAAATTTATACTGTATTTGGGTTTAATTTTAAAAAGAAATTCTTAGTGTTAACAGTTTAGCTTGATCAAATTATTTTTAAAAAAATGCTTAGCTTCAATACCTGCCAGGCCCATAGTAGGAGCCATAGAAACACATATTCCATCCCTCTCATCTCCTTTTAGTCATCAAAATTTAATAACTGACTCCAAATTCATTACTTTTTCTACCACACTGCAGTTATCTCTACTAGGTAAAATGGTTAAAAAAGCTTAGCAACTCTGAATTTCTGGGTAGTTTATTTTTCTTCACAGAGGAAATTGTTAATAGATTATTTATTGGATACCACCTTGTACAAAGCTCTCCCATTCCCCCAAGCTATATGGAAATATGATTAGGATTATTTTTTAAAATAACATATTTGCCATATCTGATTATGGACTTGATATGGTAATATACAGTATTGATCCTACGTAGAACTGTAGTTTGTACCAAAAAATTAGTTGTAATATAGACTTAAATTGTAATACATTTATAATGATGTTATTCAAAATGTTTTTCCCTGGACAGTTATAATTTATGGAAAATTTTGGTGTCTGGCATATCAGTTTTTATCATACCTAGGTCAGTTAGGTCTCAATAAAAAGCAGACCAAATATTTCATCATTTTCACCTTTTGTAAGCATCTTTTGATGGAAAGTCAAAAAAGGTTATATAATCAAGAGAAAATTTTTTTCCCCTTGGATCATTCTTTACCCCCAACCAAAGAGTTTATTTTCCTTATTCCTTTAATTATTTCAAAGAAAGAAATACTTTGTATATTTTAAAGATAAGATAGAACTGAGATTAAAGGTATAGATAGAGCTCTCAGAGTTTATTACTTTAGAGGCAAGATTCATTTAATTTTTTGTCATTTGATTGGAAAAAAATTTTAGGAATAGGTGGAGTAAAGGCTTGCCCAGTAACTTTTAAGTATTTGCCCCACTTTTATAGAACATGGACATTTTAATGTAAGTAGATAATTTGTAGAAAACAGAGGTGATAACTAGTTGGAAAAAAAGCCCACTATAAGATTTTCTTAGCTTGAATAAATCTTTTAAAATATATGAAGCAAGATTTAGTGATGATTTAATTTAGAACAAATGGCAAATTATCCCTTAATTCTGATATGAATCTAAACATATTCTCAATTGGTAGCATTTGCTTTTATTTCTTCTCTCCAATCAAGTATCTCTCTCATCCAATCCACATCAAGTACTTTATTTTGTATTTTTCACCACATTTGGTTGATTCGAATAATTATAGGGAAGTAAATGTCATATAAAATTTGCCTGGGTTTACCTGTTAAGATCATATTTTAGTTGCTGTTGTTTAAATATTGGTACTTCAAAAATGTAAAAATGACTGAAATTCTGTCTAGAAAACTAAGACCCTAATATGTTTAGAATCCTTTCAGAAAGAAGCTTTTACAATGTAAATTTTAATTTTTACTAGATAGAGATGATCTTAAAATCCATCAACTATATTAAGTGTGGGGAAGTAAGTTTCAATTTGAGGCCATCACCAAACTTTTTTTGGTTTCATGTAAGATTTTCCCACTTTAGGAAATTATTTTTCTTGGTTTCAGAAGTTATTTTTTAGTAAAGCTAGGGCATGATTTTACCACAAATGAAAAGGAAAAATTACAGACTTCAATTTTTTGCATAATTAAAAATGTTTTGATCATATATCAGTTGCTAGTAGTATTTGAGGATTTTCTGGATGCCTTTGTTCCTAAACATTCCTCTTAAGTTGAAATAATAGTCTTACTTTTATTCCTTTTTTAAGGCTTTTTAGTGCCTTAATGTTTTGTTTTTGTTTTTAGCTGTGTGAATACTTGTTTGTGAGTTTTTTGTTTTGGTATGTACATATACCCCAGAGCATTAATAAGCACTGGAAATTTCCTTTTCCTCTCCTTTTCTAAATACAATTACATGCAAATACATATTTTAATTAAGAAAAATAGTTAATCTTTATAGTGTAATGTGGATTCCCTTGAAACTCTTGATTGTTTAAAAATAAAACTTCTTTTTAAAATTTCAGAAGATCTTGTAGGCTGTGAGTATACCTGCAGCCCTCAGCAGTTCCTTTTTTATTTGTACAGATTTCCCTGCCTATTGTGGACCTTTGCTCTAATTTAAATTTCCCATGGCCTTGGGTTTTAGACTAGTTTTTCTGCAAGAGTGCCCATGCTTACATGGTCATATATTCTGGGTAACTTTTTCCAGTTTTTTCTCTTTTACCATTTTTTTGATTGATAAAAGGAAAGAGGAATTTTCTTCTACTGATTTCTTTTAGCCTATGTGTGTGATATTTCCCAACCTCTTCCTTTACCCAAATTAGAAAAAAATATTGTAATATACTTAGATTCATAGGGGGCTAGTGAAGAAAGACTAATTTCGTTCTCGGTTTCAGTTCAGCGGTAACAGTTTAAATTTTGAGGTATTGTGAAGCAAGAGGCAGTTTGTTAGCTATGTGTGGGAAATGTAAAGTCACAAGAACTTTGGTCAGTAATGATTTTCATATTGGAATCAAAATATTCTTTACCTAAATTTAATTCCAGAATTGGAAACTACCAAAACTTAGTTCTAGTATTATTGTAAATTTCAAGTTTAAAATTTTTTGCTTTAAAAGTATATGCACAAGCCAAAAAAATCTTTTAAAAAAATGTGTCACATATACAAAGGCATGTAAATACACATTTGATTTGGGGATAGAAGTTCCTACCAGATTTCAATATTTTGCCTAATCTTGTCAATGGAGTTTTTACTTTTCCAGTTGAAAGAATTTTGCATCATGAATCCCTCTTTAGTGACAGAGTGTTATATGTATAGTTTTATAACACTAAGGGGAGAAAAAGGATTTATAATCCATGGCATGAACAGACTTCCATTATTATGTGTTGATAACTTTATAAAAATTATAATTGAAGTATATTGATTTATGTCTATTTCAACAGTGTGGTGCCAAACATTAGCATATTTAACTTTTTTAAGAATTGTGTTCTTTTATGTTAAGAAAATGCTTTTAAAATCTATGACCATATCTTTAAAAGGAAAAGCAAAAATTATTTTTCTCTTCCCTCACCTTTTTTTTAATGTAAGGAACCAGACTTAGGATTTTATTGGTATAGATAAAGTATGTGGTGAACAATTTTCACTAGTAAGGCAAGTCATCTCCTTCTCTGAGATTTAAGGTTTCTTGGCTTGCCCAGGGTCACCCTGTTGTTGTCTCTCAGCCAGGACTTGAATCTAGATCTTGTTGGCACCAAAGCTAGCTCTAGAACTAGAACCTTATGTTGTCCTCTGAAGCAAAGGCACTTAAACATGATTAAGTTTAATTGACCACGGTTTTTTCCAGTGCAGCTTTGGCTTTTGAGGCTGTATAAAGTTTAGAAAATTAAAACAAAAAAGATATGTTTTGCCAAGTTTTTGTTTAGTCATTCATTTGAGCTGCATTTTTTTCCAGGCATGCAGTTCTCATCACTCTTGATTATATCAGCTCCTTTATTGGAAAGTAGTTATTTTTAAAATGAGAAAGTGATTTCTAACCATTTAAGAATCTTAATGAATATTGGCTTTATAAATGAAAATAATAATTCTCTTTTGTTACAATTTCATGCTAAAAATAATTGGAGATTTGGAACATTAATGTAGAGTAAAAAATATTTTAAAACTACTTTCTCAGTTATAATTTGCCTTAAAAAAACCCTTAAACTTGTGAAAGTTTTGAATGTGCATTTGTAGTTTTGTTTCTTCATACTAGAATCAAAGAATCAAAAGTAATCTTTAAAATTTCTAGATTTCTGATATGTAAAGTGATACCAAAATAAGATATTCAGTTCATCTTATGAAGAATTCTCTTGGGACATTTCATTAAACAAACATTAGAAATAGAAATAGAAAAAGTCTATCATTGTAGTTTTCTTCTTTTGGTAGGAAAGGGTTTTTAGTACTATATTTTAATTTCATATAAACCCCAAAACTAAACAAACAAACTTCTTAGGCCATTCATGATCAGTTTTTTAAAGGTCATAATCACCAAATGCCCCTTTTAGCCTTTGTTTGAAATTGTAGTACTTCTTTTCCCCTCTTTTTAAATTTTTATGTTTTTGGAGTGTGAGAGTTGGTAAAAGCTTCTTTTAAAACTTATAGGTCAAAATACATTGACGAAAAGCCAAGAGTAATGGTAATACTCTCCACTATCCCCTCCCCTTATTTGTAGAAGAATACTGTGAAGGTAAGCCAGAAAGGTTTGATAAGGTAGTGTGTAGGTTGGAAACTGGTTAGTTGACTTCAGGATTCTTTAAAGTAAAATGGGGGGTCCCTGGAATGAATGTGCCTTGTAATGATGTTTGCTCAATATCTTGAACTCTGTTACATGGATAGTTTGAGTAAATATTTTAATGTTCTAATGTGATTTGCTATGATAATATGATATATGAATGTATAACAGTATATAGTATAATGATGAAAAATAACTGAGAAAATTGGCAGGAGAGGGAAAATGGGGAGAAAATAGAGAGAAAAAAGAAAGTAATTTCTATTGTTTTTATGACCTTTTATAGAGAATGCAAATAGTTTTATAACAGATTAATTAAATGATAGGCTTCAGAAAGTTTGATCGTATGATATCAGTCACAATCTTTTTATATCCTTTGGTGAATTTAAGGACCTTTCCAAATTTAAAAAAAAAAAAAGACATGCTTATGTCCTGAGGGTATTTAATTGTTGCTGATGTCTAATTAAGTTGTTTGTACAGTGTAGCAAATCTTTGTATCCCTTTTCACTTCGGGTTTTACTTTTTACATGGCAACATGTAACATAGTAAGTTAAAGTTATCATAGATGAAAATATTAGGAAGTTTAGTTAGAGATCATGAAGGTTGTGGAATTTGAAAGAGAATGTGAGAAACTGATTTAATGAAGTACTTTTATTGTAGAGAATTTCATAAATAGAACGTTTGACTTGAACTTGGTCATTTCACAGATAAATGTTTCTGGTGTATAATACAAATTTTAATTAATAATGTTTTGAAATAACATAGTATTGTATGTATTATGTAAATGATTTGGACCTCATTTTTTCTTAAAAGAACATTAAGATTAATTGGAACCTGCTGCTTACTTTTAACTGCCACAAGTTGAGAGAAGGGTATTAAATGTATTAGTGATGTTATTTAGATTTTCAATAATTAGACTTCTAAAAGTAAGAATGAGTTTCTCGTTTTTAATTATTTTAAAGGATGTCTTTAATTAAAAGTTTAATACTAGAAATTAGGTGAGATACATTTCCTCTATACCCATCAGTATGCTAAAGCTAGTTAGTGATATAGGTGTCATTTGCTGGTATTATGTCTTTTATTGGAAAAATTTCAAAGGCCAGATAAAATTATATTTTAAAAGGGATAGGAAGAAGAGAAAAAAGGATTTGTATTAGCTTTAATTTATAATGTTTTTTGATTTGTTTACATATTACTTTGAAGTGTTTTCATATTATAAATGGAGGCAAACACTCTAGCCAGAAAAAGCAAGTCCGGTTGTATTGTGTTAGTGAATTTGGTAGTTCTGCCTAAATTATCTATGATTGAATGATGAAAATATTAATAGATCCCTGGCCTTTCTCTGCCGCTATTCCCCTCAAAAACAATCCCCACCAAGTTTAGGCAATCATTTCCACCCCCCAAAGACATTAGTCAGCTTTCTGTCAGCAATTTAGGGATATTCTTATTTTGTACTTTACTGATTTGCATCACTGTGCTTTGAAAATGTACTCATTTACTTATTCTAATTACATTTCACTCAGATACAAAGACAGTTTTCTATGATGTAGAATGCATCAGAAATATAAGGACAGTCTATGTTAAAATACAAATATACTTAGCACTTAGAACATTTCTAATTTGAGTTGTTACTGTAAAGAAGGTTAACAAGTACGCAGGGCTCACCCTCCCCTTTTGGAGTAGTTTAAAATAGGCCTCAGAAGACTCAAAGGAATTCTTTTAACTCCTAGCAGGGCCACGGGGTCAATGTCAGATTTAGTCATGCTGTTATTTTAGCCCAGTGGTCCAGAGAGATGACTGAAAAGTGAGTCTTTTATTTCTTTTTTTGTGTGGTTATTAACAGGATTAAATGTAAGCCATTGTGTACTTAGTAGCAATTAGTTTCTCATCTGAGAGGTTCATTATGATTTTTTGTCAGCCTTAGCCTTGTAATATTTTTTTCATTGTTTAATTAGAAGTAAAAGGATTGTGAATAGGAAGTTTTACAACAGTGTCTTTACCCTATGGGTTGCCTGTGTTTGTCTTCTTACAACTAAAGTTGCGTTAGGAATCCTCATAGAGTCAAGTTTTCAGATGTAGAGAACTTGTCCAAAACTGTCAACATACTGAAAATTGGCACAGAAAATGTATTCCTCTACATTGTATGAAGTTTCCTTTCTGTTGCATCTTTTTCTTTAGGCTAATAAGCCTCATATCTTGACTGTCTAGTATATTAAGCTTTTTTGTTGTTTTATTCCTAAAAGATTTGAGTTACAGTATTATTATTTGGTTCTTAAATTTTGTCCAATTTTCTCTTTGGAATGATTGTTTTAGAATGTAAAAAAAGGAAAATGAAAACATTTCAAATATAGAATAAGTTATTAGTCCAAAAAGAGGGAGAAATTTTAGTATAAATGGATCCGTGCTATTCAAATTCAAAACAAAGTGAATATTAAAAGACATTCTTGTGTTATATTGCAAATAAAGAATTCAGAGTTGTATAAGTGTAACTTTAATGCTTAGCTATTTTGAGAGGATGATTAGATCAGTGGCTAAAAATCTACTTTAGTTTTAACTTTTAGGATTACACACATATATATGTGTATATATATATGTATATATATATAATTTTAGTACCGAATAATAGTTGAAAATTTGGATATAGCTGATGTTAATAGAAATCCTGAAAGATAACCTAATTGAATTAGGAAAAATATGAATGCTGTAGGTCAGTTGGTGAATAACTTATGTAGGTATGCTTTTTGGACATAAGTGTACACACATTTTCACATGTGGGTGCTGACATGACTGTAAATGATACTACATAAATATGAGCACTCTTTTTAAGTAGTGATTTTTAAACACAGTTGCTTATTTTATGCTATTGTTTAGGCCTGCTATACTTACTAGGGAAGAGGGGTATAATATTTATGTTTTCTTTAATGTCAAAGCTTTTCTTAACCTGTATTGTTTACTGTGGAGGTAAACATAAGCTTCCAAGATTTTATTATCCAAGTATTTACTTTAGGGATAGTAAAAGCGAGCTAACAGTTGGCTTTTTTAGTGTTTGTGGTTAGTTTTTCAGGAGACAAATGTCAATGTATTTTTATAATCTGTTATTTAAGTATTTTTTTTCCTTTCTTTATTAAATGTTTGTGATTTGAAAAGAACTTAGGAACCCAGAATGAAAAGCTTGAGTGAGAGCTATACTTTTGAAGAATTATATTTGCTCCCTTTTTAGGAATGTCTTTTTTTTTTTTTTTTTTTTTAAACTTGGTGGTATTAAAATGGCTGCCATAATCTACACAACCAGGAAGAAAATCAGCTGTAACTTCCAGTTGCTGTGTTTGTTCATCAAACCAGAGAAAAGCTTTCTGGAGAAGAAGGAATCTATGCCCATCAAGATGTTTAGAAACTGAAGGATTATCTTAGATGTATAGATCTCATTATCTGAAGATTGTCTTTTAATCAAAATTCTTGTCTTTTTTTTTTTGCTTAGGTCTTTCTTTGTGTAGTACTTACTCCACTCTCCTTCATCTCTCTCCCTTCCATTCTTATTGATTACTATATACAAAATTCTTTAGAGGAAGCTTTTCAACTAAAATAACTGCATATGAGAGGAATTGAGACTTTATTATGTTTTAGTAGTAAATGCATTTTTCATCACAGTAAGTGAATTGACCTAAAAGGGATAGTTCAATTTGAAGAGCTCTGGTGAATAAGCCAGCCACCACTGACAACTTGGCCTTTTTATTTTTTATAAAGGTTTACTTTTAGTCTATGTACGTATTGCTAGATGAAGCTTCCTTCCTTACTACTTATGTACTAATTATGCATCTTTATTATTACATTACCTTCAAAGACCAAGAAAGACATTGTGAGGGTATACCATAAATAACAAGATGACTAAGAAACTTCTTAAATCCCTAACTCATACTTCTGTAAGAGAACCCAATGTAGGATAATAATAACTGCAAGCATTTATATTGCACTTTAGTGTTTGCAAAGCATTGTACATACATTATTTTAGAGTTGAAGATCATGTTTTTTTGGGTTAAGGGATGCTTTCAGTGTTCTATAAAATTATTCTTCTGGAGTAATTTATTTCTAATCCAGGTAAAGTGGAAAAGAAAATACACATTTAAATATGTAGTTGATAAATATAATCTTGTATACTATATAAGAGCTTAATTTAGAGTTTTTGGACACTAAGGTTGGATAGCTAATGTAAAGAAAAGTAAAGCATTTTATAAAATGTTCATTAATATGTTGACATAAAGATCTAAATATAAACCGATAGTTTCCTGTTGAAATTTGTAACATTTGATTAGCCTTGTCTTCAGCAAAATAACCCATAGTTAGAAACAAAACTTCCTTCTTTCTCAGTTGCCTACAATTTGAACAAGAGAAATAGTATAGAAAATACTGGAAATAAAAATATTATAGCCATCATATGAATCTGTTAACTAAATTTTATTTTGGGATTTTTATCCTTTTTGATATCTGGATTTCCCATCCAACAAAGTCTTGTTATTATAGAAGGACTGAATAGAAATGGTGGGACAGTGTTTAGAGGATTGAAAAATGGAAGCTGGCTTCAAATCCATATGTTTTATGATTTATTTAGTCTATTACTTATAGGGCTTTCTATTGATCTGTAAGTTCCTTCTGTCATTTTAGGATTGTTTAATACTGTATCAGAATTTCTTGTACATATTTTTGGTATAGGAGGGCGGGAAAAGGTATTTCATTTTTATCTGTGGTTAAAATTTATCCTGCATCTGTATTTAACAGGAAAATCCAAGTAAATATTAGCTTGTAATGTAAGTGGCTATAATTATGAATATTTAATGAAGACTAAAGCCATAAATTTGAAAATAAGTGTTACTTTATCATATTAGTGACAGTAGTTAAAACTTCATAAATGTTTGATGACATACTTTGTATACAAATGAAGATACAACAGATTCTTTCTCCCACACTAGTAGTTTTCTTCTTTTGTTATTTCATTGATTCTACCCTGCAATATAATTTTATAGTGCCTGTTGATCACATACATATTAGGAAAACCACTCAATTTGAGTTCTAATTATATTTAGTAGTTAATTTTTAAAATTTTCATTAGACTGTAACCTGATATATCTTTATATTCATTGATTAGAATTATCTTATGAAGTAATTAGGTAATGACTCCATTTTATAAACATATTTAGTAGTCTAGTGGACAATGGACTAGACTTGAAAGTTTTAATTTTGCATCTGTCACTACTATGTGATTGCTTCTTCTTATGGAAGTAAGGAAGGACTAAGAAGTATACTTGTCTTGATCTTATGTATAGGCATATGGTAATGATTAAATTTTTTTTTAATCTTGCAAATTTTGGATTATTCATGTAACTGGAATGGAACGGTGAATGGATAATTTCCACTTATGTATGATACCAAAACACTCATATTTGGTCTTAAGACTTCATGTAAGTTTTGTTTGAAGTAGGAGGGGAGGAAAGGGAAGGATATTGAGATGGTGGCTTAGATTTAGTTCAGTAACCATGTTTTGCCTTAGACTAATAAAATTATTTTACATTTGAGCATACATAAATTGGTGGCAAGGCTGTCTTGGTTTTGAAATATGTTAGGTGGTGGGAGGAAGAATAGCTAGTCTGAGATGAAAATTTTACTGTGAGCAAACCATTGTAGGGAATTTCTCATTGAATAAGGAACCTTGATTGTCTAGCCTAAAAATTTTGGAATTTCTTGAAAAGAAATGTTATATAAATTTTATAGTAATTCTGAACAGTATGCTTATTTTTTTAAATTTGTACCACATTTCAGATTTGTTAAATATAAATGAAAATTCTCAAGTATATTCTTAGTACTTTCAGTAATTTAGTGCATATGTATTGTGATTGACATTTTTATTTGCTTGCAGTTAATTAAACATATACTGAATACTATTAAAAACTTGTAGACTATATAGTGGTATTCTATTGTACAAAACCAGCTGAAATCCTATAGAATAAATGCTTTCATTAAATGTTCCATCTAAAGGAATTTGGATTCTGTACCCCTGAGTAAATTGTGTTTGTTTTAAAAACTACCACTAAAGAAAAAGATAATCGAAAAATGTTTGTTGTTATATTTTTTCCTCCTCTCCCATTTCCACCCTCTTCTCATATATACCTAACCATGAGAGGAGTTAGGAATTAGATTGTAGACTCAACTCTACCATAATTGTGTAAATCTGTCTTGGGTTCCATAGGAGTAAACAGCATTAACTCTGGCACTGTCAAGAACTATCCAGGGAAATGCTAACTTTTTGACAAGGTGATTTTTTTTTAATCTACCTATAAAGAAAATTATCTAGTTTTTTCCTCCAATATTTATTCTTTTTGTATTTCGAATATAATATATACTTCATGGAGGATAATATTTTGTTAATCCATGAGAGACTGTTTTCATGTGGCATCTTGTCTTTGTTTCAAAGATACTTTAAAAACACTTTGCTATCCTTTAAATGACAAAGGTGAAACACAAAACGGGACATTTTCGACTTTTTTTCATCATCCTAGCTTTGCAAGCATTTCTGATCATTTCCTAGACACAGATTCTCTAAAACGTTAGGGAGCCACAAAAAGGCACTTTCAAAGACTGAAAGGAGTCCTAAAGATACATCACTGCTTGACTGCAAACATTTTTAAGAAGTCACTGATTATAATGAACACAGCCTTTAATGGCAGTTTTTCCTCCTCTTTTCATGAGAATGTGACAGAGTGTCATTAAGGTTTTAGAAATGAATGCTCCTGAGGAAAGGAGGATCACTGGGACTACAATCAGTCCCAGTATGTGGTCGTGGGATTCTCTGCTGGGCTCTTTTCAGGTTTTTAATCAGGTTGGAGAAGGGGGGTTATAGAAAGGAAAGGGAATGGACATAGACAAACAGCTTTTGGGGGGGACACCTGTACAACAGGATACTTTCCTTTTCCATTGGTTTCTTAAATAATAAATTTCTATAGTCTAATATAGAAAGGTAAGCCAGATGCTAAATATTTTGAAAGATCTTAAATCAATATAAACTGTTCATTTTCTGAAGTACACTACTCTCTTCTGCATTTATCTTAAACTATTTGATGTATCAAATCTGAAATTTCATTTAAATTGTAATTCGAGTCCTGCAGGAACAATATTATTTTAACCCATTGTTCTTTTCTATAATGACCGTAATTGCACTTGATGTATTCTGCAGGTCAATCAATTTGTATCACAAAAGAGTGGTAAATAATAAATCTATGTCAGAAACAGTCCAGTCCCTACATAGAAATTAAAAAAGCGTATTTTTGCATCAAAAACAAGAATAACATTCAAGGAACTGCATACTTTGTACCAATAAGAATCTTGAGGGAATTTGCTTTTATATATTTTGATGATATTTCTAAATCTTCCCAAAGTCAAAGTTTTAACTCAGTTTTAAACTGAATTATAATGAATAATACTTAATATTTACTGGGTAGTTTCTCTTCTTTGAAATTACAGGGAATAGGCAATAAGTTGTTCAACTGTAATATATGCGCCCCTCCCCCCCATTAGTTAGTTATAACCTTGTGTATTTGTGTTTTCTCCTATTTAAATGAACTCAGTATGACAGAACATGACTTGTTGCTAAGTTCTACTTCTAGTTTTGTAAGAATCTGAAATAAATGTAAAAAACACCTAAAATCTGCTTCTCATCTTCTTGTGTTTCTCACATCCCACAAAACAGTGTTACTTTTTTGGTTGGGATTCCTTGAATTTAGACTATGTGGCGTTTATTTTTCCTGATGTTTGACTCAGCCACTTGCTGCTTCCTGGTTATCTACCAGGAGATAGCCTTCCAGCTGCGATTCCCTCCACCCCCAACCCTTTTTAAAAACAAACAAGATAAACAAAAATTTATTTGTCCTTTGTTGATTAAAAAAAACAACCTTTAGGTTTTTTCCTTTGGAGTCAGAGAGAGAAATGGTCTTGGGCAAAGGATATGAACTCAGGCCTTTGGTTCTCTTCATTATATGCCTTACTATGAGTCCTATGCCAATTACATTTTCTTAGTTTGTTCCTTTATATCACCACACATGGTTAGAATCAATTTGAAAGACCTTAAAATTTTTTTGAGGATATTGACCATCTAATTCTGATTTCTCCTGGGACCTTGAATTGACATTGCAGCAATAGAATTTTTTTGGCCTTAAAGAAAAAATTCCTAACAGTGACAATTGATGTTTAGTAGTGCTTGACTCACATGCATCTTTCTCTCTTAAAAATATTTACAAAGCACCTTGCATACACATTAGGAAAGAGAGGAATCTTTCTTTTTAAATCTTTAAAAAAGTCTAAATATCTAAAAGAGTTTAACTTGACCAGATAAAGAGGGAATGAGTATGCCTGAATGTTTTCATGATTCTCTTTGTAGTTATAATTCTAGTATATTTTTAATGGATCATTAAATATGAATTTAACATCGTGTGTGTGTGTGTGTGTGTGTGTGTGTGTGTGTGTGTGTGTGTGTGTGTGTGTGTAGTTTGCTCAGTTCAGGTAGAAATTGGAGTTTGCTCCCTAACTAGCCTTTTCTAAAATGGATTTAAGCTTTCTTGTTAGTCCATGAACTCAACAAATTTCTTGAGTGTCCTTCAAATTTGGCATGCTTCAGAATGAGCTATAGTCTAGGCCTCGTCTCACTTTATGTCTTGTTACCATGTTTCCGCTTTAATTTTGTATATAATGCTTCTTTAATCCTGAATTTTTCTTGCTACTTGTCCAACACCCTCTCTTAGATCATTTGCATACTTCTTCTAATGACATTTACTCCTTTCTTCACTCTCTGGTGTTCTAAAATTAGGTAAATATACAGGTGTTTTAAGGCACTATTGATCTTGAATCAAGCATTCTTCCTTCAAAGGAGGTGAGGTATGTTTTCCTTCTATTGTTATTTTTGTATTTTTCATTTAGTTATGTTTATTTGAGACTGACTACTGGAATTTACATGTCTACTTCAATCCATATCTCTTTCCATGGCAAAAAGAGCACTAAATGAGAAATTTCAATTAATATGTAGGCTCAAAAATATATTAGATGAAGTTTTTGTTTTTATAATGTATATTCTTAAGGACCACACATATAAAACAGTTTAAAATTTTTTTCACAAATATTGATGAAAATCAAACATATCTAAAACAGTGCTATTATGATTTTAAAAATAGCTACAGAACGCTCATCCTGAGGAATATTTTTTCTCTCTCCCCTCTTCATCTTTTTTCCTTCTTTCCTTTGCATATCAGCTTCCTTTTCTTTAGATCATTTTTCTTGTCTGAAATTATAAGACATAGGCAATAAATTGGATCATAGATTTTTTAAATTAATGGCATTTAAAAGTCACTTTTATTTCTGAAGATATCCTTTCCTCTTCTATCCAGTGAAACTTCTTATAACAAAGATCAAAAAAAGAAAGAAAAAAATAGTACAGCAAAACCAGTACACAGTCTATGTCTGACAGCCTGTGCAATGTTCCACACACAGTTAATCTTTCTGCAGTGACCAGCTTCCTTCTTTTTCTTTCTACTCCATCCTCTCTATTTTTTTCACTGCTTGGTGCTCTCATCCCCACATTCCAAGTATGTGTGAAGAGAAATATAGATAGACCATGATCACCTTCTCTCTAGTCGCTTCCTTCCTTCACCCCCCCCCACCCCCCCGCAGCACTGATTGCTATCATTGATGTTACAGCCTTTTTCTCAATGGGACTGTGAAATGTCAGTGTTCCACATGTACAAGAATTGATTAGAATAGCTTGTCATTCACTGGATGGCATATTAAAGGTTAATTACAGAGTATCTGGAACATAGGAAGTTTTTCTAAAAGATTAGGTTAATTAAAATGATTTTTATAATATTCAAATAGGTTAGGAGTTTTTTCCAGTGATAGAGATGGCAACTTGTCCATGCCTGTTCATCTTGTGTGACTCCTCCATATATTCCCAAAAGTTCACCACAGGGGAGCCACTCAGTGTGCTGGAAGACATTGTAACAGTGCTAGTGGAATACAAGATTTCTGGCCACTTGACCTGCCTATCTTGTTTTCTTGTCATGTTCTTTAATGTCAGTTCTTTAATGATATATTTTATGCCTGTTTTTTTGAGTCTTTGCCTTCATGTGAAACTTGAGGTTATCTGAGGAGCTTTGCAATTTCGCCATAGTAAAATAGCTAACTTTCATCCTGTCCAACTTTGGGGTTCATCTTTTCCATCTATACTGCCTTTCTCAGATACATATTATTAGACAAGCTCTATGGGGTATTCATCCAATTAACAGACATTCTTCATCCACTTGGTCTTTTCTGCATGGATGGTCAGGCTAAACTCTTCCAGGAGACTGCAGTTCTCTTGTGCTTAATCAAATTAGCTGTCATCCACAAATAAGAGTATGTAGAGAATCTCACCATCCACCTATACTCTGTGCTGTATCTCCTCATCCTAGTGGGAATACTTTTAAGCATACTTTTGCTTGTTTTATCTCTTGCCTGATGTTTTTATCGGAGGGTCATGGAACAGACTCATTTCTCTTGTTAAGTTTTTTGAGGAATATTGAATGATTTTTATGTATGGATGAGAGATAAATTGTAGAAGAAACCATAAATTGACATTTTGTTCTACTGAATCACATGCTTTCATAACTGACAAAAAATAAATACAGTGACATCTTTTGTTCTCTGCCTCTTTTAGTTAATTGTGAAATAAAGATAAGGTCCATTGTTGAATATCATTTGTGAAAGCTTGTTCCCCACTAATACTCTTATAAGGCTTTTGATAAATCTTTAGGAGACTCTCATAAAAGATTTTTATGTATATGAGGGAATAGGCATAAGATTGATAGTTATTGATTTCTGTCTCTATCTTTTGTATGGTGAGAAAGGAGGGAAGAAAGAGTCTATTATGGTCCAAAATGTTTTCTATGCCTTTTCCATGCCACTTTCTTGTATTTTGTTTATTGGTTTCTTAGTGCACTCAAATTGTGTCACTTCTATCATGAATCTTTTCTATATAACCCTTGCCCAATTTGCTTTTTCTATTTTTGTTCCCTTTAGTGCTGTTTCTCCCTCTATATTCACATTTAGGATTGTAATGTTAGGGTTGAAGTGTTGCAGTTCTGCATTTGATAAAGAAAACAGTTTGTTAATTTTCTTTTTGTAAATCTTTTCCATTTTTCTCCTATTTGTTGTCCTCCTGTTTTTATCCTTGAGAGCCTTAGAATGACTTTTGCCCTCTTCCTTTATCTATCTTATAAGACAATACTGTTTGTCATAACTATCTGTCATCCTTCTTTGTCAGATTTTAGAGTTGAGCATATTCTAACCAGGTGTTGCTTTGGATAATCATATTAATGAATTTGACAAGTAAGTCAGATGTTTGCTGACTAAAGAACTATTTATGTTGGTATGATAGGGCACAGGAGTGGAAGTTAGGAAGACTTGAGTTTTGAATCTTGTCTCAGACACTAACTGGGTACAACACTTAACTGTTATGTGCTTCAGATTCCTTATCTGTAAAATGGAGCAGTGGGACTTGATAAGTCTCTAAGGTCTCTCCAATCTCTAAATATATAATCTTATGATTGAGTATTGTGGAAATAAATTTACATTGATTAATCTTCTGAATACAATTTTTTCTTAAGCTTTTACCCTCTGTCTTAGAAGTGATACTAAGTATCTATTCCAAGGCAAAAGAGCAGTAAGGGCTAGTCCAGTGATGGGTAAACTACAGTCCACAGGCCAGATAGGGGCTGTGCCCCTCCCCCCCACATTATTCGTAATCTGATGAATACAATGAGTAGGATACAATACAATGAAACTTCAAAAGAGTTGTCTTAGAAACAGACTGACAGATGAGCATTTCCTTTCCTTCTTTAAAAAATTTGTCCATCACAGTGCTAGATAATATATATTCTTTAGTTACTTTAACTTTCATGGTGAATGAATAAGCCTATGTTTTGAGTGACCATAAAACTCACTGAGTCTGTTAGGTCAAGTGACTTGCCCAGTGTCACACAAGTGGGAAGTGTCTGAAGCCAGATCTAAACCCAAGATCACCTGTCTCCAAGTCTGTCTCTGAGCAACCTGGCTGCTCCTGGATACAGTTATGGTTGGTATTGATGTAATTTTGGTTTTCCATTTCCATTTTTTATTGTAAATTACTCATTTAAACAGACCAGAGTTAAGTTATTTCAGTTGTTTTTCTTTAGTCTTAAAAATATTTTTTATTTTGGCTGTGATGGTCTACTCTATATATACAACTGATTCGAGGAAAAGTCTCACTTCAATAACTAAATTTTTCTTTCTGTAAAACATAATCTTCTATTTTTTTTACGGTGTTATTTGTTGCTTGTCAAACTTAGAGTTCACCAGTTCTTATTTTTTTTAAATAATCTATGGTGACAGAGGCATAATTCTTTGTAATATGTTAGCTTTTAATCTTTTTCATTCCTTCTTCCTGAACCATATTTCTTCATGTATTTCTCCCCATCCTTTTTCCTACCTTTTCATTGAAACCACCAGGGATCAAAAAGTATATTAATTTAATTTGGAGGGTTTTTCATCAAATTCTTCTTTGAATTTTTCTATCATTTCATTCATAGCTACTCATGTTGGTGTATGAGCTGCAGTTATTTTCATGGTATTATAAATACTTTTCATTAATATTTTTTGCAATATATAATGTCCAAATATTCTGTGATATAATGTTTATTGTTGCCTCTCTATGGAAAATTAAAACACTCCTCTAAATAACTTTTCCTTGCCTTTCCATGGAATACTGGTGAACTATCTTATTTAAAAGCAGCTTCTTTCTTCTACTTGTTTTTTAAAATTAAGAAGGTCAAGATTGATATGATTCAGCTTCTCTAGCAGTATGTTCACTTATTGGTCATTGGACAAGAATCTCAAATTAGGGTACCAGTAGCCAAATTAAAACTTTTTGATTCTTGGCCTTGGAGGCAAATTCCAAGAAATAATGTACCCATTTATGCCTGTAATTACATGACTTTATTAGTCTCTAATAATAAAAGGTCACTCCATTGGTTGTTAGTTCCTGAAAGTTTTTCTGTCTATATTTATTTCCATGTATATATTTACTTCTGTCTTTATTTTCCATCTGTTTCACTGTCTTTGCCTTATGCTCTTTGGCTTTTTAAATTTTTTTCTTTTACCATCTTCCTGTCACTGTCTTTCTTAGCCCCACCCCCAATTTTTCTCTTTTTCTGTTGGTCATAAAACAGAACCAAAATTTTAAAAAGAATTTATTGAATAGCTTTATATTTTTATCTTTTCAATTGCAGTTTTTAAAACTTAAAAGTAGAACATATTATATATCTCTTGCTTTCTTACAAACAAAAGCCAAAATAATCTCTTTTGAAAGTTGGTTTTTATTTATTATATAATCTAAGTCTTCGCTCTCATACAACCTAAAATATCAACCTAACCATATATTTGAGATTTTCCTGTTATAATCAAGGAGCTTATTGAGGGTTGCATTTTTGGCCCTTAACAATGTAAATGTATTTTACTGTATCTGTTTTACTGGGAACATTACCATAATTGAAGATGATATTAAGATTCACTGACAAAATATGCAAAATGTAAATACCTTCCAGAAGCTTCACTCTTGCTTGTTTATTTTTGATACTCCAAGTAGAGGTGCAGAACAGAAACTTAATCAAAATGTTCAAATGTGTGTGCCTAAATTAAGTGTATGACAAGTAGTTTTCTTTTCATTGCTCAAAGTAATCTTTCTTTTTCTAGTCCCATTAGCTATTTGGATACATTTTGTAACCTTAGAATAAGGGTTTTTAAACTGGAGTCCAGGAACTTGTTAAAAAATATTTTGGCAACTATAATTCTATGTATTTTATTTTATGCATTTAAAAACATTATTTTGTGAAGAGGGTTTGGGGGCTTCACTAGACTGCCAAAGAGACAAAGAGGTTAATGCTTGCTTTAGAGGAAGAGACCTATTTGAGTAGAGAGCAAAGACCTGATTTTTCATGATATTATAAAGTTGATATTTTGCTTGAGGCCAAAGTTTAATAATGAGACATTTTCTTTGGTCCTAAGAATAATTATAAAAATCAAACTATTCTGCTTTCTGGTTTTTGAGGAGGTGCTATAATTTTATGGGGTTATAGAGTGACTAGGTAGTAGGCAAATTTTTACATATCTATATCCTGAAATTTGTAAAGACCTTAATTTTTTACCATGTCTAGGGCTATCTCTACAAATTACAGTTTCTGCGATTTATAAGAAAGAAAGATCTTAGACTTTGAAGTTATAATGTGAAATAAATCCTTAGTAACCAGTGCTTTTTTTGCTTTTTCACTAATCCATGCTATCAAGCCATTTATTTCTTCCAGTCATGATATTCTATCTCCTAAACCCTATACTTCTTGGAAGCTTGCCTGGAATGCCAAGATTTAATAATGTTCTTTGTCCCTCTCCTTATACTTCCCTTTTTCATCAGGAGTATGTATGGATATAGTAGAATCATAGGAGTTGAGAGTTAGAAAATTTAGAAATCATCCAATCCCACACTCATTTTATAAATGAATAAACTAAAGTCCAAAAGGAGAAGTGGCTAACCTAAGATGGATCATAGCAGCAGTGATGGAAATTAAACTCAGGCCTTGACCCTAAAACCAGTGTTTTGTTTTTTCATACACTCTCTGTTGTAACTCCAAAATAACACAGGGATAGTTCCAGAGGCAGGAAGATCTGCTTTTGTAGAGACAACACTGTCCCTATAATTAAGTGTCTTGGAAATATAAAGCTGAGAAGCATTCTTTCACAGTCTCACCAAATAATCAGAGCATGAGGTACTATCAAATTATCAGTCAGCGTATAGGACTTCCGTCCTAATAAGGTCACAGTCCCCACATGAACACCTCATCCACCTATTTATCATCACATTCTTCTTTATAAAAGAAGAAAATTACTGCTTTTGAACATCAGTACCCAAAGAAAATCATTCCAATTTCTCCCTCCACCACCTTTATTTCTCAAAATTCTCTCCATATTAGTTCACAGATGTATAACCTTAGGCAGGTCACTTAACCTATCCAGGCTTCATTTAACTCACTTGTAACCAAACCACCTGATATGCCAGGTCCCATCTTGCTAAAAATTTATCCAAATTAAAATTAATTTCCTTTATAGAATAGCAAGTTGTATATATATAGTCTTCTGTTAAACATCCACACATTTAAATAATTTTAAGTATTTTCATACTTAATAGCATCAAGCAATTACAAGTTGACTTTCTTAAGTTTATCCTGATCCTTAAGTTTATTAAATGTGTTCACTATTAGAGATAACTTTTAGACATCTATTATAAAGAGAAATATGTGTCTGCTAAAGAAATATGAGGAGAACGCAATTCAACTATTGATTCTTGGCAATGGCCCAAAACATATGGGCACAGCTGGAGCCAATGCTTTAATACTTTGGGTATTTATTATGTTACTAGGCAAAGTAACCTAATTCTCTTAAATCTCAAAATTGGCTGCTATTCCTTGTCTAGGAGGATTTTACTCAAAGTGGTAATAACATGTTATAATACTATTAATACACCACAGAAAGAAAAACAAGCTTAGTTTTATTTGGCAAAAAGTTAATATGATTTGTAACCATTTTAATATAAGATTACATTCATATTTCTTTCATGATCTCACCTTTAATCTTTTATTAACTGTCACAGAATCATTCTTCAATGGATGTTATTAAAGAAAATAATAAATAGAATGATTATAGCTATAACATTCATTTTATATAATAATAGTAGCAGGCAATCACATAGCATCTTACAGTTAACAAAATGCTTCATATATATTATTTCATTTAGCCTCTCATAGCAACTCTGTTGGATAGGAACTAGGAATATTATTATCCTTAATTTATAGATAAGAAAACAGATTCGATTTAAGTGACTTGCCTAAGACCACAAAACTTCAGCTTCTTCCACTCACTGAAACCAGGCCTTCTGGTTGCACATCTTTTGGTGGTCTTACTGCACCACAACTACATGCTTTATATTTCTTAGTAATAAGTATCACACTGATGTAGATTCTTTATAAAGTTGAACTACCTTTATTTTCAGATGAAGCAATCAAAGCTATCTACAGTTAAATGAAAAAAATGCTCTATTTTAATAAATAAATTTATTTATTTAGAATATTTTCCCATGGTTACATGATTCATGTTCTTTTCCTCCTCTCTTCCTTTCCCCATCCCAGAGCTGACAAGCAATTCCACTGGGTTATATGTGTGTCATTGTTAAGAAACCCATTTCCATGTTATTCATATTTGCAATAGAGTGATAACCCCAATCATATTCCCATCTAACCATGTGATTGATCATATGTTTTTCTTTTGCATTTCTGCTCCCACAGTTCTTTTTCTGGATGTGCATAGCGTTCTTTCTCCCAAGTTCCTCTGGATTGTCTTGGGTCATTGCATTGCTGCTAGTAGAAAAGTCTGTTGCATTCGATTGTGCCACAGTGTGTCAGTCTCTGTGTACAATGTTCTCCTGGTTCTGCTCCTTTTGCTCTGCATCAATTCCTGGAGGTCTTTCCAGTTCACATGGAATTCCTCTAGTCCATTATTCCTTTCAGTGCAATAGTATTCCATCACCATCAAATACCACAATTTGTTCAGCCATTTCCCAATCGAGGGACACTCCCTCATTTTTTAATTTTTTGCCACCACAAAGAGGATGGCTATAAATATTTTTGTACAAGTCTTTTTCCTTATTATCTCTGTGGGGTACACACCCAGTAGTGGTATGGCTGGGTCAAAGGGCAGGCATTCTTTTAAAGCCCTTTAGGCATAGTTCCAAATTGTCCTCCAGAATGATTAGATCAATTCACAACTTTACTAGCAGTGTATTAGTGTCCTAATTTTGCCACATCTCCTCCAACATTTATTATTTTCCTTGACTGTCATGTTGGCCAATCTGCTGTTCTATTACTATTGATTATATAAATATATATTAAAGCAACTCTGTGATACCTACCCCCCTCCCCACACACACACACCTATCAGATCAGCTAATATGACAGAAAACAAAATGACAAATTTTGGAGGCGACGTGGGAAAATTGAGAGACAAATAGAAAATTGGGTGGAGTTGCGAACTTTAATCATTTTAGAGAGCAACTGGGAAATATGCCCAAAGAGTATCCTAAAGAGATTTTTTAAAAAAAGGACCTGTTTATATAAAAATATATATTTATATATATACAAATATATATTATAGTAGCCCTTTTTGTGGTGCAAAGAATGGGGAAATGAGGAGATATCTATCAGTTGGAGAATGGCTGAACAAGTTATGGTATATGACTGTGATGGAATATTGTTGTGTTATAAGAAATGAAAAGCCTGGGTACTTTCAGAAAAACCTAGAAATATTTACACGAACTGATGAAAAGTGAAGTGTGGAGAACCAGGAGAACAGTGTGCAGGATAACAGCAATATTGTCCAGTGATTAGCTGTGAAGTTATTTTCAGCAAAACAATGATCCAAGACAGTTCTGAGGAACTTATGATGAAAAATGCTATCGACTTTCAAAGAAAGAACTGATAGTCTTAATGTAGATTGAATCATACTTTTAAAACTTTCATTATTTTTCACATATGGTTTTTTATTTTTTGTCTGTGTTTTCTTTCACAACATGATATATGAAAATATGTTTTTCGTGACTGCATATGTATAGGTCAAATTGCTTGTCATCTCTGGGTTGAGGGAAGAAAAGGAGGAAGGGAGAGAATTTGGAACTCAAAAATTAAAAAATATATTAAAAATTGTTTTTACCTGTAATTGTGGAAAATAAAATATTAAATTTAAAAGAGAAATGCCTTCAAATAATTGAGAAAAACCACAAAAATCAGAGGGTATTATTTCAACATTCGCCTCTTAAATACAAAATAGCTATACCTCCTCAAAAACCAGAAAGTATAAATAAGCTTAACAGAAAGCTGAGTGGTTTAATTTTTCATCATTATTATTAGAATCAAAGAAAATATTATTAAACTCTGGATGCATGGCAAACATTACCTTTTTCATTCATTCAACAGTAATAATCATAAAGTTGTCATATTCCTTTCTCATAATGAAACACCTGTAATGGAGTCAGCAGTTACAGGACATGGGCCATCAGATTACCCTCATGACAGATACATCTCTGTTCAACCGGAGCAGGCATGCAGTCTCTGAGTATGTAGCAGTTTGATGGATGAGGAATCAATATCTCACCCTCACATCCATATCTTACAATTGAGAGCAGTTATTTGGAGAAGCACACCCAAACACCAGTTTGTCCTAATACAAATGAACCACTCATATACTATATGTGTCATCTTTTAGCAATGTGGGCTTATTAAAAACAGTTATTCAGACTTTGGACTCTTGATCAAAAGACCAAAATTCTGCTATGTCATAGCATTTTGACCATAGTTCTGTTATTTTATTTTTAAAATGAGAGGATCGAACTATATCACAAGTTCTTAACCAGAGATCTACAGAGAAATTTTGAGGAGTCAGTGAATTTAGATAGAAAAAAATCAACATTTCTTTCAACTATGAATGCAGGCATCAAACATTATTCTTAGAAGGGGTCCCTATGTTTCATCAGCCTATTAGAGGGATCCATGGATCCCTAAAAAGATTAAGAACCTCTGGACTAAATTACATTCTTTTCCTTTGTACAAGCAATAACCCCGTCCAGGACTGAATATATTGTTCATCAAAGTTCATCCAAGAAAGAGATAGCCAGATGCTCACCCACATAACTTTAATCATTTCTGTAGCTAAAATGCTGTCATCAGGGGCTCTACTCATTAAAGGGAAATGTTTTGACAACATTTATACACAACTCATTAGAGTCTTTTGAACAATATAGATTGCTATGAAACCATTGACTCATGTTTCCCATTGACTTCCATTATGACAGAGATGGTTTTGTCCAGAAAAAGATGTTGAGAGCATTGAGACATGGTATAGATTCATGTTGGCTGAAAACCTGCCAGGACCTCACTGTTGAATCAAAGGAGTAATTTTTAGCTATCTTGTCAAGGTTTCCTTAGATCAGTGATTCCCAAAGTGGGCACTACCGCCCCCTGGTGGGTGCTGCAGCGATCCAGGGAGGCGGTGATTGCCACAGATGCATTTATCTTTCCTATTAATTGCTATTAAAATTAAAAAAATTAATTTCCAGGGACTAAGTAATATTTTTTCTGGAAAGGGGGTGGTAAGTTTGGGAACCACTGCCTTAGATCATTGCCAACTTTACATTGCTTGTCAGACTTGCTGAGGGAGACAGTAGTTGCAGTAAGACAGCCAGTATCTTTCTTGCTGCTTGTAAGTAACCTACTATTATATCTAAAACTTTGTTATGGAATTTAAAAATCTATGTTATGAGTTATTTCAGTAGATTTCATACATCGAAATCTATGTTTAGCTAGAATTTTTTTTTAAACCCTTAACTTCTGTGTATTGGCTCCTAGGTGGAAGAGTGGTAAGGGTGGGCAATGGGGGTCAAGTGACTTGCCCAGGGTCACACAGCTGGGAAGTGTCTGAGGCCGGCTTTGAACCTAGGACCTCCTGTCTCTAAGCCTGACTCTTAATCCACTGAGCTACTCAGCTGCCCTAGCTAGAATTTTAAAAATACTTTTTGTTCCTATTTTGAAAAACAAACACGGACATTTCCACATACAAGATCAGCAACAAATTATTCTATATGGACCCTTGGATCACAAGATGCATTGCTTGTTTTCCATTTTTTCAAAGTAGATGCTAAACTCGGTTTTTAAATTCCAAAAAGCTATATTTCCTTCTCAGTCTCCTTCTCTTTTTCTGTGCATTAAAAAAAAATGCTTCCTCATAACAGACTTCTCTACTAGCAGCAATGCAAGAATCCAGAGCAAGGCTGAGGGACTTATGAGAAAGAAAACTAGCCACATTCAGAGGAAGAATTGTGGGAGGAGAAACACAGAAGAAAAACAACTGCTTGAACACATGGGCTGATGGGGATATTATTGGGGATGTAGACACTTAAACGATAACTCTAGTCTAACTATCAATAATATGGAATTAGGTCTTGATCAATGATACATGTAAAACCCAGTGGAATTGTGTGCCGACTAAGTGGGGGTTAGAGGGGAGAGGGGAAGAGGAAAAGAACATGAGACATGTAACTATGGGAAAATATTCAAAATTAAAAATAAAAAAAAATGCTTCCTTGTTATACTTTTCTTTTTTGCCTCACTATCAGTAATCTGCATTCTTGCTGGTTCTCCTAGCTTTCTCCTTCCCTCCCAGCAAAAGCCCTTCTTTGTAACGTGTTAGGAAACATGTCAAAAAAAAAAAAGATTTAAAGATTAGCTATATTTGAAGGTGAATCACAGTCTACATCTTTCAGCCTTTACCTGTTAAAAAAGGAAAAGCATACTTCATCATTAGGTTTCTTGGGTTGTGGTTGGTCATTGTACTAGTTGTAATCATTAGATTGTCTACACTGCCCATCTTTAGATTTAATCACCAAAGGTGAGAACACCTTCCATTTCTGGGAGGTCCTAACCCAGGTGTGCTAGAGTGAGTAACGAATCAGAATCAACGGACCACCTCCTAAGCTTTCTATGAGACAGGCAAGCTAGGGGAAGGCACTGGAAGTGACGCATACGTGACCCCTTTAAAAGAGGGAATTGAGTGAATGAAGGGGCTTCTGGTTTGGTGAAGGGAACCTGAGGGAGCTTTGCTGGTTCGTGATGGAGACTGTTCCACGTGGTGAGTTTAAAGACTGAATCTTCCTGAACTTCTATTAAGAAACTTCCTTTTATAGACTCTGTGAATGAAGTTTGCTTCATTCACCTCTGGGCCTCAGGCCCTTTAACCCTTGGTGAGGGTTAAGATCTACCTGGACTAATCAGCGGGATAGATTCTTATCCCTGTACTTCCTCTCTCTCTTCTTCTGTAAATAAATTTCCATAAAAGTCCATTTTGATTTGAGATTATTCTTAATTGAGGATTGATAATAGTTCAGTCCTCTGGTGACCATCTTTAATATATTGAACCCATAAAACCCCTTTTTCACCCTTACATAGTCTTAGTTCTTAAGTTTTTCTTTAGTGCTGTGGTCATTTGTACAAATTGTACTCCTTGTTCTCACTTATCTATATCATTTCTTACAAGTGTATTCTAGTCGTAACCTCAGACTTACCTATATAGATATTGTAGCCTAGGGCTGTGTAACAAGTGGATCTGGGAAATGTATATGGCATCCATACTCCCTTTCTCTCTGGCCTGGCTCACTTGCCTCAAGCTGCCCTCAGATACTGGCATGTTTGGATTCCATCATAACCATGCTGATACTACTCAAATGCTGTTTTTCTCCCTCAGAGTCTTAGGTATAATGTCAGGAGATATATTCCTACTAACCAGTACCAAATCATTTTTTTCTCTAAGCCTCAGCTTTCCATGTCTGTAAAATGGAAATAACAAGCACCCATTTGACAGGGTTATTGGGAGAATTAGATGAGATAACATATGTAAAGTGCTTTGGAAACCCTAAAGCAGGGGTCAGCAACCTTTTTGGCCGTGAGAGCCATACAGTGCTCACAGTGCGCGCTCCTGTAACAGCGCCTGAAAAAAAATGGACTTCATGGCTCCTGCAGAAAGAGCCATACATTGCCAACTCCTGCCCTAAAGCATTATATAAATCCTAGCTATGTTAAGCTTTAGACATTTTAGCCACTTGATTTGCTTAATTCCAAATCTTTTTTCAGAATGATTGTGCCAATTCACAGGTCCAGTTTGCCTATCTTTTCATGTCATCTGTTAATGTTTGTCATATTTTCTGGTTATGAGCTAAAACCTTAGGGTAATTTTGATTTATATTTTTCTTATTAGTTATTTGCAGCATTCTTTTATAAGGTTGCTAATAGTTTGCAAGTCTTCATTTGTAAAGTACTTGTTCATATCCATTTACCCCCTAGCTATTATTAGAGAATGACTTTTTTTCAAGTTGCCAACTTCACTTTTTTCTCCAAGTTGCCAATTTCACTTATTTTAGATGTATTAATTTTTTTTTAAACTCTTAACTTCTGTGTATTGGCTCCTAGGTGGAAGAGTGGTAAGGGTGGGCAATGGGGGTCAAGTGACTTGCCCAGGGTCACACAGCTGGGAAGTGTCTGAGGCCGGCTTTGAACCTAGGACCTCCTGTCTCTAGGCCTGAGTCTCAATCCACTGAGCTACCTCCAGCTGCTCCTGGTACCATTCCCTCTTGATTCAGTTTTTCCCCATTATTTCCCTTGACATTCTAGAACTTTTGTTCTTCCCAATGAATTTTTTTTTTTAATCTAGTCCTATAAAGAATCCTTTTAGCAATTTAATTGGTATAGCATTGAATATGTAAATTAACTTTGGGAGTTAAGAAAGTGTTAGACTCTTTTAGTGATGAATAGTTCCTTCAAATTGAAGACTTCAGATCTCCTCTGCAAATTTGAGGAGTTTTCTACTTCTTAAACTATGGATAGCTGTAAGGACATGAAGCTTTTCTCCAGTTTTTGAGTCTTTTCATTTGAAGGGTTCTCTTTCATCTAATCAACTCTCAATAAAGCCAGGCCACTTATCATATTAAAGCAGATGCCAAGCCTATCTATATCCCCCACCAACCACCCTTTCTCTCTCAAACCAGAGAAGGCAATATGGGTACCCCTGAGAGGTTTCCCCTCTCAGGTTGTAGATAGCCCAGAGCAATAAAGTTCACCATATCTTTATGCAGAAGTAGGATTCCTCTCAGGCTTCAGTAAGCCCTCTCAGATGGCTCAACTCCTGTTGCTTGATCCTCTTCCTTGTGCCACTTAGTTGCCATACTTTTTTTTTTTTTTTTTTAAATCATTCCTTAATCATCAAGGAGATCATAGCAATTTATTTATTTATTTATTTATTTTATAAACCCTTAATTTCGGTGTATTGTCTCATAGGTGGAAGAGTGGTAAGGGTGGGCAATGGGGGTCAAGTGACTTGCCCAGGGTCACACAGCTGGGAAGTGGCTGAGGCCGGGTTTGAACCTAGGACCTCCTGTCTCTAGGCCTGACTCTCACTCCACTGAGCTACCCAGCTGCCCCCGTTGCCATACTTTTTAAATCAAGTTTCCTTTTTCAGATATTCTTTGCTTGTTCCTTTTAGCCAGAAAAACTTCCACATATGATAAGTTTTCCTAAATCTGCCCTTTTGTTATTTTTTATGGCACAGTAATATTTTATTAAATTCATATACCATAATTTATTCAGCCATTACTTAATTGATGGGCCTATCCCTAGTTTCAGATTTTTTCCACTACTGCTATGAATTTTTAAAAAAAATACAGAGTCTTTCTTTCATTATTTGGTTTCTTTGAGGTGTGTGTATACATATGCACACACACACACATATATGTGTATGTATCTATTACAGTACTCTGTCCCTAGTGTTTAGTAAATTAAAAAAATTATGTCTAGTAGTGGTATCATGGAGTCAAAGGATATTACAGTTCAGTGGTTTTTGTGGTATAGCTCCAAATTGCTTTATATAATGGTTGTACAAATTCACAGAGTATGCCTGTCCTCCCATATCTCCTCTAGTAATTGTCATTTTCCTTTTTGTTATCCTTGTTGATTGAGATTGAATGAATATGAAACAAAACATCAGAAATGCAAATATGTATTTCTTTAATTGTTTTTGAATTAGTGCATTTTTTCATATAGATGTTGATAGCTTAATTTCTTTTGAAAATTGCCTGTTTTATATCCTTTGATCTTTTACCTTGTGGAGAATGACTTTTGTTCTAATATAGGGATAGGGATAAGATTTGTGATTTTATTAATATAAGAAATTCCCAGATGAGGAAACTTCCTGATAGCCACACAAGCAGTATGTGTTAGAGATGTAGGATTGTTACCTTTGTGTCCCTGGTTTTGAGCCTACCTCTCTATTACGCTATGCTGCTTCTCATTTGTTTTTATACATTTCAATAAATATCCTATGAAGTTCAGATTTTAAACCTTATATCGGAAAAACTTGCAGCAAAATTTACCCCAGTCGTATCCTTTCCAGTTTTAACTACACTGATTTGTTATAAAACCATTTCAATATTATATAATCAAAAATTTCCCCCTAAGGATATTTGTGTGTAGTTTCTATATCCATTTGGTGTTCATTATGTTATATGGCATGAGATGTTGGGCTAAACCTCTTCTCTGGTGCACTGTTTTCTAGCTTTCTCAGCTTTTTGGGGGCTGTTGTTATGTTGATTCAACACTGCCATTTTAGTCATTTGCTTCTGTTATGTATGTAATCTTTGCCACTACTCAACTTTCCTTTTTATTTAGTACTTTATAACTTTGAAGATTACTTCTGTGCAGTATAGTTTGAAATCTACTATTGCTAGACCCTCTCCTTCCCCCCACCCCCATGATTTCCTTTGAGATGCTTTATTTTTTTATTTCTATAGATGAATTTTATTACTTTCTTCAAGTCCTAAAAAGTAATTATTTAGTAATTTGATTGGTATGGCCTGAATAAGAAATTAAGTCTTTTGGCCTCTTTAAAACATTGGTACAGACTAATCATGGACATCAATGAATAAGTCTCCAATTATTTTAGTCTTTATGTAAAGAGTATTTTATAATTGTATTCATATAATTCCTATGTGTGTTTTGGTTCATGGACTTTCAAATATTATACATTCTGTAATTATATTCTGTGGAATTTTTCTTTCAGAGTTATTTCAGTTGGCACTTCATTTATTATTAGTGATCTGGAGCATTTTTTTACGTTTTTTTTGAGGGTTTGCATTTCTTCTTTTGAGAACTGCCTATTTATATGCTTTGATCACATACCTATTGAGGAATGGTTCATATGTGTATGCACATGCATGTGTATAATTGTATCAGATATCAGACCTTTATGACAAATGTTCTACTAAGATCCTTACTCCCCCCAGCTAACTTTCTTTTCTTCTTCTAACATCATTGAATTTGTTTATAAAAAGTATTTTCAATTTTTATGTAATTGAAACTATCTATTTGGTCTCCTGTAATCCTTTTTTATCACTTGTTTGCTTAAGAACTCTTCTACAATCCTTAATTGTAAAAGGAAACGTAACGTCTCCAATTTGTTTTTCACATAGCCTTCTATATACAGGTCATATGTCCATTTGAAGGTTAATGTAATATGTGATGTAGGATGCTTTTATAAGTATAATTTCTGTGAGACTGTGTTCATAGTTCCCTAAGAGTTTCTGCTGAATTTGAATCCTTAGCTCAGAAGATAGAGTCCCGGGGTTTATTGAACATTTTTATACTATGTATAATTGCTTCAGAGACTTATGCATCAAATATTTTCTGTTGATCAACTTTTAAAACTTTTAACCAGTACCAAACACTTAAAAGAAACAAACCCTACCCTTTGTCTTAGAATCAACACTGAGTTTTGGTTCTAAGGCAGAAGAGTGGTAAGGTCTAGAGTCTAGTGGTTCCCAAACTTTTTTGGCCTACCGCCCCCTTTCCAGAAAAAATATTACTTAGCCATGGAAATTAATTTAAAAAAAATTTTAATAGCAATTAATAGGAAAAATAAATGCACCTGTGGCCATCACCGCTCCCCTGGATCGTTGCAGCGCCCACCAGGGGGTGGTGGTGCCCACTTTGGGAATCACTGGTCTATACAATGGGAGGTAAGTGACTTTGCCCAGCATCTTACAACTGGGAAGTATCTGAAGTCAGATTTTCACCCAGGACCTCCCATCTCTAGCCATTGCTCTTTATCTAGTGAACCACCTAGTTCCATCCTGTTACCAAATACTTTTCATGATTACTGCTTTGTAATATAATTTGAAATTTAGGATTGCTTAGGTTTCCTTTTTTCTTTTTTCCCCCCCTCCATTATTTCCTTTTTAAGACTTTTGACCTTTTCTTGCTCCAGATTAATTTTCTTATTATTTTTTCTAGTTTCTATTTCTCATTTATTTCTCATTTATTTAGTTCTCTTATTTTACTAATTCTTTGACTGTTTTTGTATGGTATTAAATCTGTAAATTAATTTTGGTGTTAACTATTTTATATATGTACTGACAACCTGAATAGTTATCATTGATTTATTTAAATCTATCTTTATTTCTTCAAAGAGTATTTTGTAGTTGTGTTCATAGAATGTGTGTGTGTGTGTGTGTGTGTGTAGGTGTACTTCCAGATATTTTATATATTCTGAAATTATTTTTAAAAAATTTGATCTTCTGTCTTGGGATACTAATTATTGGTTCTGAGGTAGAAGAGTGGTAAGAGCTTGGCAGTTGGGGGTTAAGTGACTTGCCCAGGGTCACACAGCTAGGAAGTGTCTGAGTCATATTTGAACCCAGGTTCTCCCAACTCATATTCTCATTTATTTTTCTTGTCTTATTTGTACAGCTAATACTTCTGGAACTATATTGAACAATAGAGATGACAATAGACATCCTTGCTTTACCCCTGATCATACTGAGAAGTTTTCTAATTTTTTATATATAATGCTAGTTAAGGAGTGGTCCATTCATTCTTATACTTTTTAATGTTTTTGTATTGTATAGGAATTTGGACCTGGAAGAGACTTTGCCCTTAAGGAACTTACAAACTAACACACAAGATAAAACTTGTACAGAAGTAACTGACAAATTAAAATACAAATGCATGGACATTACAAAGTGCTCTGAAGAACATAAAAACCAAATAGTGCTTTTGAACTCTGGTTGAGTAGAATGCTGAATGTCAAACTTGTTTTCCCAGTAATATATACTGGAGATCCCTACTTCCTAGTTCATCTAGGTTTTCCAAACCTCTTCCTGCCCATGACAAAAATTCTTCTCTGCTTCCTCTACTTACCCATCTCTTTCAACCTTCAGCTCTCTTCCATTTCCTTTCTATCTAAGCTACCAGCCCTGTGGAATCCCATGGGCTACCTAATGTAAATAAACTTCCTTTTATGCTTAAATTTTCTCCTAATCTTCTCACTTGAAATGTGAGCACTTTGTTCTCTTTTGCCCTTGTCCTAGCCAGCACAGTGCTACTTCCTGACTCTACTGATCATCCTCATTCCACCTGTGGTCATATAAAATTCATACCATTTACTAGACCAGATCTATTTCTTTGTAACTCTCTTCCATCACCCTACATACTTCATTTTGCTAAATGAGTTTAGCATTCACCTGATATTATCCTTCCCTAACCCATCTCCTATCTCCTGGGCATCCCCTGCCCCCTAGGTACTTATGTCATGGGGAAATGGGGAAGGAGAGTCTACCCATGAAAGGGAGCAGTAGTCAGAGAAGGGAATTTTAGTTTAGGAAATCATCTGGATTGGATGGTGAGTGTAGTCTTAGGGGAGAATATTATTATACTGTTTTAAAAAGCCATGATAGTTTTAATTTAAATATTTTTGCCAGACCAGAGTTGTGGGGTGGAGGGAGGAAGGTGGGAAGGTACAGATGCATATGATAACAGTGGTTAATGTGTGGCCAGATGGGATATAAAAGCATAATCTTCAGAATGTATTGTGATATACTTTTTGGTTTTTATGTAACTCCATTAGAGAAAAGCAAAATCACATCTTGAAAGAAAATTATAGTATCTCTCTTTTCTGTTATTACTATGTAAACATTTTGATGGAGGAATCAAAGTTTTTAATATGGGATTTGAAGGGAAACTCAAGATGCAATTTTTTTTCTTTGCCTTTTGTCCTGTGTCTCCTCCCTCCCCAATTTCCCTCTTAAGAATTTTGTAGGGATATATAAAATGACCCAGCATGGGACTTTTTTCTCATATTGTTTTTATTTATTTATTATTTTTCTTAGTGTCCAGAAAATTTCATTTAATTAATTTAGAATATTTTTCCATGGTTACATGATTCATGTTCTTTCCCTTCTATCTGGCGCCCCCCCCCCCCAAAAGCTGGCGTGCAGTTTCACTGGGTTTTACATATATCATTGATCAAGACCTATTTCCATATTATTGATAATTGCACTAGGGTGATTGTTTAGAGTCTACATCCCCAATCATATCCCCATCAATCCATGTGTTCGAGCAGTTGTTTTTATTCTGTGTTTCTACTCCCATAGTTCTTCTTCTGACTGTGGATAGCGTCCTTTCTTGTAAGTCCCTCAGAATTGTCCTGGATCATTGCATTTTGCTAGTAGAGAAGTCTATTACATTTGATTGTACCACAGTGTGTCCTTCTCTGTGTATAATGTTCTCCTGGTTCTGCTCCTTTTATTCTGCATCAATTCCTGGAGGCCATTCCAGGTTGCATGGAAGTCCTTGAGCACAATAGTATTCCATCATCAAAAGATACCACATTTTGTTCAGCCATTCCCCAATTGAAGGACATCCCTTCATTTTCCAATTTTTTGCCACCACAAAGGGTGCAGCTATAAATATTTCTGTACAAGTCTTTTTCCCCTATGATCTCTTTGGGGTATAAACCCAGAAGTGATATGGCTGGGTCAAAGGACAAGGCAGTCTTTTAAAGCCCTTTGGGCATAGTTCCAAATTGCCCTCCAGAATGGTTGGATCAATTCACAACTCCACCAGCAATGCATTAATGTCCCAATTTTGTCACATCCCCTCCAACATCTATTACTTTCCTTTGCTGTCATGTTAGCTAATCTGGCTAGGTGTGAGATATGGTACCTTAGAGTTGTTTTGATTTGCATTTCTCTAATTATAATAGATTTAGAACACTTTTTCATGTGTTTATTGATAGTTTTGACTTATCTGAAAATTGCCTATTCATGTCCCTTGCCCATTTATCAATTGGGGAATGTCTTGATTTTTTTGTACAATTGATTTAGCTCCTTATATATTTGAATAATTAGACCTTCATCAGAGTTTTTTGTTATAAAGATTTTTTCCCAATTTGTTGCATCCCTTCTAATTTTGATTGCATTGGGTTTGTTTGTACAAAACCTTTTTAATTTAATGTAATCAAAATTATTTATTTTGCATTTTGTAATTTCTAACTCTTGCTTGTTCTTAAATCATTCCTTTCCTAAAGATCTGACAAGTATATTATTCTGTGCTCACCTAATTTACTTATAGTTTCCTTCTTCATATTCAAGTCATTCACCCATTCTCAGTTTATTTTGGTGTAGGGTATGAGATGTTGATATAGACTCAGTCTCTCCCAACCAGTATGAGACTTATAAACTGCATTCTATTTCACCTTACCTTGGAGTAGCTTTTTTTTTTTTCCCTTAAAATAGTTAAGGAAAAAAGTATTGAATATTGCCTAATCACCAACAAGCTGTTATGACCACAAGCAAGTCACTTTGCTGTTCTTGGTTTCGTTTTATATAAAATGCAGGTGTATGTAGTTGATATTTTAAATGCTTTTGCCCAAATTTAATGTTGTTTTTTATTCATATATTACCTGAGAAGTACAGAGTAACTAATGTGTGGTGAATAAGACTGGTTTTATTCCACTTAGAGTCTTATTGGTGAGATTGCGAAAATACTGTGACCCATTGGAAAGGAATTCAAGAACAAATATGATCTTGGAGTTTTGTTACACTTGAATATTTTTATACTATATTAATATTTTCTATGCTCACCTAAAAGTCTGGGCAGAGTAATTTTTACTTACACATTTATTTGATCATTTCCCATTTGTTCTTTCTTTTTTAATGGTTTTATTTTCTGTTTGGATATAGTCATTTTGAACCATAATTTTATGGCAGTATTGTGGAAATAGAGTTCAGAGCTGGCAGGGAGCTTAGAGAATTTAGTCCAATATCCTTATTTATAGATAAGAAAACTAAAGCTCAGTTTCTTAAATAATTTGTCCAAGATTACACAGCTTGTTAGGGAGAGCTCTGTCTAGAACTCATGTTATTTGATTACTGTTTCTGTGTTCTTTCTCCTCTATCATGATATCATAGTATATTGCTGATTAGAACTCATGTTAACGAGGTAAAATATTTTATTCCCCAGGTGGGCCAACTTGCCAAGATGATCAGGTTTTAAAATGTAGATCAGTTAATTCTTCCCCATTACAAAATTTATTGAGAATGTATGCTTTACTGAGTAAGCACATCTCCTTTTGTAAAGAATAGTGTAATATGGTCCATATACTGCTTCTCCTCATTCTACTCTTGCAATTTCCCTTTCTTTTCCTACTTTGTGTATTTTGTTGGCAGATTTTCATCTTGCTTACTTTACTTAACCCCAGAGCATTGTCATAAAAATAAAATGAAATAACCAGTGTAATGTAATTTGCAATACAGTATAAATAAATACCTGATCCAATATGATGTATTTTTTTGCTGTTTTTATGACATTTATTATCTTATAATTCTAGAATTGTGCAATATATAAGCATAGTGCAATGCAGTGAGTGCTGCATTTGGAGTCAGTGACCTTGTTAAAATCTCAACCCTGCCACAAATTAGCAGTGTGATCTTGAAGAAAAAGATCACTTAACTTCTTTGCACCTTAGTTATCTCAGCTATAAAATAAGGAGTCTTAACTATATGATCTCCAAAGCTTCTTCTAGTTCTAAATCTGTGGTATCATATGATAAAATTGTAGCATCATGGTGCATCTGTGATTTTGTTGATTTAATCTCCTTTGGTTCAGCAACATTATTTTATTACACAAATAGTTTGCATCAAGTATATTCTCTTAAGTATTTCAGTGCCTTTTGGGTTTTAATTGAAAGAAACCAGTGGAATAAGCATCCTTATCCTTAGTCATTCTATAGTTATTCCAGAAACTCACATCAATTTGTATTAAAAATAATAAAGAAAACTTTGTAAATTATGTTAATTTATATTTTGTGGTACATATGGCCATTATAATGGTACAAAAAAAGATTACCTGTGCTGTTTTGCTTTGTAGGTCTATATGTAGTTACTTACTGTATCTATTATTTCTTACTAAGATATAAAATAAATTTTGTAGCATCTGATCATTACAATCCAGGATGTTTTGTAATATTTTCCCTCTGTTTTAGTGTGATATAAAATGGTGACTTTTTTCCTTTTCTACCCCTCCCTGGGGTTGTATCTTGATCTTCCAAAATAGCCAAGCATACTATTTATGCTGCATGAAGCAGATAAACATAACCCATGTAAATCTTTATTGACTCCTTCATAAGAAAGAGACTATGTTTTTTTTTTCCCCTGGCAGCTTTAATAATGTTTTCATAAAATATGATGGATTTATAAATTTGTTTAACATGCCTTTCCTTTTTTGTCTTAGCTCTTTGCTTCCAAGTTGCAGATGCAGTGGGTGAACAATAAACTGTGTGGTGTGACAGGTAAATTTCCCAATTTACCTGCCGTAATAGTGTGCTATGTAATGCCATTCAATCATCTAGGAATTTTACTTGCCTGATTAGTTGAGTGCAGCAGATTTTCAATTTAAATGTAACTTCATCTGCTTGATTAAAAATGTAACAGAACATTATCTACTGCAAATAAATTTCAGTGGAAGAGATGATTTTGCCTGTTTGAAAATAACATCTGTTTATATTGGCTGGGAGCAGACGATTAATACTGCTCTAATTTCGAGGTTTACCAGTCCAGCTCACCTGTCTCTTTGCATGGATAGTTGAAATTGATGGCTGTCGGGTATAAACATTTACCTGTTGATGTTTAGTTGATGGATTTCTTTTTTAAGGATAATACAGAATCCCATCATTGGGCATTCATTTATTTGCTGCTCATCAAGATGATTGACAGTTTTGCCAACAACATGGAAAATGGATCTTCCTTCATGATGCATATGAGAGAAATTTTACCTCTGAGTGATGAGTGCCCCACAGAAAGGCATATTCTTGTGAATTCTTTCTCTATTTGGTATTTATTTTAATTCTTAGAATTTAAAGTCTGCAAGTGTAAATTAAGTTAAGTGTAGTGAACTAGAGACTGACAGTATAAGAGTAGGATTGACCTGCTGGAATCTTTCATCACGTGAAGACATCTTTTGACTATAAGAACAAGAAAAAAAAATTCTAGAAAACTAAAATGTGATTGCTTGGCTTGCCTTAAAAAAAAAAATTGTCCAAAAATCTAGTTTAACTGTTTGATACTGATTGGATTTTGGTTTAATCACACAATTAACAAAAAAAGACTATTAAAATATCCCAGTTAGAGATAGTGATAATTTTCAGATGTAGGGCCTTCCAAAATGTTCTTCTGTAAAAATAGAGTGAGGTTGTTTTTTCCTTTGGCAGTTTCCATTATTAAAAATCAAAATAATGTTTTGAAATTTTTTAAAAATGGAGTTTAATCCTAATGAATAAATATTATATAAAATAGCACTAAGAACTGTATAAAGGTAAGAAAAAGTAACATTTTTAAAATTATCCCCAAGTGCTATTATAAGTCTGAATGTGGAAGAATATTTTTCATTGTTTTAATATAAACATATTTGATACTCTGTCACAAAACAAAGATTGACTTTACTAGCTTTTAAAATGTGCTATTTTAGTTAATATGCTATAATCTGACATGTTAAATTTTAAGTTGTTTTTACATCAAGATTTAAAATCAGAATTCTAAAACTGTGTCCTTAATGTAGTCACATGTAATTTCAATAAATGATTCAAATGATTAGTCAGTTTAATAAATCATTTCCATAAAAATATTCCTGATTATTAGAAATACACATATACCTCACTCAGAGAAATAACTACTAATTTCATTTTTTAAAGGTCACACTGAGCATAGTTATTTTTAGCTCCTAGATTGAATGGTGGAAGAAACTTCTGAGGTCATCTAGTCCAACTGCCTTATTTTATATATGAGAATATTGAGGGCCAGATTGATTAAGTGACTTGCCCAAGATCACACATATCTTGAATCCAAATCTACTACTCTTTGCAATATAACAAAGAGTAAAAGAGTGAGAGAGAGAGAGAGAGAGAGAGAGTGTGTGTGTGTGTGTGTGTGTGTTTTGTTTTAGAAATTTGGAAATTGTGATCAGAATGATGATACATTTGCCAAAGCTAATTGAAACATATCCTTGGGATGTAAACAATCTCACATTCATTTGGTTAATTGTGAACATTTGTCATGGTTTTTTGTTTTGTTTTGTTTAGGTTTTTTCCCCCTGATGAGAACAGTGGGTTGATCTAAGAGTTTTATTATGTATGTTTGGTCCCAGCCCTGCTACTTAATGCTTTTATGACCTTGGGCAAGTCACTTAACCTGATCTGGCTTTCCTTTTCTATAAATTGAAAGAGTTGGACTAAATTACCTTTGAAAACCTTTTCAGATAAAAATTTATGATCCTAATTATATGACTTTAAGTAGACTGACTTAGCTAAAACAACAAAATGTTCTATTTATCTATTTCTAACCATCTAGTATGTTTTTCTTCAAACAGATGTATGTTTTTGAATTTACAATTATTTTAGTTATAAAGGTGATATGTGTGGAATTTTTAAAAAATAGAAAAAATAGAATCATAGACTTAGAACTAGAAGAGGATATTGGAGATCATCTAGTCCAACTGTCCTCATTTTGTGGATATGGGTAACTCTGATGCAGAGAAATCAGAAGATTTGCCCAGGCTGATTGATAATAAGTGGTTTTAAAATTCTAAATCTTTCCACTACCACCATAGTGCCTCCTAAAATAAATATTTAGCTAGGTTATTATAAATTCAAAGAAGCTTTTTTTGAGTTAATGCTTTTGACTCAGGTTACCCCCCTTTTTATTGGGGAAATATTGGAGACTTCTGTATTTAATACAAAATGTGTAATAAAAACTTTGTAATTATTATTCTTAACCAGCAGCCTGGGATTGTTTCAGAGGGCTGGATTTTTAGCCTGGTTGGATGTGGTGGTGAAGACTTAATACTTCCAGTTACTTGTGTAACTGTGGTTGAACCTAAATCTTTGTCTTAAAAATAGATATAATTCACTCACCAGCATTAATGTGAAGAAAGCACTATAAGATTGTGAATTGTAAACAAAGAAATGTTTTCTTGTCCCATTACATGTGCTTGCAAATAAATTAAGAAATGTCATTTATACTTTTGAAGCCATTTTCTAAACTGAGCTTTTTGTTTTTTCAGTGCCCCAATGATTCCTCAGTTAGGAATAATGAATTAGTTATCTGCAGAAGGAGCTACTGTTATTAGAAATTATATTATTATTTTAATATTTTTATACTTATGGAATAATTAATCCGCTTCCACGTAATATGTTGATTTAACTTGCTTTAAAATTCCACCCATAAACATTTTAAACAGAAGTCAACATTATTAGTCTATATATTTTTCATAATTAGAGTTGAGTATGTTTATGCTCTCTTTACAATTTTAACATGAGGAGAACCAGGTACCTCAATTGACATAAGACTTCTTTCATAATTTTACTTTGAAATAAAAATTTCATCTGTCAATATTTTCTTTACTTTACAGAAAAAATAATACAGTGTATCAATTGAATCAGTCTGTACCTTTGAGGGATTCTTAAATTCATCTCACTTAAATAAAGCATTTTCATAATGGTGCTTTTGGTTTTTGCATCATAATAATTTTTGACTAAATCCATCTGCACTCCTCTACTCCTTTGTAACAACAATTTTTAAAAAATGAATTAAAGAAAACAGTTAAGCAAAACCAACCAACACATCAGCTGTGTCTGATAGTACATATAAATTTCCATACTTACAAACCCTACCTCTGCAAAGGAAAGAGATGCATTTTCTCCACCCTTTTCTGAGGCCAAACCTGGACATTATAATTAGAGAACATTGTTTATTTTTTTATATTTCTTTTATTTACATTGTAATATTAAGTGTGTTATGTTTGTTATCTTGGTTCAACTTAATTTGCTCTGGGTCAATTTATATAAGCCTTTTCATGCTTTTTTGAGTTCTTCGTTGTTTCTTGTGCCTCAGTAATATTCATTACATTCATATTACCATGTTTTGTTTAGCCATTCTTCAATTAATGAATACCTGCTGTATTTCCAATTGTTTGCTTAGTCTAGTCTTTGGACAAGAATACAGAGGGAGAAAGAGAACTATAAAATTAAAAAATAATGGCTGTTTAAAAATTAGTTATAAATCTAATTTTTTTTCAGAATTTTCTTTGTATATACAGCATATTTAAATATTTGCCTCCGTGACATAATTAATATTTTTAAAAGATGCTAAAAGTGAGAAGTTTATGGAATTTGCCATATTCCTTAGTTTCTGCTTTTTCCTAGAATAGTAGTCAGTATATTGATTCCATATTATCGGTTTATCAAAATCTTGTTAGTAAATTGATAGTTGGTCTTTAAGGAAAGTGAACATCAAGGATTCTTCCTATTACCATGGCTTTAGTTATAAGAAGTCTGGCAAGACTACAGGCAGCAATGGCCCTACAGTAATTTCTTGGACCTAACATCTCAGACGATCTCTGCCCTGATTCCACTGTGAATTTTGTCCTCCTTTACCCATGGTTTTTGTTTCTTTGTTGTTGTTTTTTCCCCTGGAGGAGTGATAGAGGGGAAAATAATATCAGTATTTAGTTAGTGTCATTTAATATGTTGATAGGAAATATTAGATGTGCCCTCTGTGGGCAAGCAACAAATTCTTGGAAGAAATCACAATAGAGTGACCGTTTCATAAACATCCAAGGCCTTGTTAGTGTGGAGTCTTTGGATCACTGACTTCAAAGAAGAGCCGAAAGCTGTGGCTTTTGGTGTTAAAAATGCTGCTTTGCTTCTTTGTCTTCTCCTGTTATGTCTTCTGTATTTGAAAGTAAAATAAGCTTAGTAAAATATAATGTTTGTAAAAATGTGATAAAATTTACTTTCTGCTAAAAGTTTTTTTCTTAAGGAAACTAATTGTTCTTAGTGCATATGTAGTTGGCTGTAATTGGATTACTGTTAGTCATAGAATCATAAGATTTAAAAATTGAAAGTATCTTAAAGATCATACAATCCCACTCTTATTTTTTATATATGGAAATTGAGACCCAAAGGGTTGAAGTGCTTTGCTCAAGGTCATAAAGGTAGGAAAATACCAAAGCTGAGATTCCAAAAACAATGTTTTTTTCCATTGTGATGTGTAAAAACATAAAATTAGATGGAAATACTTTGTCATACATAAACCTATAAAAACCAGAGCCAAAAATTTAGTTGGACAAATACTTGCTCTTAGATCAAAAAGCGGAGGGTGAGTTTCTTTATTAAGATGAATAAAAATGGGCTTATGAGCTTATTTAAATTTGTACAAGTATTCAAATGTGTTTACTGTACATAAATGCTATATTAAAAGGATAGTGTCTTCATTAAAATACTGGCTATATGAGAACTTGTGAATCTGCCTGTTATATAGGCCTTAAAAAGACTGATGTTCATGTAAACTTTTATAAAATGACATTATCTGGAAATAGAAATGCAGAAGTTGTGTTACTTTTAGCAAATAATTTAACCTCTGTGAGTCTACCTCCCATCTATAATATAAGGAAAATAATACCTGCCTTATTCATTGGTTTATTGTAAGGTCCAGATAAGAAACATATATGAAAATACTCTGAAGACCATAAAACATTACAAAAACATAAGGTGATTTTTAACCAGGCAAATGTTTATTTTTCCATTATGTGCTCCTATTTATGGATGACATTTTTACTGATTACAATAAAGCCCTTGAATGTTACAGATCCTTCTCAGGGAGATTAAGGACTAAAATCAAATGGACAAAAACTCCCCAGTTTTCCAGATTATGGCATGAATGAGTAAATGAAAAATGAAAGGAAAATGGCATTTATTAACTTTTTACTTCCCCCCAAATCTAGCAAGACTGTTTAAAACAGTGGGAAAAAATTGATATTATTTGTACAGTGGCTAGCACTCTGGGCCTAGAATTGGAAAGATAAGTTCAAATATGGCTTTAGATACTTAATAGTTGTGTGACCTTGAGTGAGTTGCTACCAAGCATTATGCTAAGCACCAAAGATTCAGCACAAAGCAAGATAGTCCTGTTCCTCAAGGAGCTTACATTAAAAAATAAAAAGATATTTATTGATTTTTAGAAATCTTTATATATCACCTAAATTTCCCCTTGCTCTATTCCCTACTTTAGATACATGTTCTTTATAACAAAGATTTCTTTAAAGAAAAAGCAGAGGGAAAAATATCTAGCAAAACTAATTAAAAGTGTGGAAAAAAATCTGACAATATATGCAGTGTTCCACACCTACCTCTATATTCTACAAAGGAGAGGAGGTATCTTCTCATATATATTTTGCCTGAGACCAAGCTTGTTACTTATAATTTCCTAGCATTCATCTTCAGTGGCCATTGTGTTTTTGTTTCCATTGTTGTAGCTGTGTATTTTGTTTTTCTGGCTCTGCTTACTTCACTTAGCACTGATTTATATCCATTTTACTATTTATCATTTCTTATAACTCAATAACTTTTCAATATATTTTCATGCTATAGTTTATTTAGGTATTCCCCATTTTATGGGGGTACATTTTGTTTCCAGTTCTTTACTACCAAAAGATATGCTGCTACAATATTTCGATGTATTGGAAACCTTTCCTTTTTTTATTAATAATTCTTTTGGGGAGTTTTCCTAGTAGTGGAATTTCTAGGGATATTTAAGCCACTTGAATTATGCAATTTCTAATTTCTTTCCAGAATGATTGTACTAATTTACAGGCCTTACAACAATGTTTTAGTATGCATGTCTTTCAGCAGTTGTGCCATCTTTGCCAATTTACTGGGTATAAAAACTTCAGGTGTTTGTTTTTTAACCCTTACCTTCTGTCTTAGAAGCAATTCTAAGTATCCAAGTCAGATGATCAGTAAGGAATAAGCAGTTTGTGGCGGGAGGCATAAGTTACTTGCTCAGGGTTATATAGCTAGGGAGTGTCTGAGACCAGATTTGAACCTGTGACTTCCTGTCTCCTGGCTTGGCTCTCTTGTCCACTGAGCCAATTAGCTGTTCCCTTTGCTGTTGTTTTGATGGACATTTCTCTTATTAGGGGTTTTGATATTCTTTCATAAAGTTGTCAATAACATGCAGGAAGGGTTGTTCATTCATAGAGAAGCTTACATTCATAGAAGGGGAGACAGTCCATATATTATAATTTGAGTTAAAGAGCTGCGTTTTTGTTAGGGAAGACAGTTATGGTGAGTAGAACCATGATGAAGCCTTTTTTGGTTAGTAACAGTGGTAGTACTGATTTGATTAATGTTTCCAAAAGTAGAAATGGAAAAGGGGTTTAGAGGGTAATGTACAAGAAGTTGACCAGGGAAGAATGTGAAGCATAGTCGGGACTGGCCATAGGAGTTTTTCACTCCATATATTCATCACCAGGATAAGGTAGGCTCCTGAGAGGAAGCTCTAAAGCTGAATAGGTAAAGCTTCCCAAGGCATGATTTCTGGAGGTCTGGTGGCATGGAAGGGAATGCCAAGAAGATGGCAGTGAGGATAATGCAGCTGGACATGGAATTGGATGGACAACTCTTTGAATTAGATCATAAATATATGTGTGTGTGTATAAAACTTGGACAAGCATGACAGGTAAACCAGAAATGAATTGGAGGAAAATAGTGGGCTAGATTGCATTTTGGAAAGTTACAGAGTATTTTCAATGATTCTGTGCTACTCCTTAATATAAAATCTCTATTTTTAACTCCATTATTTTTTCAGGAAAAGGCAGTTAAGTCCAGTTTATAGACATAACATTGAGTAAGAACAACCCAGTCTCAGATCCCACTTCAGAGGTTATTTACTGGTGATGACTCATGACAAGGCATTTAACTTTTTACTACTTCAGGTAGACTATGTAGTTAAGACTAGCTAGGTGGCTCAACGAACAGAAAGCCAGGTCTGGAGATGGGAGGGCCTGGCTTCAAATGTGGCCTCAGATGCTTCCTAGCTGTGTGACCTTTGGATAAGTCACTTAACCTAGTTGCTTAGCCCTTACTGCTATTCTGCCTTGGAACTGATACTTAGTATCATTTTTAGGACAAGGTAAGGGTATTTTTTTTAACATTTATTAATAATCATTTTTAACATGGTTACATGATTCATGCTACTACTTTCCCCTTCACCCCCCGCACTCCCCCCTCCCATGGCCGACGCACATTTCCACTGGTTTTGTCATGTGTCCTTGATCAAGACTTATTTCCAAATTGTTGGTGGTTGCAGTGGTGTGGTAATTTTGAGTCCACATCCCCAATCATGTCCACCCCAACCCATGCGTTCAAGCAGTTGTTTTTCTTATATGTTTCCTCTCCTGCAGTCCTGCCTCTGAATGTGGGTAGCATCTTTACCATAAATCCCTCAGAATTGTCCTGGGTCATTGTATTGCTGCTGGTACAGAGGTCCATTACATTCGATTTTAAGGTAAGGGTATTTTAAAAAAGACAATATAGCAATTTAAGAACAGTTGGTGTTTTGTGCTGAGAGGAAACTTCCTCAACTGGTGCTTCCTTCACCAATAATTGCCAGTTCAGTAAAAGAAATAATAATTTAGTAATGCTATTTTTTCTTTGTGAGTAATAGGAAACCATAATCTCTAAAGAATTAAAATTGTGGGTATTCCAAGTAGGTGACAAGAGATTACAGTGTTCAGAAATGCGTGATTGGAGAAGAAAGTAGGCTATGCATATGCCACTAACAGGTGTGTTGTTGTGCCTGAATTGTGACCCTGACTGACCCCCATGGAATCTTAGAAGACTTAAAGGAGAGTTCTGGTGGATTAGGGAGATCTTTTCTTTGAAGGCTTTTGGAGAACATACCAAGAATCATATGGGATATAGGTGCAGGCAGTCCTTTGTAATAAGGGGAATAAATAAATATATTGATGAGATGATGGAGCTGTCGAAGTATACCACGTTCAAGGAGGACAGTAGAAAAGATCAGTCGGAGTCATTCCTCAAGGAGTTTATTGTTACATGCACAGATAATTATAAAGTAATGTAGTAATTTAGGAAGAAAACAAAGCAATGCGCTGTGAATTTAGAGAGAAAGATGATTACTAGTTGGGGGAAAATCCAGGAGAACATTAGAGGTGTTCTACTTAATGTAGACCTTGGGGTTAGGTAAGGCAGTTTTTCAGCAAATGGAAATGGATGAGTAGAGTTAGAATGAAGGTATTCAGCAGTCAGGGAGAATGTGAGTAGGAGAGAAAGTACTAGTTCAGATGATAGGGATTAGTTTTGTTTGATTGGAATGTATAATATCTAATTACTAAAATGCAGTAACTTCTCAATATATACCACCTTTAGAAAAGTAGACTAGGTCATAAACCAGGTTGTGCTTTAATAAACTGCATTAGGCATTACTAGATCACACCTATGAAGATAGATGAATATGTGTGTGTTAAAAAGAAAATGGACAATTTAATATACTTTTCAAATTTCTTTACTAAACATTAATTCTTGAGTGTGGCAACTACATTTTGCCTCCTTTTGTCCCTGTTAGTACCCTGCACACATTCATTGTTTGATATACCCAGGCAGTGAGGTCTCTTGTCATTATTTGGAAACTTAACCTGGAAAGTATGCCTCTTATTTACATGCTAATTTCAGATTTTCTGACTTTGAGAATCAAACTCATTTGCAAAATAAGGCATTTGGGGGTTCATATTCTACTTTTGCCACACGCTGCCTATATGACCTTGGCATGTCCTTTAACTAATCTGGATCTCAGTTTTTTTCAGTTGTTTAAGGAAAAAAAGAGGAGGGATGCTGGATTATATGATCTCAAGGTTCTTTCTGTCTTTGTCTATTGATGTGGGAGAAATATATCCAACTTTGTAGCAGGGTCTTGCCCCAAGAATGGGAGACTCATAAACTCTGTTCAATCCAGAAGTAAGGAAAATAATTTTATTTGAAGAAGCAGTGGTTTATGGTGATAAAATGGCTGGTAGAATAGCCTAGGGGCTAATCAGGTAGACTTCGGGCTAATGGATAACCACAGGGGCTGTAGGGTAGCCTCTTTGGAGCTGATAGTATAAAGAGTAGCAGCTCTGCTGGAGAGTGGCAGCTTCTACACCCTATGGATCAGGATTGGCATATTTATTGGGGTTTGGTAGCTTCGCATCTCCCTTTCCAAACTCAGGTGGAGATATGACATAGGGAATAAGGAACTTGGGCAGAATTGGAAACCTTGATGTATAGGTTCCATATTCCTCCATTGTCTACCTTGTTATTATTTGTCAACACTGGGAGGAGTCTTGCTGTACTTGAGAGTGGGAACATGGTTGGGGGGGGGGGAGGGATGTGATACATTGGTGGACCACTATAGATAATTAATTATTTCTAATACTAAGCTGGTGCCTAGTAAAGAATATAACAGATCTAGTACACAGTGGATACTTGAACAATCTACAATTCATACTTGACTAATGCTGAAACTACAGATTTTGTAGTTGATGGGTAAGAAATGCAAGATTCTTAGAGTATGGAGTTCCCATTCCTATTACAACCCTTTACTGCTCACTGTCAGCCCACATTACTATCATCTTATGACTACTGTTTATGTTCTCTAAGAACCTTTCCAAAAGTCTTGTGACATTTATACTTATTTCCACCTTTTCCTGAGGAATACAACCAAGCTTTTAAAAACATCCAGTCCTGCCTGACTTCTTTAAGTGATCAATTGCTTTTACATTTTGACTGTAATACTTGGGATATTGTGTTCATTGTATACATTCATTACTCTCTCTTTAAAGGCTGGGCCTTTGTCTACAAAAGATTTTGGCAGAGAAGTGGTCCAATAAATTGAGCTTTGGACCCAAAGTCTGGAAGATCTGAGTTCAGATGTAGCCTCAGGCCCTGATTAGTTTTGTGGCCCTGAGCTAGCAATTACCTCTGTTCAGCCCAATTTCCTCATCTGTAAAATGGGGCTGATAGTAATAGCACCTATAACTCCAGGTTATTGTGAGGATCAGATGAGATAGTATTTATAAAGTACTTTGTACAGCATGGTGCACACTATAGGCACCATATAAGTGCTAATAACTATTGTTCATAGTGTTGTCATCATTTGTTGTTATTTATGTATATGTTTGCATCATTTATGTATATATTTATATATAATGTTTACATCAGTTGCTTAGTTTGACTTTTATTTCAAGGTACTAAAGGTAGGTTTATTCTATACCTGTCCATATATATTTTAAATTGTCCCAATATTTTATTTTATTTGTCATATATAAGTGGGGATACCAATGAATAAATCTTGGGGAAGTGTTATAATTGTAAGGTAGCATTTCTAAAGTAACTGATTCTAAGGATGAGCAGAGTACATTGCATTTAATAACTATAAGAAATGGATTTTCATAAACTTTTATCCAAAGTAACTAGATTCACATATTCAGTATAAAAATGCTATGAAAATATAAAATTCATTAATATGCAACATATTTTTATCCCCTTGAATGTAATTTAGAGATTATATACTATAATAGGATTTGTGACATTATACTGTTTAATCTTGAGAGTGATACAAATATATCAAGGGCAGTAACTGCGGTTTACCTTCATTTTAAGATCGTATTAGTATTTCTAAGTTGTTAGTGCATTCTTTTGCTTAAAAATATATATTAGTCATATTTACAAATTTAAAGATTTCTTGGAAAAAGTAAATAAAATCAACAATATGATAGAAAGGCCAAGTTCTTTGAAATATGATTTAAAAAAATTTGCTGGTTTAATTCAAGGCCTACATTTTTTCAAGATTTTAGTTTCTAGATAATGTATTTTTATTTTTTCTTAGAATTTTGCCAGAATTTGGCATCATTCTTAGTGTTCTTTTGTTGTTGTTTAGTTGTGTCTAACCCTACTTGGGGTTTTTTTGGCAGAATACTGGAGTTTCTTTGCTATTTCCTTTTCCAGCTCCTTCTGTAGATGAGGAAACTGAGGCTAACAGGGTTAAGTGACTTGCCCAGGGTCACACAGTGAACTTAGGAAGATGAGTCTTCCTGACTTCAGGCCCGGTACTTTTTCACTATGTCACCTAGCTTCCCTTTATTGTTCTTTTGTTTTAAATATCTGTCTTAATATCTTATTGGAAACTTGGACAATATTTACTTATTTTCAGATTCTTTACATCCCTTTGCTGTCTTCCATATTTTCTCAGTGATTCCAGAAAGTACACTTGCAACCAAAAAGGATTGTACCTGTGATTTAAGTGGTGCAGAAAACACTGTGGTAATTCCCTTATCAGTCCCCATTTGCTCCTTGCAATTTATATTCTTAAAGAGATCTGGAGGACTGAGAGATTGTGACCTGCCCCAGGGTTGTGGGGCCAGAAGGCTAGACTTTAACTTGCGTCTTCCTAGCTCTTCCTTTCTGCTCTCTGTCCTCCTTATCCACACTCTCCTGTGAGAGAGAAACCAGATTAAAATTTAATTGGGAAATATGTAACAAAATACATAAAAATATAGTAGAACACAGATAATGTTAATTTATTGTTTTCTAAGGCAATATGCCACCAATTGGAATGTATATGTGTGGTTTGGGAGTCCCTGTTTCTGTTGGAATTGATAGCCCTGTTGTGTGCCAGACTGCCTCTCCTTCCCTAAAAGGAATTCTTTTCCCCTGTATATATGGGAATCAGTGGCTGCTGGGATCCTTTTCAACTCTGAAACACTGTGATTCTATTAACTCAGGAATCTTATTTAAAATTTTTATCCTCTTGACCTAATGGATAGATACTAGCTTTCGATTCCGAAAGACCCTGATTCAGGTCCTACCAGTCACACATCTTGCCACCTTTTTGTCTGGGAGAAAGCTCTTAACCTCTTAGGGCCAGAGCAGGTGCTCACCTACTAAATTAGAGAAACAAAATCCATTCTCTTCCTTCTCCCACCCCCTCCAAAGTGCTTAACTAATAGCTCCATATAAGTTCTTTGAGAGAACAAAGCTGGGCTTCTATAGTAAGATTAATGAAATACTTGTCACATCATAATACAAGGCCACTCTTTCTACACCCTTTTCTTTTCTTTGACCTCTTGGTTTCCTAAAGATAGGAACATTTTTGTTTCCCTTGGCAACTAGCATGGTACTTTACTTAATGAAGGTAGATATTGATTCTTTTGAATTAAATTTATTGTTCCATTGCTAGTTACCAGTTACAAGTAATAAATAGTAAGCTTTTATTAAGCATTGTACTCTGCCAGGCATTACGTTGTACAAAATTAAAATGAACAGTCTTCTGTACTCAAGGAACTTATATTCCTTTGTCATAGAATGAAAAAAACATTATATTAGATATTGTATACAAAGTGCATTCATTTATATACATTACTTTGGTTGGGTGGGACTCCTAACAATGGGAAGGAACTGAAAATGCTTCATAGAGCAAGTGACATTTGATATGCCTTCAAGGACACTAGTTAGTTTAAGACAGTGATGGCAAACCTATGGTGTGGGTGCCAAAGATGGCACACAAAGCACTCTCTGTGGGCACTTGGCTGACTCCCACCACCCTCACACTAGAAAGGCAGAGGGACTTGAGTGGAGCTGCTCCCTTCCCCCTCTGAGGACATTTTCTCACTTCACCTGCCCCTTCACCCAGCAGCCCACTAGGAGTGCTTTGGTCTGTGGGGTTAGGCACAACACTCAGTGGAGGGGGAGGGCACTCCCTCTCCAAAAGGTTCTCCATCACTGTTCTGAGAGGTAGAGACAAGGGAATGTATTCTGGGCATGGTGACAGCTTGTACAAATGCACATCATTGTTTTTGTCAAGTATTTGGAACGGAAAAACATTTTAGTGACTCCATCAGTGAGATCGTGAAAACAAATAATGTGTAATAACTCTAGAGGGATGAGCTAGACCCTGATCCTAAAGACCTTTAAATGCGAAATAGAGTAATTTGTATTTTATCCTAGAGAACTCTTTGAACACTCATATCTTTTTATTTAGTAATGCTTTGACAGTTTTACAGAAAATGATTTGGAGAAGGGGAGAGAAAGGTTGAAAAGGAAGACCAATTACTTAGATAGAATGATCATACAGAAAAGGGTAATTAAGTCATGTGAGGAGGTGGAAGAGGAGGAATCAGAACAATATTTTGGCAATAAGAATCCTAGATCACAAACTTGAATAATTAAAAGGCTGGTGTGTGCCCTAACAAAACAGAGCAGTTCGAGTATGTTATGGACTTGGAGTAGAGGTGGAGATAGTGAATCCTGTTTTGTATATATTGAGTTTGAAATGCCTACAGAATATCCATTTGGAAATGTCCAATAGGCAATTGATGTTATATGATTAAAACTCAGAAGAGAAAGAGTTCCTTGAGACATAGATATGGTAGTCAGTCATCTGCATAGAGATCATTGATTCTAGGAGAATTGAAAAGATCCTTGAGGAAGTGTAGAGAATGAAGCAGGCCCAGGACATAGCTTTTGTATTCAAAGAAAGTCAAGTGTAATTTTCCAAGATTTTGCTGGTCCCAACACACACATATACAGGCATATACAAATACCATTTCACTCTAACATCACCAATGTTTTTTCCTCCACTCAAGAATTCATTTTCCCCTTTCTTCTCAACAGTTTGCCGTAGTAGATTTAGACATTTTTTCTTGTTCAGTCGTCGTCATTTTTGACTCATTGTGACCCCATGGACCATACTATCCATGTAGTTTTCATAGCAAAGATACTGAAGTAGTTTGCCATTTCCTTCTCCAATGGATTAAGGCAAACAGGAGAGATTTGCTTAGGATCATATCATACCTAATAGAGATCTGAGGCTGAATTTGAATTTGGGGTCAAGCATTTCCAGCATGGTAGAACCTAGGTATTTTAGAAAACCCTGCTAACTCCTAGGCCAAGCCTCTATCCACTGAGCCATCCAGCTACTTTAGACATTCCTAATTGATACATAATGAAGTTTTTGAGACACTGCTACAGAAGTTTAGTATTCATGTTTGTTTGAAGCTTATATTTCAAAAATAAGAAAAAAAAACAATTATCACCTTCTAAAATGAAACTTTTTTCCTCCTCAATATAATAGCTTATTTTTCAACAGTCAGTTCTTTTCACCATTAATGTGTATTTTAGCTATGGAATCAACTGGATTCAAGGCTTAGGACTGAAGTCAGAAAAATAAGTTAGTATGAGAAAAAGACATCTTACAAGCGTGTGAAGCAGTATTACTCCAACAAAGATATCCATTAGATGTCATCCTATACACCTGCCCAAGATGTCCCATTTCTTTCCTGATCACTGCTTATAGATTTTTTCCTTTTTAAAAAAACTACACAAAATGTAAACTTTATACATTGGGATTATTCTTTAGTTTGAATCTTTTCTTTGTACAAAATAAGCTTTGGATGCTTATTTAGATGTTCAATAGAACAGTGTGAAGAACAGTAATTGTGTTTGGGCTAAAGAATTAATCCACTTAGTCATGGGAAGCACGATTTAGCTTTTGCTGAATTGTAATAGAACTTAGTGACTATTTTAGAGTGTCAGATTTCAATGGAAATCTTTAAAATAAAAGTTTAATGGTATTAATAAACATGTACTTTTGAATAATGGGCAGTCTATAACTTTTTAATGAGGGTAGACTAGAACATTTTCTACCTTAAAAATACTTTATATTTAATCTCATAAATTAAAGTTATACAATTATATTGATAAAAGTTTACTTTCAGGCAGCAGACACATTCTGATGAAAAAAGATATTTGGTAATTGTACCAATGGGGATAGGATAGTTAGGATGGTTGTAGCTTTTGAATTTTCTAAAAACAAAGTTATCTATAACAGATATGTTAGTACTAAACTTCTTTGCATTGTACGAACCAGAAATTCTGATAGAAAAATATCTCCTGTAACCACTCCTCTGTTTAAAAAAAAGAAACATTGCTATAAGTAACATGTAGTGGAAATAGTTTTCATTAAAAAAGGCGTTTTCCATTCCAAGAGAATAATTTTTGCTTGTTTTATATTAAGCACACGTAGAAAATTTTCATTTATGCACAAAGTATCATCTTTTTAACTGATACGAATTGTATTCAAACGAAACTTTATTCTCCTAGCATCTACCCAATGAGAAAAATTTAAAGTCAGGATTTTATTCAGAGTATTCTTATGATGTTTTGTTGAACTTTGCTGTATATCATAGACTTCTCTGGCAGTCTGGTGAAGTCTACAGACCCCTTTTCAGAATGATGTTTTTAAATACATAAAATAAAATATTTAGTATTATATCAGAAACCAGTTATTTTGAAATAATTATTAAAGTATTATTTAAAAATGAGTTCACAGAACCTAGGTTAAAATAATCAGCACTTATTTGTTAAGCACTTCAGGATATTATAAAATTGCAATTCTAGATTTGTTTTTTAAAATTCTTAATGAGTTTCCTTCAAAGGAAACATTTGGGTCCTTCCACCTTCAAGCAGGACAATGCATCAGCTTTGTTGGAGATGATTATGGGTGATAGAATGGAACCATATTTCATGATAGGGTTTCCTTTCATGAGCAATGTTATTTCCAACTGTCATCTAGCCCTGGCTAGCTCTTACTTTATGAGAATTCTAGTCTTGAACCAGCAAACAAGTTATTAACTTTTTTTATTTGTATGTTTATTATTATGTAGCATAGTATTTTACACAGAATAAGTACATTGTTTTTGTTGAGTAGAATTTGCTACTACAATTGTGTTGCCATGTGTTCCTCATTACTTTTAAAAAAATCTCATTACTACTTTTACAATGTTTAGAGTATAGGTTCCCTAATAATTGAATAAAGTATAAGTTCTCTAATTGTAATTCTATGTATTTTATGTATTTATTGAATGACAGAAAATCATACTCGAATGAATTTGTAACATCCCTTCAATAGTGAAGATTTCCACCTATCCATACCTGTCTGCCCAGTACTTTATCCATATCCTGCCACAGAAGTCTGTCCAATATACTAGAGATGTTTCTCTTGAAATTGTGAGAGTATAGGGGACAGCTGGGTAGTTCAGTGAATTGAGAGCCAGGCCTAGAGATGGGAGGTCCTAGGTTCAAATCTGGCCTCAGACACTTCTTAGCTGTGTGACCCTGGGCAAGTCACTTGACCCCCATTGCCTAGCCCTTACCACTCTTCTGCCTTGGAGCTAATACTGAGTATTGACTCCAAGACAGAAGGCAAGGGTTTAAAAAAAAAAAAGAAATTAAAAAATGAAATTGTGAGAGTATGATATGCCAAAAATTATTTCTTGTTTGTTATACTTTGTTTTTTTCCCCACATGATCAGGCTATTTTCTTTTCCTATTAATTTCCTTAATGAGTATTTTTGCAACTCTTCTTCAAAATTCTTCATCAACTCCCTTCCGCCATGTGCTTCTCCATTACCCCTTTATATGATATTAAATTTTAATTCATTAAGAAATGTTGCATTCCTTGTTGCACCACCATTTGGTAACACAAAAATACTGGCCTTTGATTCTACTAGAAACTTGGAGTCATTTAAGTCATTTAATTGCTTTGAAATTTCCTTAGGACGGTCCAAACTGTTTTTCTCATTGTATTAAATTTCAAATTGAACTTCTTGTTCATCTTAACTGTTTGCCCCAGATATACATACTGATAGACCAACTTTATAGACATTCATCCCAAATATATGCTATAATCTGAGCAATAGAGATTTTTTTATCCACTTAATCTTTTCTGTGTGAATGGTCAGATCAGATCCTTTAAAGTGATTTCTTAACATCTCAGAGATTCTACACTGTTGAGGGTTCTGTGCAGCCACCATAATGTCTATTGCAAATGGAAATCTCTAGAGTACTTCACCATCCACAGAAAATGTCTTGTCTACTTGGACTCTGCTTGAGATCTTGTCTGTTATAGTGAGCACCTGTGGCAAGCATGTATTTATTCCTGTTTTATGCTTTGCCTGTTGTTTATCATAAAAGTACCATTGACTAGGGCTATTGCTATTATATCTTTCAAGGAAATTTGAATGATTTTTGATGCATATATGAAAGATACCATTTTTTGAGAATAGCTATTATGACAGACAGAATTCTCTTCTACCAAGTCAAATGCTTTTTTGTTAATCAACAAACAGGAAACAAAATAGGATCTTATATTCTCTATATTTTTTGGTCAGGGTCAGAAATATTTTGTTTCATGAGTTAACTATAGTCAAAAAGCCCATTGCCAGATGGTCAACCTACTGGTAATTATTCTGTCCATATGTAGCAATGCTAGGCATTTATATGGCTCAGTGGGATAGAGCATTGGGCCTGGAATCAGGAAGATCTGAGTTCAAATTCAGCCTCAGAATACTTAATACCTGTGTGACCCTGGGCAAGTCATTTAGCTTCTCTCTATTTAATCTTATAGAGAAGGAACTACTCCAGTCTATTTATGAAGGAGACCCTAGGGACATTGTGGTTCATGGGGTCACAAAGAATTAGACATGACTGAGCAACTGAGTAATAACCATAACAACTTAGCTGGGCTGGACCTCAAAAGGTAGACTTTGTTGCCTTGGTTGTATTCAAAGCGTCTCTAGCATAGTAGACCTTAGGTGTTTTCACTCTGCTGCCACAGGCATTGAGAACCTAGGGTCACCTCTGTGCTATGATGAAGAATCAGGATTTTGTGGAGAAGGGTGATGAGAGAAATAATAAATTAATATTTTGAGAAAAGTAACAAATTGAACAGATTTTTTTGCACATAGAAAATGTTATTTTAAAAAATATTATGGTTCTTATGCAACAAAAAAAATGGAAACATTGATTGGGGAATGATTAAATAGATTGTGTTATATGAATTGAATATATTACCATAAAAAGCAATGAAGATGAATTCAGAGAAACATAGACATAAAGATTTTAACCAAACAATATTAAATAACTATAAGAACTTAAGTGGAAAGAACAGAAAACAACTGATTCCTGTGTAATTATTGATAGTCAGTATTGGCTTTGAAGAAGAGATGAGAAAATATTTCTTCTGCCTTTGTGAAGGTAGAGGGTCAATCTATATGGAACATCCCATATACTCTCAGACTAGTGAGTTTTACTGAATTGCCTCTTCTCCATTTCTTATAAGAAAATGCTTATTTTATGGGTAGGGAGAGATAGATATTAGGGAATAAAGGCGATTCCTAGGATTATAGGTCATTGAAAATAATAATTAAAACTTTAGCAATAGAAAAAATATGGTTATGTCTCTTTTTCAGTAATAACAGGATACAGGGATTCAATAGATGTATGAAAATTTGGGGTAATTTTAGAATTAGCTTTCCAAAATTTAGTGAATAGCTAAGTTTCACCTTTAATTATTAGTTCTTTAACCTAAGATACTAAGACATAAATCAGCTTCTTGAATATTTTCCCCTTATCATAATCAAAAGATAAGAAAGAGGATCATTACAAGTATAGGGCATACGTAGTGGCAAAGAACTGGAAATTGACAGAATGTCCTTCAATTGGGGAATGGCTGAGCAAATTGTTGTATATGATGGTGATGGAATACTATTGTGCTATAAGGAATGATGAACAGGATGATTAAAAAAAAAACTAGAGAGACTTACATGAACTGATGCAGAGGGAAATAAGCAGAACCATGAGGACACTGTATACACTAACAGCAATATAATATGATGGTCAACTGTGAAAGACTTAACTGCTCCCAACAATACAATGATCCAGGACAATTTTTAAAGGATTTATGACAAAGAATGCTATTCACCTCTAGAGAAGTTGAAGTCAGAATGTAGATCAAACCACACTATTTTTCACTTTAGTTTATTTGTGTTTTTATGTGGGGTTTTTGATTTTATATGAGTATTCTTTTACAACAGTGAACAATTTGCAAATATGTTTTGCCTGATAATACATGTATAACCCAGATCAAATTACTTTACTATCTCCACGAGAGGGAAGAGAATGGAGGGAGAAGGCATAGAAAATTAGCTTTGGAAGTATTGACACCTGAACATGGGGTTTGAACAATTTTTATATGGAAAAAAGGGCTCATTTTTCTTGTTCACAGGAAAAATTACCAAAAAAATGTTCTTATTAAATTCAATACAGTTATTGAACAAGCAAATATTAAATTCCCCTTATAAGCTCATTTATTTTAATATAAAAAGTCACCTAATACTTAGAATATGTCAAGGTAATCTCTTATCTTTTGTAGTTGTAAATCAATATTGCATTCTGGGCTTTCATAAACAGCTGGTCACAAGAGAACTTCCATTGAACACTCTTAGGTAGGAACGACAAAAATTCATACTATCTCAGACTCCTTGATACTTCCAAGAGTGGCAGTCTACTGCTTCTTTTATGCCAGTGTTTTGTCTTTGTCTCAATTCCTTATTCCCCTGGAAATGTGCAGCTTCTCTCACACCCTTTAATCACTACAGGAGTTGAACTCTAATTTGCAGTTACCCTAGACTTCAAAACTTGCTTTATATTTAAGAGCTTAGATGGAGAAGTAAATGTGTTTTTGCATGTGGGGTATGGGAGAGTGGGGAGCAGAGGGAAAGAAAAGGAAAGGGGAGGAGAGAGACAGAGAGAGAGACAGAGAAAGAAAGAGAAGCTTCAACTTACAGACATCTAACATAAATTTTATATATACATGCATATGTATGCATAGACACATATATGTCTATATCTAAACATATACACTTTATGTACATACACACAGACATTTATGACTGCCACGAGAACTTCAGAAGCTTTCACAGATCACATGCCTTGGTTCCTAAAATTACTTCACGTTAAAAATTTTGGAACCCCTAATGCAGCAGTGATATTTGGGACTTCCCATTTTTGCCTTATGGGCAGCAAGATGGCACAGTGGATAAAGTATCAGGCATGAGTTCAAATTTGGCCTCAGATACTTACTAGCTGTGTGACTTAACCATCTTTGCCAAGAAAATCCCAAATGGGTTTATGAAAAGGCAGAGTACTATAAAAGGCTGAACAGTTTTCAATTCAGAAAGAGTAGGACATGGGGGCCTCTGAGTGGCACAGTGGATTGAGAGCCAGGCCTAGAGACAGGAGATCCTAGGTTCAAATTTGGCCTCAGACACTTCCCAGCTGTGGGAACCTGGGCAAGTCACTTAACCCCCATTGCCTAGCCCTTACTGCTCTTCTGTCTTAAAATACACAGTATTGATTCTAAGACAGAAGGTGTAAGAGGTTTAAAAAAAAATAGTAGGAAATATGCTCCAAGTTGCAACCTGCAACAAATTTTCCAATAAGAGGGTCAGCACTGCCTCTTTTGAGAAAACCACCATTCTTCCAATTTCCTACCTTGGAAATCTAGGAATCATCCTTGATTCTTCATTGTCACTTACCATCCCAACTCCCTCTGCCTCTCCATCTAATCAATTGTCTAATTTTATCAGTTGTATCTATTCAGTATCCCAGGAATCTAATCTTTTCTTCACTGCTTATACAACTACCCCCATAGGCAAGGTCCTCCTCATTTCTTGCCTAGACAATTGTAATCATCTCCTATTTGGTCTTCTTGAATTTATTCTCTCCCCTTTCTAATTCATATTCCACACAGCTGACAAATTAATAGTACTAAAGCATAGGTCTGATCATGCCACTCGTTTCCTCAAAGTCAGTGGCTTCCCCATTGCCTCTAGATTAAATTATAGATGCTTTTTTTGAACATTTAGTGCTCTTAGAATTTGACTTTAGCCTTTTTTTTTTTTTTTTTGACTAAGGTGGTTTCACATTATCCCCCTTATGTACTCTTTAAATCAGTGAATCTGGCCTGTTTGCTCTTCCCTATAAATTCTGTCTTCCAACTATGTTGTACAGAGGCTGACTCCCATTCTTGGAAAGATGGCTCTTGCAATTGCCATGGCTTCTTTAAGACCCAGCTCAAGTGCCATCTCTTGTCAAGAGGCCTTTCTTGATTCTTGCTAGTTTTAATATCTCCCCTATCATTGTGTATTGTGTATGTGTGCGTGTTTTCCCATATTTGCTTATCTCTGAGCATGATTTATTCCCTTAGTATAAGTAAGTTCCTTGAAGGCATTTATTGTCTCATTTTTGCATTTGTATCCTAAACATCTAGTACAGTGCCTACATACAAGTGTTTAATAAATATTTGTTGATTTATTATGTAAACTTTTCATCTTACCCAAGGACTAGCACAGTTCTGTGTGCACAGTAACCAAACAAAATGTTTGTTGAATTGAATTACGCCTTTAGGCTTATAGTTCAGTATTTAAGGGCATGATTTCTTTGAGTAAATAAATTTTGAGTTCCAGACAATCTTCAAGGAGCTGACTAGTTCAAAACATACTGTGTTAGCCCAACTTTTTTTCCCTCATATGTACATTTTTTTTTAAACCCTTGTACTTCGGTGTATTGTCTCATAGGTGGAAGATTGGTAAGGGTGGGCAATGGGGGTCAAGTGACTTGCCCAGGGTCACACAGCTGGTAAGTGTCTGAGGCCGGATTTGAACCTAGGACCTCCTGTCTCTAGGCCTGACTCTCAATCCACTGAGCTACCCAGCTGCCCCCCTCATACGTACCTTTGAAAGTCGCACTCGCACTATATTCTAGCACTTCCAGCTTTGAAACCATAAGCTGTATATTATGTGCCTCAGCATACATAAAAAGCATGGCTATCTGCTGAGGCAGATGGGAAATGCCGACCAAGCGCCTGTTTGTTTTGCTGTCCTCTCAGATGTCACCATTAATACTAAAGGCGCCAAATCAGTGTTGATTAAAACTACTGGAAATGAGAAAGCTAGAATGACTGGGATGCTTGCAGCCACAGCTGATGGGAGAACAGTGACTCCTTATGTCAATTTAAGGCTTAAGATGTTACCTAAAGAAAAGTTACCATCAGGAGTGATCTTTTGTGTGTTGGAAAAGGGATGGATGAATGAAAAACTTGTGTTAGATTGGCTGAATGTGGGCTGGGGTAGGCATCTGGGCGTGTTACTGCATCAGAGAGGAATGCTCCTACTTGACATGTTCAAGGATCCTCTGACTGAAAATGTGAAGAAGGGAATTGCTTAAATGTGTAAGAACCTAGTTGTTATTCCTGGAGGAATGATGTTGTAGTGACAAGTGTTAGATGTAGTCATTAGTAAGCCATTCAAAGATCGTTTGAGGAAAGAATATAATGAGTAGATGTTGGCCAGAAACCATGAATTTATTCCATCAGGAAAAAAGAAACCGTGGGTCACTGTATTAGGGAACTGGATCAAAACCACTTGAGGCAAAATCTCCACTGTGTCCATTGTGTTTGGATTTAAAAAATGTTGTATATCAAACAATATGGATGTCAGTGAAGATGGTGTTTTGTGGGAAGAAGAGGGTGATGGTGATGACTTGAATGATGTTTCCTCTTCTGGAGATGAGGAAATAGAAGAGGAAGGAGAACATGATTAAACATTGGAAGGTAGTTTCTCACAAGTATCTATAAAAGTAACACATTTAATAAGTTTTGGCATGAAAACTTCTTTAACTTGTTTTCAGGACCTTGAAAAAACTTCCAATATAAAGTGCCTGCATTTTTCACAAGTTAAGAGAAAGTTGTAATTTAAAAGGAGAAATTAAAATGGGTGTTTCCTCTTCTTGAGTTACCCTTCAAAATAGTTGGGAATCGCATTTTATTTGGGGCCATATTATATTAGGGCTTATATTCATATGCAATATATAAATATATTTATAAATAAATATATGTAACATATTTACATATTACAATAAAATTATTCTTTATTTTTTCATGTATTCTCTATATCTTACCTTCCTAATCATATTTTATGGTTGAGGATAGGTACATTGCCTTTTGTATCTTTTGTTTCCTATACTAGTAGTTCCCCAACTTTTCTGGTATGAGGCCCCTTTCAACAACAAAAAAGTTTAACAGACGCCTACATACCCAATGCTAAGAAGCTACTATGGATCCTCTTTTAAATGATTTTGCATTTAATTAATATATATTTGTAAACCTATTTCCTATTACATATTTTCTAATGCTAACTAAAGATTAAAATGGTGGTGCTCAGTATATGTTTGGATTTGCTGATGCCTGGGGCATCATACTTAGGATATTGGATTAATGAATATATTGATTAGGACAGACAGAAACAAACAGAAAAATGTTCTATTTATCTCTCTCTCTCCACTTTTATATAGAATGACTTTTGCTTGCTAATTATTTGTGCTATAAAATTTCCCATATTGATATAATAACATAAATAATGTGACCAGGGTGGGGACACATAATACTGTCACAGGACTTGTTTTGATGTTAAATATGCCACTGTCATTCTTTAAGTGTATCAAATTATGATGGCTGATGCAAACCAAAATGGCATCCTTCACAGGATTAATAACAGCTGCCAATGTCAAAACTAGGAAATAAGTCTGGTGATTAACATCTGATTTTAAGAAGACTCTCAGTCAGGAATCTTCTGTGAGTTAGGCAGTTGAATGGTATCTTTTATGTTCAAGTTTCAAAACAGCTTTACTTTAAGGAAAGGATAGTGAGGAAAGGAGGTGTGAAAACCGAAGTGTCTCTTTTGATAATCGGTAGTTGACTTAAAAGGGCCATTGGCAATCCAGACATGATATCTTTTTTTTTTTTTTTTTTTTTTTAAATTTAAAGAACAAAGATTTAAGGGAAAAGAGGCTTGGAATTTTACATCCTTGGATAAAGCACAGAAAAAAATGTGGGCAGTTATTTTGTGACTGCATCTGCTAAGGACTGTTTTAATGAACTTAATAGAACATTAAAATGGCTTAACTATCACTATGTACATTGTTTGACTTAACTATCACTGTGTACATTGTTTGACACTGTAATCAACTTAGGACATTGTGCTGAATTTTTCCTTGTAGTTTATAGAAGCATTTGCTAAATTTAATGGAGCTTCATTTCATTTTTATTTCTTTCACTTCTAGTTGGCCATTCCTTTTATTTTACTATAGCTATATATCTTTGCCCCTGCCTTCGACTTTTTCCCTCTCCCATTCTTTGTACCTCACTGATATTCCTTGGTCTTATCTCTCATAAAACTTAAAAAAAATTTTTATTTAGAATATTTTTCCATGGTTACGCCCCACCAGTGCTTTTTCCTTCCCCCTCCTGAATCCAATAAGCAGTTCCACTGGGTTATACATGTATCATTGTTCAAAACCTATTTCCATGTTATTCATATCTGCAGTGGTATGATCCTTTTATACCCCAATTATTTCCCTATCATATGTGATTGATCACACGTTTTTCTAATGCATTTCCATTTCCACAGTTCTTTCTCTGGATGTGGACAGCATTCTTTCTCAGAAGTTCCTCTGAATTGTCCTGGGTCATTGCTTATATAAAACTTTTTGTCTATCATTCAGATCTCAGGTTCATACTTTGCAGGGAGCCTTCCTTCCTTCTCTGCTATTCTTGAGCAAATGACAGAGTAAATCACTTACTATCTTTTAATCTTATTCTTTCTTCTCTAAAAGGGATTTAGTAATTCCAGATGAAACATTCTGTGATTTTGGTGAATCATAGATTTGTAGTTTCAAAAACTTAGAGATCATCTAGTTGAAACTATCTCATTTTAAAGCTGTGGAAACTGAGTTGAGTTAAGGTGAAATCAATTGCCCATTGTCACACAGGTATGAGTATTGGAGATGGGATTCAAACTTAGATGTGAAGCTATTTCCATCATACCAAATTTAGTTCGGTTTCCTCCATGATGTGTCAGCCTTTCTCTGACTTGATTGGTCGTATTCCCTGTACCATTCTGTTTCATGAGTATAATTAGTCATTGTGTGTTTATTTATTAAAGACCCACTGTGTGCTAGGCACTAAGTAGCCAAGTACTATGATTGAAACAATCCCTACTTGAAAGGAGTTTATGGTTAGCTGGAGAGACAAGTACATATGTATATAGAGAATAAATTCAAAGAAGTTCAATATGTGGTGTCCCAAAAGTCTTGGTGTAGTTTAAAGCTGTTTAAAATTTGGGTACATCCTATATAATAAGGTAGTAGAAGAGGATGGACACAAACCATTGAGAGAATCAGGAAAAGCTTCATGTGGAAGATGGTACTTGAGCTCAGTATTAAAGGAACAGAGAAATTATTTGAGGTGGAAGTAAAGGAAGAAGTGTATTCAAGACATGAGAGAGGGGGCAAATGGTGCAAAGCATAGAAACAGGAATTGGAGCATTGTGATGAGACCAGTATCTATAAGGGTCATCTTCCTTTGTCCCCTAACCCTACCATGGAAGCTGGATTTTCCTTAAAAATTGTCAAAGTTATGACTTAGTTGGCTTAGGAGTGGGCCAAGGTTTAAGTTGTGATTCCCTTGGTTTCTGCTTCTGGGTGGTCTCTGACTTTATTGACATGGACTCCTGGTCACCTAGTGGCATAAAAGGTCCCTTCCCCCATATAGTTGACACTTCATTCAGACTTACGGGTATTTAAAAGCCATTTGAGTCCTCATTTGAGACCTCCTGTCTTGCTGAATAGACATATTCTATATACCTATTTTAGAGACAATGGGCTAAGGAAATCTTTTCTTAACTGTTAGGTCACCTACAAATACCTCATTTCGACTCAACATAGAACCAGAACTGGTAATGGCATCAGGCCAACATGTCAAGTCAGTCATGTATGAGAAATAGAAAGGTTTGTGTTTCTGGATTGCAGAGTGAGGGAAAGAAGGGGTTGGGATGAGTTATAAGAGCCTGGAAAAATGGTTCAGGACTTGATTGTGAGGAATTTTAAAAGCAGTATAAAACAGTGTTTTATATTTTATCTTAGAGACTGAAGAAGAACTAATAGAATAGATATTTCAATTGAAAGATATGGTCAGACTTGTTATACAGGATAGGGAAATCACTTTGGTGTTGAGAGTATTGAGAGACTTTAGTCAGGGAGAGCATATGAGATTTATTTGCAGTATTCTAGGTATTTCTTTTTCCCCATCTGCCACCCACCATTACCTCTATGGCTAATAATTTCCCACCATTTGTTTCTCTTTGAATCCCCATATTATTCACTAGTCACCTTGGAGTAAACTGTCCTTAATTCCCACCTCCTTTTTTCTTATCACTATCCTTCTTGACTCTACCCCCAAAATGTATTAGTTCTATCTTAATTTTTTTTCAGTCTTGATAGTTTTCAACCTATCCACCACACGCTACACTTGACACTGTTGACCACCATCTCATTCTTTACACTTAGATTTTTTTGTGACATTACCATCTCCAGATTTTCTTTATCTAGCTTAGCTTGTCTCTTATTATCCTTCAGGACTAATCAGAGCCATAAATTACATTAGTCATGGGAATATAAAAGGTGAAAGCAAGGCCAGGTTAACAGAGAATAAATTTAAAAGTGTGGCATAGACCTGTAAAAATACTGTTAGGAATGCCAAAGGTCACAATAAAGTGAGGCAGGTGAGGGAAACTAGCAACAGAAAGGATTTTTTTTTGTTAGAAAAAAAAGGGATGAAACCTTTGCTTGAGGAAGAACAGAACAGGATAGAAATGAATTGTCTTCATGTATCTGAAGGATTATGTGGAGAAAGGGTTAGACTTGCTCTCTTTGACCCTAGATGACAGAACGAGGAGCAATGGGTAGACACTGCAAAGAGACAAAGTTAGACTTGCTATTCTGAAAGTTTCCTAATGATTGAATTGGACAGCTTGAAGAGATGATGGGCATCCTGTCTTTGGAGGTCTTCCAGAAGAAGCTGGATAACTACTTGTCAGCTATATGATAGTGGGTATTCCTTTTATCTATAGGTTGGACTTGATGGCTGCTGAGTTTTCTTCCAACTCTGAAATTCTCTGATCTTGAATATGTGCTTAATTTGCAAGGTGAGAATAAGTGATAGTTAAATTAAACCTTTACTAGAGTATGTTATAGAGAACAGATGTGAATAACATATGTTATCTTAGCATGTGAAAGCAGAAGGGATTTGGGGTATATTTGGGACAGAGACCAGCATGTTTTCAGTGATTATACCAAAATTTCAAGTTTTGTGAAATAAACAAAACTCATCCACAGTAAGAAGTAGTTATGCTTGATTTCGTCTATTCTTTTTTTTTTTCTTTTGTCTCTAGATTTTTGGCCCTCAGGCCCAAGCTTGGTCATAACTCTTGTTTTTAAATACTTTGAGATCTAATGATAAGAATACATTTTATTGAATGACCTCAGTGTTAAAATTAAGCAAAGTGTTAATTTTGTACTTTTTCAAATTTGCTGATTTTTTTCTTTCTTACCATACTTCTTTTATCCCTTTTGTAGTCTTTTATAGTAATTTTTAGAAATCTTGTTATTTGGTTAAGTGCTTCATTTTATGGAATAAGAAACCTTTATAATCAAAGATTATTCACACATTACAAAGTAAGTATATTGATGATATATAAAATTGTTAGTTTTTTTCTTGAAGGAAAATTTAAAGATTTTATTGTCATGGATCAAATACACTTTTGATATAAAAACCATTCATGGGCACTTAACTAAAAACTCTCATTTGTTTATAAATTGATTCTTAATAAATGTTAGTTAAATACTCAAGTATGCAGTTTATTATTCAAATATTCCTACTGTGTTGGCTAAATGGTGCCTACTGACAGGAGGTCACTGTGGTGTTTATTTGTTGTCTTTACAAAAAAAAACACATGCAAAAACAATCAAAGCTAAGGTACAGCAACTTGTTAAACACTTTAGAATTAGACTTGTTTTTTTTCCCAGTGTGATACTTAGAAGGCAGCTGCTGCAGATAAACTCTGAAGCCCCAGATGGTGGTTGCTTAATCCTCATGAGAATTCATGTCCTGGAAACAGCTCTTATCTCCCCAGACCTGACATTGTCTGTGAGCCTTCTCTAAGGAGGGAATAATATAAACATGCTATGCATGAGTTTCACTTCTTGAATATGTCAAAGACATAGGAAGTTATAGTAAAGTGTATCAAGAACAGAGTTCACATTGCTGCGAGTATAGTTATTTAAGGCACTTCAGCTTACTAGCTGGTGATCACTTATTGCAGGGGAGAAAGTGGTAGAAAATGTTGAAAGTTATGAGGACCATTTTTATAAAACAAAAATTGCACCTTTTCCCCAGGGAAGTACATTTGTTCACTAAGTTCATAATGCATAAGAGAATTGTCTATTATAATATAATTCAAAACATCTGAACAGATTGTTTCTTTTTAAATGAAGCATCTTACAGCAGAATGACTAGTGCTTAACATAGTTCCTAGCACATAGTAGGTGTTTAATAAATCCTAGTTAACTGAATGGCTCACTCACCCATTACTGCCTGTCAAAAATTTCTGTTTTATAAAGCCAAGATAGCAATTGCTTTGCTATTTTATTATTTTGAATTGCTCAAAGCTCTGTTCTTTTGAGAGGTCATTTAATGACAAAATATATTTCTTTAGGGTAGGAATGAGATTTACTGAAATTAGGAGTGGGGTGCCATTCAGTATCCTAGTTAATTAATGTGCATTCAGCAATGTTGCCATTATCATCCATGAATATCAACACTGATGGAGTACATGATAAAACTGTAGTACTAGGTAATAGATCTTATTTTTTTTCCAAAAACCAAAGCAAGCTTTGCTTCTTTATAATGATTGGAAGACATGAAACACAGAACCACGTGTATATATTCAAATTACATAAATATACACATTGTAATCATACAAAATCTTCTGAGTAATTGTGTTAATTGATTGCCATATATGGTGCTTAAATTGAATGGGTTAATTTTTTAAAAGAAGGCTTTTAGAAAAATGGATTTTGAATTGTCTCTCTTTTTTTTTTTTTTTTTTTTTTTTTTACCCTTGTACTTCGGTGTATTGTCTCATAGGTGGAAGATTGGTAAGGGTGGGCAATGGGGGTCAAGTGACTTGCCCAGGGTCACACAGCTGGGAAGTGGCTGAGGCCAGGTTTGAACCTAGGACCTCCTGTCTCTAGGCCTGACTCTCACTCCACTGAGCTACCCAGCTGCCCCCTGAATTGTCTCTTGATGTTTTGGGTCTTCAAAACATTTTGAAAGTTCAGAGGCAGAAGACAAGTTAGTATAGTAGGGGTTTTTTAGCTTTAGGGGAAAATATGGAGAATAAGAGATGATGCAGTATTTTTCTTGATACATGTAGAAATATAGTAGGAAGTTAAGGTAGTTTCTGGGGAGAATTTGTCCAGGTTATAGAAAACTTGGAAGAGGAGTTTAAATTATTCTAGTATTTATCAAAGTGGTCATAAGAAGGAACTTGGAGATATGTCTGGTTGCTTTATAGAGTTGTTTGGCAACATTATGTAGATTGTAAGGGAGGGGAGCCTATGAGGCAGTGGTAGCATTAAAAACATAAAATGTCCTTACCCAGGGCCTTGGTGAAGAGTTTGCTAAAAAGGAATTAAGATGAAAAGATGAACCTAAAAGATGTTACAAGGAAAAAAGCAGGATAATGTGGGAATGAGTTGAATATGGTAGATAGAAGAAACCCCAGAGATGTCAATTTTTCATGAATAACATTTCCCACTGTCATTCATTGCTGATTCATACATTCACTGCTGATTCATGCTTGGAATGCTTGATGTTTTAGAAATTGTCTTTGCCACATGTCTTCTTTACCTCATGAGGTGATTTTGTCAGTCCTTTGCTATATTTTTATGCTGAAAGTTCATGCTTGTATCCTGTTTTCTTTAGCTACCCATGTCTATTTCCTCTTGTCACTGTTGTTCTTTTCTTGTTTTGTTGTCTTTCCTTTCTCTGCTTCTCTCTCTGTTTTTCCTTTCCTATTTCCTCCACATTATAAAACAAGAAAAACGGATATATACATTCATTTCATTCTCCCCAACTACTTTGTTCCATTGCAGCTTCCCATCTTCATTCTTTTTTCTTCCTTTTCTGTATTCTTTTTTCCTCTCATCTTCATTTCTACTTCTGTTTTTGCTTTCTCTTAATTGTTTATCTACATTTCTTATAGTACATCTTTAAAACCAAAAGAGGAAATATTCTGTAGTCTTAAGCCTCTCTATATACTTTGAATTCCTATCTTTGGACCTACCTCTCCATTTTCCTTCATCTCTGTATTGCCTTCTTCTACAATCATGAATTCTTCCCTTCACTTTTTCTACAATACATCTTAACCCCACTTCTAAGTTGGTTCTCTCTTCCTATATTTCTATTCCCTATCTGAGGATATGATCCTAGTTTTAGAGCTAGAATTTCATCTAATCCTACATTCTTTTTTCACATTTAAGAAAACAGAGACACTGAGGAAATTGTGACTCACTTGTGGTAAGAACCAGAATTTGGACCTCAGGGATTCAGACTTTGAATCTAATGAACCAATCGATATTTCATCCATATTCTTTCTACTGTAGTTGCATATTCTTCATTTTCTTTAGGATATATTTTTTTAAATCCTTCTTATTCCCTGCTTCCTGGTTTTCCTCTTTTTATATTTTTGTTCTCTTGCTATGTGGCAGATGTGAGTGACAATAGTTATTTTAATGTCAAAGGATTCCTAACAGAGAATTATGGAAAAAGGATTTTAATAGCTGTCATCTTCTGGGCAAAAAATGTAAAAATAGCTTAGGTGGTGATGAGTTAAAAATTGAAGATCAGATTTTATCATGACTTCATGACTAGATTGCTGAGAATTCAGGGATATAAGTTTTATGGAGGAAATCAAAGCATTAAAACTAAAATAAAGTTGCAACTTGTAGGATATAAAATGGCATAGAAACATTGTTTCATTTTTATAGAAAGCTCTACTCATACATGTATCCCAAATTTAGTTTCTCAAATATCAGTTTACACTTCTTCTCTTCTACTTCTTCAATTCATGAGAAAAGTAGATGGAAGTATGTGCCAATTTTTATTATATATGATTTTCCTGCTAACAAACTAGATAGTGGATATAATTAGGTCAAAGGAGATATAATTAAGGAAAAATTAAGACTAGAAATAGAGAATTGGGGATTTTTTATTTTTTAACTGTGCTTTGAGGAATTAGAGATAAAAATAGAATGGGTATGAATAGGAAAGTTCCTTCATTTAAAAAAATCATCTCAATAGTTAGAGTGTAATATTTTCATTTTAGAAGTGAAGAAACTGTCATAGCAGCTCAGTAACTTGCCCAAGACCACATGGCTGGTAAGTGATAGGCCTGGGATTAGAACACAAACTTTCTTACTGCTAGTCCACTGTTCTTTTCTTACATACAGCACTGTTTCACCTTATAAAGTATGTTGTGTGTCTGTTTTATGAGTGATCAAGATAGCCAAAGAAAATAAAGCATCTTTACTTGGAATACAAAGCAATATAAAAATATATATTTCTTTGTATATCTCACTCTTATATGTAGTAGATATTCAATCGGTATTTACTGAGTGATGGAGCAGCTAGTTGGCTCAGTGGATAGAAGCCAGGCCTAGAGACAGGAGGTCTTGAAATCTGGCCTCAGATACTTTCTTTTGTGACCTGGGCAAGCAATTTATTTATTTATTTTTCCTGTAAGTATTTTATTTATCATTGAAGAAAAAAAAACAGCAGCAAGTACTGTGTTGGCTTCAATAAGGCCAAAGAGTTCATAATTAACCTGGCTACTACACTCCAAAATTGAAGTCAACACAGTCATTATTACAAAGTACTTGCTGAAAGAATCTATCCTGAAGATAAAGGAAATTGGGAAAAGAATTTAAACAATTCCTCCAAAACCACACATTTATAAGTACTGTAATATTTAAAATGCTTGAAAGGAATATGAATTCTCCATTAATGGTAAAGCAGTTTACTTTTCACGACAGGAAAAACTTAGCACTAGATTCACCCAATGCTTTTCATTTAAAAGCCATATTTTTCTGTTTCACACTTCAGTAGTACTTATATTTCATTAGAACAATGACTTCAAATTGTTCCACATCCACTAGCATTCAAATAAAACATACATACAAACAATTCCACTGTATCCAGTTTTCATAATGCTTACTGAACTTAATGTGACTCTAAAACATTCTCTGAAGTCAGATAATAAGTACCTCAAAAAGCCTTGACTCAAAATACCTAAAGAGATAAGTTTCAAAAACAGCTCTAGTATAAATAAAAATTGCTTCAGCTGTTTTTTTAATACCACTTCTTTTTTTCTTTTCTTTTTTCCTTTTTTTAGATTTTAAACATTTTATTTAAGAAAATTTTTTCCATGGTTACATGATTCATATTCTTTCCCTCCTCTCCCTCCCCCCCCCATAGCTAACACGCAATTCCACCGAGTCTTACATGTGTCCTTGATCAAGACCTATTTCCATATTATTAATATTTGCACTAGGGTGATCATTTAGAGCCTACATCCCCAATAATATCCCCATCAACCCATGTGATCAAGCAGTTGTTTTTCTTCTATATTTCTAGTTCCACAGTTCTTTTTTTGGATGTGAATGATGTTCTTTCTCATAAGTCCCTCAGAAATGTCTTGGATCATTGCATTGCTGCTAGTAGAGAAGTCCATTACATTCGATTGTGTCACAGTGTATCTGTCTCTGTGTATAATGTTCTCATGGTTCTGCTCCTTTTTGCATCAATTCCTGGAGGTCATTTCAGTTCACATGGAATTCCTCCAGTTCATTATTCCTTTTAGCACAATAATATTTCATTATCAACAGATGCCACAATTTGTTTAGCCATTCCCCAATCGAAGGGCATCCCCTCATTTTCCAATTTTTTTTGCCACCAAAAAGAGTGTGGCTGTAAATATTTTTGTATAAGTCTTTTTTTCCCTTATGATCTCTTTGGGGTATAAACCCAGCAGTGGTATGGCTGGATCAAAGGGCAAGCAGTCTTTTAAAGCTCTTTGAGAATAGTTCCAAATTGCCCTCCAGAATGGTTGGATCAATTCACGACTCCACTAGCAATGCATTAATCTCTGTATTTTGCCACATCCCCTATAACATTTATTACTTTCCTTTGCTTGTCATGTTAGCCAATCTGCTAGGTATGAGGTGGTACCTCAGAGTTGTTTTGATTTGCATTTCTCTAATTATAAGAGATTTAGAACACTTCATCTGCTTATTGATAGTTTTGAGTTATCTGAAAATTGCCTATTCATGTCCCTTGCCCATTTATCAATTGGGGGATGGCTTAATTTTTTTGTACAATTGCTTTAGCTCCTTATATATTTGAGTAATTAGACCTTTGTAAGAGGTTTTTGTTATAAAGATTTTTTCCTAATTTGTTGCTTCCCTTCTAATATTGGTTGCATTGGGTTTGTTTGTACAAAACCTTTTTAATTTAATATAATCAAAATTATTTGTTTTACATTTTATAATTTTTTCTAATTCTTGCTTGGCCTTGAAATCTTTACTTTCCCAAACATCTGCCAGTTATACTATTTAGTGTTCACCTTATTTACTTATAGTTTCCTTCTTTATATTCAAGTCATTCACCCATTCTGAATTTAACTTGGTGTAGGGTGTGAGATGTTGATCTAATCCTAATTTCTCCCATACTGCTTTCCAATTTTCCCAGCAGTTTTTGTCAAATAGTGAGTTCTTGTCCCAATTGCTGGGCTCTTTAGGTTTATCATACATTGTCTTACTGAGGTTATTCACCTCAAGTCTATTCCATTGCTTCTTCCTTCTGTCTCTTAACCAATACCATATTGTTTTGATAACCACTACTTTATAGTACAGTTTAAGATCTGATACTGCTAGGCTCTCCTCCTTCACATTTTTTTTTCATTATTTTCCTTGATATTCTTGATCTTTTGTTCTTCTAAATGAACTTTGTGATAGTTTTTCTAATTCAGTAAAAAAAGTTTCTTGGTAAGTAAATTAATTTGGGTAGGATGGTCATTTTTATTATGTTAGATCGTCTTACCCATGAGCAATTAATGTTTTCCAGTTGTTTAGACCAAATTTTAATTGTGTGGAAAGTGTTTTGTAGTTGTGTTCATATAATTGTGTTTGTCTTGGCAAATAGATTCAGGTATTTTATATTGTCTGTTGATTTCAAATGGAAATTTCTCTTTCTAACTCTTGCTGTCGGGTGGTGTTGGGAATATATAGAAATGCTGATGATTTATGTGGGTTTATTTTGTATCCTCCAACTTTGCTAAAGTTGTTGATTATTTCCACCAGCTTTTTAGTTGATTCTCCAGGATTCTTTAAATAGATCATCATATCATCTGCAAAGAGTGATAGCTTGGTCTTCTCATTGCCTATTTTAATACTTTCAATTTCTTTTTTTTCTCTAATTGCTATTGCTAATGTTTTTAGTACCACGTTAAATAATAGAGGTGATAATGGGCATCCTTGTTTCACTTCTGATCTTATTGGGAAGGCTTCTAATTTGTTGTCCCCATTGCAGATGATGCTTGTTGATGGTTTTAAATATATACTGTTTATTATTTTTAGGAAAGGTCCTTCTATTCCTATACTTTCTAGTATTTTCAATAGGAATGAGTGTTATATTTTGTCAAAGTCTTTTTCTGCATCTATTGAGATAATCATATGATTTCTGTTGATTTGATTGTTCATATGGTCAAGTGATGGTTTTCCTAATATTAAAACATCCTTGCATTCCTGGTCATCATATTAATTTCTAATTAATTTTTGATTTGCCTCTCCATGTGCCCTTACTAATTATTATTTTTATTGCACTATGATCTGAAAAGGTTGCATTTATTATTTTTGCACTTGTTTATCATGTTTTTATGTCCTAGTACATGGTCAATCTTTGTGAATGTACCATATGCTGCTGAAAACAAAGTGTATTCCTTTTTGTCCCTATTTATTTTTCTCCACATATCTGTTAACTCTAATTTTTCTAAGATTTCATTCACATCTCTTACCTCTTTCTTATTTATTTTTTGGTTTCATTTAGCTAGATCTGATAGAGGAAGGTTAGAGTCTCCCACTGGTATAGTTTTACTATCTTTTTCCTCCTTACGCTCCACTAGTTTCTCCTTTAGACATTTGGATGCTATACCATTTGGTGCATACATGTTGAGTACTGTTACTTCTTCATTGTCTATACTTCCTTTTATCAGGATGTAGTTACCTTCCCTATCTCTTTTAATCATATCTATTTTTACTTTGGCTTTGTCAGATATCATGATTGAGACTCCTGCCTTCTTTTTCTCAGTTGGTGCCCAATAGATTTTGCTCCAGCCTTTTACCTTTATCCTGTGTGGATCTCCTGCTTCATGTGTTTCTTGTAGACAACATATGGTAGGATTTTGTTTTCTAATCCACTCTGCTTTTTGCTTCCGTTTTGTGGGTGAGTTCATCCCATTCATATTCAGAGTTATGATTACCACCTGTATATTCCCCAACATTTTTATTTCCTCTCCTAGACCTGCCCTTTAGTTCTAGTCTTTTCTTTACATATATTTGGAAATCTTCTATTTTGTTGAATGCCCATACTTTCCCCTGGAAGTATATAGTCAGTTTTTGATGGGTAGGTGATTCTTGGTTGTAGACTCAATTCTTTTGCCTTTCTGAATATCAAATTCCAAGTCTTGCCATCTTTTAGTGTGGAGGCTGCCAGATTCCGTGTAATCCTAATTGGTGCTCCTTGATATCTGGATTATCTTTTTCTGACTTCTTATAATATTTTCTCCTTAGCTTGGAAGCTCTTGAGTTTGGCATTTACATTCCTGGCAGTTGTCTTTTGAGAATTTAATGTATAGGGTGATCTATGTATTCTTTCAATGTCTATTTTGTCCTCTTCTTGAAGAAATTTTCTTCATAATTTCTTTTAGTATGTTGTCAAGGTTTCTGTTTATTTCTAGGTTTTCAGGTAGATCTGAAATTGTGTCTTCTAGATCAGTTTTCCAAATTGGTCATTTTCTCAGTGAGATATTTTATGTTTCCTTCTATTTTGTCATTTTTTTTTTACTTTGCTTTATTAATTCTTGCTGTCTTGTGAGATCATTAGTTTCTACTCGTCCAGTTCTGGTCTTTAAAGACTGATTTTCAACTATAATTTTATTTTCTTCTTTTTCAGTTTGGTCTATCCAATTTTCATGGCTTCTAGCAAGTCATTTCTGGTCTTCAATTTGCTAAATCATTTCATTTGATATCTGGGCTTCTTTTTCCAAGTGGGAGATTCTGTATTTTAAACTGTCATTTTCTTTTTGAACTATTTCCCACATTTCTTGCCAAGTTTCTCCTATATTTTAAACTTGGTTCTCAGATTGCTGCCTGATTTCTTGGAGATTTTATAACTAATTTTCATTCTTTTTTCTTTTTTTTTTTAAGTTTGGTTGTGTTTACTTGTTTGTTGTCCTCTGCTGTCTCCTCTGTTGTTTCTCTAAGTAGAAATTATCCAGTCAAAGGCTTTTTCTTATTTTTTTTTTTGGTAGTTATAGATTGTAATTCTTGGGTATTGGTGGCCATTGCTTTGTTAATTTTTCCTTCCCTTTCCAGCCAGAAGTCTGAATGAGGAGGGCAGGCTCTCTGTGTATCGAGCTATGGAGTGGTTTTTGCTGTAAGGGTATTTTTCAAGCCCCAGCATCTGTTGCGTGCCTCCCCACTCTCCTCTATCTCTGCTCCAAGGTCCACATTCCTCAGCCTCCATGGGTCCCAATTCTAACTGGTCTCAGGGGTAAGTCTGTAGTGTTCTCAGCCAGCACCTGAGAACCTAGAGATCGCCTTGAGCTCACTCTTAGTCTGGAGCGCTGACTCTGACTCTAGTGCTATAAGTGGAGTGGGGGAGGGGTGCTCAGGTCGTGCTTTGGTGGGAGTTATTTAACCCCCTTATAGTGTGGAAATACCTAAATCCCGCCTACCTTCAAGGTTGTGTCCTACAGTGAAGCCCCTTCTTTCATCTGATTTTGGTTTTTTGTCCTTTTGGGACACTTTAATATCAGTCAGTGGTGAGAAGTGGAAGATCTTGCTTCTTCACTGTGGCCATCTTAATCTAGAAGTCAATATCACTGCTTTAAAGGATATTCAAATACATTTTTTTGATAGAACTATACCTCATTCCAAAATAAATAAGTCTAGATATCTTGAAATTGAAAAGAAAAGAGATCAGTTTTATCCTAAGATATATGTGCTACCTGAAGGTATTTACCTGAAGGATTCACATTTTAAATTTTGTGTGTTAAAAAAAAATTTTTATAAACAAATGATCAGTGAAATAATGCAACACTTTAAATTTCAGAAAATAGCATTCAGTTTTCCAACTTCCTGATGCAGATAATGCATGATCAGTGTATATAGGATAATTACAAATTCATGATTTTCATGTTATGGTGAAACAACATTAGTTAAATAAATCCAATTTTCTGACTTTCAGCATTGACCAAATGAAACTCATAGAATTTAATAATACAGTATATTAGAGGGTATCTAGCCCAACCTCCCAAGCCATAGTACAGTAGTTATCATATAGTAATGGGACTTTTTTTCCCCTTCTAATATGAGGGAAATATTTCCACATTCAGAAGTTTTCCAAATATGCAGTTTTTATACCACTTGACACATCAAATTTTAAAATATTAAATTATTTTTGATGAGGTCACCTTAAAATGTACCTATTCCTATCATAAGTAGTATGCAATATATAGAGATCTTTATTTGATAATTTTCTGATGCCTCAGGATTTTTATTACCAAATTGTAAGCTTTTTGAGAATAGGGAATATATATTAAGTATTAATTAGAAATTTAATTAACTTCACTACTATTTAAATAAATGAATATCAGCATTCAAAATTTCTTTTTAACAACTTGCCAGTTGTTGCTTCTTCTGGTAACCTGCAACAGTTTTCTTTATTTATCCTCTCACACTTTTATTTTTATGTGATTTTAATTAGTGCATACTCTGTTTTTTTTTTCACTTTTAAAAAATTTTCCATTTCTTCATGAAGCTTTTCAGATTTCTTTATATCTCTGATGCCTAAACATCTTCAATACATTAGAGTATTCCATACAGAATAACCAGCTGACCCTTGTTTTAGAGGCATGCAGTTGTTTCCAATGTTTTTCAGTTGCAATAATGAGGTTATTAATAAATATGTAAACAAGTTTTAGAAAGATAAACAAGATGATAGGAGGATCACATGGGTTAGACCTTTTATTTAAGAAAATTACTTTTGTAATTTGTGGAAGATTGATTGGAGTGGAGAGAGATTGAAGCAAGGAGACCATGTAGTAGAATTTTGCATTAGAGAAGAGGAAAAATATGTGAGAAATGTTGTAGACATGCATATGGCAAAATTTGGAAGCTTATTGGATAAATGAGTGAGTGTTGAGTCAAATATAACAGTGATATTGGAAACTTAAGTAATTGTAAGGATGGTGGTATTCTCCATAGAAATAGTGAAGTTTGAACTGGGGTATAGAGATAAAGAAAATGAGTTCTGCTCTGTACCTGTTAAGTTTGAATCCTCTTATTGTTGTTTCTTAGTTCTAGTTGTGTCTGACTTCACTTATGTTGATGATGAGAAAGACCAAGGCAAGATAAAGAGATCTATATAGAAATGATCTTTGAACCAAGGGGAACCCAGGAAAACTGACAAGGTCACCAAAAGAGAGTTGAGAGAGAAAAGAAGAGGTCCTAGAGCAGAGCCTTGGAATATACTTAGAATTAGTGAATGTGACATAGAGTTCATGAATATAATATGGATGATGATCCAGCAAAGGAGACTGAGAAAGTGGTAAGAGAAGTAGGAGAAAAGAACCAAGAGAAGGCAGTGTTATGAAGACCTAGAAAGGAGAGAGAATATCCAAAACAACAGAATGGTCAGCAATGCCAAATGCTGTAAGAAGGTCAAAAAGTATGAGAATTTTGTTTAAAAAAACATTAGATATTGTATCTAAAAAATTGTTGTGGGGGCAGCTGCGTAGCTCAGTGGTTTGAGAGCCAGGCCTAGAGATGGGAGGTCTTGGGTTCAAATCTGACCTCACATATGTTCTAACTGTGTGACCTGGGCGAGTCACTTAACCCCTGTTGCCTAGCCTTTATAATACATAGTATTGATTCCAAGATTGAAGGTAAGGGTTTAAAAAAAATTTTTTTTTAAGATTGTTGCTAACTCTTGAGAGAGATTTCATTTGAGTTTTAAGATAATTTGGAAATCTGCTTTAAGGTAATTGGGAAATCTGCTTTAAGGTAATTGGGAAAGCAGAGGATGGAGAAGAGAGTAAGAGTTAAGGAAATGATCAGTTTTTCTAGAAGTTTAAGAGAAAATGAGGTATAGAATGATAAATAGTAGGGATTCTTGGCTCTGAAGTTTATTTTTAAGGTTATGGGAGACTTGGACTTGTTTGGAAGCAGAAAGTACAGAACCAATAGATAGGGACAAAGGAGGAACTGAAGATGAGAGAAGGAAGAGGGTAATGTTGGGAGCAGTCCACTAGGCAATATGAGAAGATCAGATCTAGTGCATGTAGAAGAATTGTCTTGGAAATGAAGACACATATCTTACTATATTTTTGTCCATTTCTTCTCATATAATGCTATGATTTTTTTTAGGAATTTAACTGAAATATGAAATAATAATTTTCTTTCTTCATGTAACTTTTATTTAAAAAAATTTTTTTTTAAACCCTTACCTTCCGTCTTAGAGTCAATACTGTGTATTGGCTCCAAGGCAGAAGAGTGGTAAGGGTAGGCAATGGGGGTCAAGTAACTTGCCCAGGGTCACACAGCTTGGAAGTGTCTGAGGCTAGATTTGAACCTAGGACCTCCCGTCTCTAGGCCTGGCTCTCAATGCTCTGAGCTACCCAGCTGCCCCCCCCACCCCATGTAATTTTTGTTTTAAGCTGAATAATATTTATTAAATCCCTTTTACATGCAGGAAGGGCTATTCTATTCTAGGAACTGAGGGACAAACAGACAAAAATTGCCCCTAGTGTCAGAGAGTTTTTATTCTAGTTAGGGGAAATACCATTATTTCAGAGAACTAATTAAGTGACTATTTTGACAGTTCCTCATTGGAAGACAGGGGGAGATGGAGCAACTGAAGTTTGAAGTGAGGACATCTCTCACAGAGAGGCAAGGAACTGAGAAATAGATGAATTGACAGGGGATCATGAACAAAGATGAATTTCATCATTTTGGATTGTGGAGGTGGTTTAATTATGGATGGTGGTGAGATCTCTCTCTTTTTTTCTTTAAACCCTTACCTTTGGTCTTAGAATCAATACTGTGCATTGGTTCTAAGGCAGAAGAGCAGTAAGGGCTAAGCAATGGGGTTCAAGTGACTTGTCCAGGGTCATACCGCTAGGAAGTATCTGAAGTAAGATTTGAACCCAGGACCTCCCCTCTTTGGATCTGGCTCTTAATCCACTGAGCCACCAAGCTGCCCCCTAAGATCTCATTTTGAATGAAAACTGAAAACATCTTTTGATTTTTAAATGTTATTTTGTTTGGATTGTCTGATACTTGGCCACTTGTGGTTTTTTAAATTTGTAGTTGCATTTATTTTAGATAAGCCTCTTAGTTTCATTCTCTCTATTTTTTTTTATTGAGTCTTCAAAAAATGTGATTGTAACACCAGTAGGAGTAATTGTTAGACTGTGTTTCTACACATATCGCTTCCTAGGATGATGGTTTTAAGATATTGGACTAGAAACATTGTTTTTCCAAAGGCTCTTGGGTTCAAGGTCCTGGGCTATCTCCATCAAAGTCTGATGGGAGATGGTGGTAGTGGCGTGACTTGCTTAGTACATGATGCCTTCTGTCTTCTGTCAGGACACCTTAGTGCTTCATGTATAGGCTGGCTTGCCTGCCTTGAGAGTGGAAATTGATTGGCATTTGGTACTGATGACGAGCTCCTTTTCCTTTGGTGATGAATATTAAAATAAGTAAAGTATAATCTTTTTTTTTTGNAAACAAATTGATTGAACTTATTGGGTCCCTTAAAGAAAAGATTTTTTCCCTTCCCACTCTCTTGTAAACTTATGGTGATTCTCTTGAGTTCTGTGTTTGAGCAGCAAACTCTCTGTTTAAGTCCAGTTTTTTCTTTATGAATGTTTGGAAGTCTTCATTTTTTCCCCCTGCAAAACTATAGTCAGTTTTTCTTTCTGAAATATTGTATTTCATACATTCCAATCCTTCAATGTAGATGCAGCCATATCCTATGTTATCCTAACTGTGGTTCTCTGGTATCTGAATAACTTCTTCTTAGCAACTTGTAATAATTTTTCCTTGGTCTGGTAGTTTTTGAATTTGGCTATGATATTCCTGGAAGTTGTCAGTTGTGGATTAAATGTAGGAGGTGATCTGTGGATTCTTTCAGTTTCCACTTTTCCCCCTTGTTTGAGAATGTCAGGGCAGTTTTCTTGTATAATTTCCTGTAGGAGGATGTCCAGCCTTTTTCTTTTGCCATGATGTTCCTTTAGATCAATAATTCTTAAATTGTATCTTCAAGATCTGTTCTCCAGATCTTTGATTGTATCAATGAGGTGTTTCATATTCTCAAATTTTTCACTTTCTAAACTTTTGTTTTATACTTGCTTTGTGAAGTCATTTAACTGCATAATTGTTGAGTTCTATTTTTTAAAGACTGAATTTCATCCCTGTCTTTTTGGTCATCCTTCTCCTTCTGGTCTATTTTCTTTGTAGATCATCTTTTGTCTTCTTTGCTTCATTTTTGAGCTGGTCAATTTTGGCTTTTAAGACTTTATTTTCTTGTTTTAGTTTATGTATTTCCTTTTTCAAATTGTCTTCAGCCTCCCTTAATTGCTTTTTGAGTTCCTGTAGTTCTTGATTGAATTTTGAGATCTTCCAAAGCCTGTGTCCAGTTTGCTGTAGCTTCCTGATCTTTTTCTATTTCATTTGCTGTTTTTTCACTTCCTGGAAAGAAGCTGTCAATTGTAATTTCTTTTCTCTTTTTCTGTTGTTTACTCATATTTTTAACTTTTCTGTTCTGCTAGTTTAAGCAGATGGATTTTAAGAGCTTTGATGAAAGATCTTCCCCCAGCTGGCAGTGGAGGTTTGTAGTTACTTTTTCTGCAGTCTATGGGGGAGGGGTGTTGGAGTTACCCTGTTCTCTGAAGACTTCTTGTCTGTCCAAATGATGGGATTAAGCCTGAATTAGTCTGTATTGCTTAATGTGCCCTGAGACTAAAACCTCAAGAAAAAAAATTGGGGGGTGGGGGGGAACAAGATAGAGTGTTTTCACAGAACTGTCCAGCAATTTGTCTGCCTTCTCTGTCCTGCTGTTAGACCTGGTTTTCTTTCCTCTCGAAGGGCTCTGTTCTCTATCTCAGTGTAGTAAAGCCAGTAGGTCTGAAGTTTTGCTCCATCTGAGCTGCCATCTTCCCAGCATTTTTGCTATGTTTCTCTGGCTTTCTCCTCTAGCCACCTCCCTGGTGCCTGTCTTCAACTCCTTGAGTCCAGTCCCAGCAAGGCCGTCTCTCCTGGCTGGTGCGCCCGCCTGGAGATTTCAAGGGCTGCTGGAGACTCTGCACAGCCCATTGGGGAGGGGTCCTGAGATTCTCTTTCTATACCCTCAGACTCAGCAGTTTCAAGGATTCAAGCCTTTTTCTTGGTGTACCTTTTGAAATGTCCAGCAGTAGGATCCCCCTGCTTTGTTCTGTTGTTAGATTTGGTCCTCTTTCTTCTTGAAGCACATTGTTTTCTATCTTGGTGTGGAAAGGGTGCAGAGGTTTTAAGATTTGCTCTATCTAAGCTACCATCTTCCCAGCCATAGCCTATAATCTTTTTTTTTTTTAATGGAAAAATGCCGACAATAAAGCAGGCAAATTTTAAATGTACATGAAGCTGAAGGCATTAGTTATACTCTGGCATTAAATCATAACAAAATTGGAAATATCACTGACTATATTCTTGTGGTTCATACTGCTTTTTGTCAGTGGAACTTTCAGCTCCTAGTTAATGTGATGATATAGTATCAATCATTGAAGGACAGGCATAGAAAAGATCATTTTCTAAATTTCTAAAAAGAAATTTAGATTAGATGAAAAAAGGGATCTACTTAAACACGAAGAGGGAAATTTGAAAATTGAGGGCATTGAAGGTCTTCTCTTAATTCAGGTACCAGAAATTATATCTAGTAATGTAATGGAGGACAAAACCAGAACCATTAAAAAAATATTTTGAAAAGGGGATAGGCAAACTTAGATGAAAATTGCAAAAAAACTCAAAGTTTGATAGGAGGACTCCAGTAGACCAGTTATACCTAAATAGAATAATTACAAAAAAACTGGTAACTCTTTTGACTATATGAATGAATATATAACTCCACAGTATTTGATAGAAAGTATAAAATCATTTTAGAAATAGTACATAGCCAAAATTTCATGGTAAGAGTTACAGGAGAAAAAAAAAGTGAGCTATCTATTAAATAACCCTAAGAATAGGTACCAAAAACTGTCAGGGCAGAAATTACTTGAGAGAAGGATTCATGCTCTACTGAAGGGTATGAAAAGTTAACGCCAATATCTAGATGGTATATGGAGCAGAAAAGTTAAACTATGTATTAACCAAGCAACAAAAAAAGAGATAAAAAGAGAGTTATCTGGAAAACAAAAGCAATATAAGATATTCTTGATACCTTTGATCAGCAATCAAATGCAAACATCAAAAGATTCAGGATACAAGGAGACAAAAAGAGCAAAGAACAAAAGAAACAATTCAGTATGTTTTAAATTTTACTGTAGAAGTTTGGTAAGTAAAGAAAGTAGGGATGAGAGAGAACCTCCATAGAAGGAGAATTTGGACAGTTTTATGGTCACAAGTCTAACACAATAGACCAACACAATTGGTTCATACATGAAGAAGCTTCTATATCATTAGTATAATGAATGACAGAATACTCCTCAGGGATTAACAAAGTCCCTCCACATCATATCTTTACTAGTGATTTTGGATCCTGTTATTATTTGGACCTTGTTCCCTGTTGAAAATGTCTACTATGTTAACTCCCTTACACCTTTATCTCTCAACCCAACCTCTGTTGCAGTCCATATTTCCTGCTTTCTTACCTATGCATTGACTACGTTCTCTTTCTCCATTCTGACTCCTTAGTGAACCAGTCCAACTCTTTACTGTTCTTTTCTCTTTAAGTCCCTTGCCTCTTTTTCTTCCTGTTGATCTTGTTCTACCAAACCTTAGCAATGTATTACTCTTCCCATCTGTTGAATTTACTTTTCCTTGTGGGCTGCCAAATGAAGCTCTGCTGATTGAATCCACTACACATTTACTTCTATAATCTCCATGGGGTCCTCTTGCAATAAGGGAATTCTTTCATAACCTCCTTAATTGATTCACTCTTACCATAGCTTTTCCAAACCTTTTCATCCATTCTCAAAACTCCCATGGCTTCTCCTCTTACCTTCTTGGCATAGAATCTTGCCTTATATTTTGCTGAAAGAAGTTTAGGCAGTTAAATGAGATCTCCCTCTTCTCCCCTTCTAATCTCATAGTACTGAGATTCCTTCTACCACTTTACCCCTTTCTCCCATGAAGAGGAGGCTCTTTCCCTTGACCTGGAAAACCCCCTTTATATGTACAGATGATCTCATTCCTTTCTATCTTTGTCCCTTCATATTGTCCCTTCTGTCATCCTTATTCCCTCACTTATCTTTAGTCCTTCCCTGGATATTGCCTTTTTTCTTACTGTTTACAAAAGACCCTTCCCCACTCCCTCATTTGTTCATTCCATACCTGTTACCTATGATTCTACATCTGTTTTTCTTTTGGTGGTTATACCCCTTGATTCCTCTTTCTCTCTCACCCTCCATATCTAATATACTGCCAAGATGATCTCTTTTCTCCCAGCTGCCACCACCTTGACACCTGGACTGTTGTAGTTGCCTATTGGGTGATCTCCTTTGCCTCTTCTACTCAGCTTTTAAGTTGATCTTCTCAATGTGTATATCTGTGCCTTCTTTCAGTCAGTTAATGCTCATATTCTGTGTCTATTTTGTTTATACATTGTTGTTTGCATGTCGTCTCTCCCATTCAACTCTAATCTCCTTGAGAGCATTGGGTATCTTTTACATTTCTCTGTATCCTCAACACTGAGAGAGAGAGAGAGAGAGAAAGAGAGAGAGAGAGAGAAGGAGGGAGAGAGAGAGAATGTAGGTGTAAATTTAGTAAATGACTTGACTTTAATACCATTGATTAAGAGGCCAGTTGTGTCTATTTATAAAAAATAATCACTTTTTCTAAATTATAATTATTTACAAGAAAATAGCATATAATGATTGAAGAGTAAAAAGAATAAGCCCCAAATGTCTCAGGACTATAATGAATAACTATAATAGATAAACTATCCAAAAGCATCAGAAAATGTAGTGCAAAGTCTTTGACTTGGTACTTCCCTCATGTCTATACTTATAGATAAAATAGACCCATAAATAATGAGAATATTATAGTATTTCATAATTGTATAGAAAAATGTTCCTCATTTAAAACATGTCACCCACACAATAATTTTAAGGACAACTTATATAAAACCTGTCATTTTTCAGGGAGATCATCTCATAAATGAAATGAAGTTTGGCTTCCAAATTAAATAAGAAATTGAATCAAATCATCTTACATTTTGGATTAATGTACATGGATGAAATCATGCTATATGGCTCCCCCTAAAAAACACACACAACACTTCCTTCATCTCACAAAATCTTTCTCCAGTGATTTCAAAGTCTCAATTTATATCTCATGGATAAAATTCCTAATATATACTAAAGCTATATTGAACCAATGGATGAAAATGATATCTTTGTATTCCTTTGGCTTTTCTATGCAAGACAAATGAAAGTTTAAGAAATGAAGAAGGCTGTGGCTGAATATGTGAGAGACTTGTGCAATCTTGAAATTATTAATGAGAAGAACACATTCAGAACTATATGCACTTATTTCCTCCATACCAGCCTATACTTTTGGAGTATCAAATGGACCACAACAGATTTGGAAAGTATCCTAAAAAACTCCGTACAATATTCTTATCATATATGCATTAGAACAGTGGTTTCAAACTCAAATAGAAAATATTACCTGAGAAGCCAAGACAACCAAGTAGAAAAGCAATTCAGCTGAGCTTCTATCCATAGTTCCTTCAAGTCGTTCTATAAAATGCACCAGATGGAATCTGATAGAGAAATACAGAGGAAACAATCACAGTGGGTATTTTATCTAGCCTATATTGGCATATAGGGAGTCCTTAGCTGTCCCTAAGACACTGGATAAATACCCAATACTTCAAAAAAGAAGCAGTGGGACCAGTCCAAACTGCCAGAAGTGTGACAGAGCCCAGCTCTCACCTCTTTAAGAAATAAAATTAATATAGAGTGATAAAATTAAAAATATCATGAAAAAAATGAAAGCCATTTAGAAAAATGAAGCCACGTGCCTGTTGAGTTCTTTTAAAGGGACCCACCATTTACCTGCTCCTCCCATCCTCCTGCTGCCCCCCCCCTCACAAAATAGAGGAAGTACCAATCCTGTCCTGGGTCTTTATACTCCTGTTTACAGTACTACACTTCCCACCCACCTGATTATGCAAGAGGAATCATGGGAAATGTAGTTTGAAAGAGATCTAAATGTCCACAGGAAGTTTAGATCAAGCACCTTAAAATTAGTTCAAGGATACCCAAATTTCCAATATTATACATCCAGCCTCCAAAGTCAGAAGAATGAGCAAGTAAAAAACTACATAATGAGTTATTATGGTGCAAGTCCAGGACACTCAAGACAAATATAGAAGAGAATGACTCCAAAAACATCTATAAGCTATAATAACTCAGAGAAAAACAGTTTGGGCACAAACTCAACTAGAAAATCCTAGAAGAGATGAAACAAGAGTTTAAAAACAAACAAAAGTTTTAAAATGTTTTTGTAAATAGAATGATAGTGTTTGAGGAAAGATTTGGAAAAGAAGTGAGAACTATGGAAAAAAGAATTGAAAAGGGAATTAACAGCTTAGCACAAGAGGTACAAAAACCTTGCTCAAGCTGCAAACTCTGAAAATTCAAATGGATCAAGTAAAAGCCAACTTAGGTAACAAGAAATATTAAAACAGTCAAAAGGCTGAAAAATGGAAGAAAATACAAAATATAGCAAAAACAAATGAACTCAAAAAACAGACCTAAGAGAAAAAAATTAAGTCATTGAACCACCTAAATACCATGACCAAAAACCCCACAAAACACACACACACACACACACACACACACACACAGAGAAACCCAGATCTTCACCATCCTTGTTCAAGAAATCTGAAAAAAAAGCTCCCCAGTTCTTCTAGAACTAGAGGGAAAAAGAGAAAAAGAAAGAAACCATTGGTCACCTTCTGAAAGAAATTCCTGCATGAAAATGCCTAAAAATATCATAGCCAAAATACAGAACTTCCAGGTAAAGAAAAATTACTGCACATGGTCAGAAAGGCCGGAAAGAATTCAAGAAGGGAGAGGTCCCAGTCAGGATTAAATATGGTGTAGCACCCTCCTCTATAAGCAAAAGAAAATTTAGAATACAGCATTCCAGAAGGAAAAGAATTTATATCCATTTACTCAGGAAAGTCTGTAAGAACAGGAGAAAAGATGGTTTCGTAGTTAAGATTTGCATTATAAGTACTTAGGAGCTAGTGAGGTTACTTTTTAAAACTAGCAAGACCAGAAATTGCATGTAGAAAATATCTGCTTGTGTTTCTGCAAACTATAGAGTACTGCCCTTCTAATGCCCTCAAATCTTTGATTTTCTTTCTTTGTGTATCCTTATTATTGCTCAAATTGTCATTCTTTGCACTCTTTCCAGATTCTTTAACAACTTTTAAGGTTTTTTTGTTTAGCTAATGTTGATTCATGTTCTACTTGGCAGTTTAGTATGTATCAATGAGCCACATGATAGAGACCCTGATTTAAACGATAATGTGTGTACAAACATTTGTGTAGCTGTGCTTTGAAATTAATTTAAAATGCATATATTTTAGTTATTTTTTTAGACAAAGACTGTAGGTTTCAACTCTTCAGTTTGACCACAGAATGATTTTTTAAAATCTAGTTAAATGGCTAGTTATTTCCATCTTTGTATGTGTTTATTACTTGCTATAAAAAAGCTTATTTTCAATTTTTAAAAAGAAAGGGATCTTTGCTAGTCTCATTGACTTAGAAAGCAACAAATTAATAATATTTTCATTTTTCTAAGCATTTCTCAATTACATTTTAATCTTGTTCACCACACTAGGGAGTTATGCTGACTTCATGTAGCCTGCAGGCCACAAATTTGACACATCTGGTCTAGGTGATAATAAAATTACATGGATTCTTAACTGGTTGGTGTGCAGATTCAAAGAGCAGTTGTTAGCAGTTTTGTGTAAGATCTGTGGTGTTTGATATTTTTATTAATGCTTCTGATAAAGACAAATCTGAAATGCTCCCTAAATTCGAAGATTATATATATATATGGATAGGATTCATAGCATACACAGAGTGATAGAATCATGAGACAAAAAGATCCCAACAGGCCAAAGCATTGGAATGAATCTAATAAAATGAAATTCAGTAGGAATAAATGTAAAGTCTGACACTTGCATACAAAAATCAGTTGTATAAGTTTTAGATGAAGGAACTATGACTTCACACCTTTTGCCCTGAGGGAAAAATTCTATGGGTTTTAGCAGACTGTAAGCTCAATATGATATGACAGCCAAAAAAGCAAATGAACTGCATTAAAAATAGCCCATAGCTCCCAGAGATATAGTGGTGGTAGCTACCTACTCCCTATACTTTGACTTTGCCAGACCTTATGTAGAGTATGTTTCATTTCTGGAGTACAGTAGTTGAAGAAGGATGTTGATAAGATGGAAATTATCCAGAGAAGGGTATTCTGGATTGGGAAGGTCATATGATATAAGGATTGGCCAAGAGAATCGAGACATGTTTAGTCTGGAAAAAAGAGGTCTCAGTGAACATTGATAGCTCCCTTCAGGTTATGAAGGAGTGACATGTGAAAGAAGGATTAGATTTGTTCTGTTTGTTCCAAGAAGGAAGAACCAGAGACAATGAGTGCTAGTTGCAAAGAGACAATTTTAATTTTGCCATCAGGAAAGAACTTCCTAACAATTAGTGTTGTCCTAAATTGGAATGGACTACCTGAAGAAGTGGTGGCTTTTCCCTTCTTTGGGTTTTTTAGCAGAGGCTGATTGACCATTTTTTATATGGTGGATATTCCTTTTGTATTTGGATTGGACTAGATAGCTTCTGATGTTCCTTTCAGTTTTCAGATTCTGTGATTCACAAAACCTAGGGTCTATCACATTAAGGTGGCACTAGAAAAATTTACATATCCTCACCATATGCAGGATAACAAATCTTAGAATATTTAACATATTTAAAAACATGTAAAAATACTTTTGGAAAAAAGAAGGCCTTGATTTTACTGGGCAGTAGTAAAGGCTGATAACAGCTACACATCACTGGATTTATCAGATGTAACCAAAAGTGGTTTACCTGTGAATGGAGCCCATGAAATCCAAGAATGGAATCAAAAGGTCTTCTATGGGCAACATCCACGTGAACTTAGCCAGCAATATCTTGATGAAAGTTAATAGTTGAAGCCATGGGAGTGTAGAAATCACTAAGAGACAAAAGATCATCAGATCATAAATTTAGAGGTTGAAAGGTCATAGTGGGAGGCTATTTTCACTTCAAAATATTACCCACAAGGAGACAGACTTAAGAGTGGCAAGTGACAAAGATGGGATTTGAACTTTGGTTTCTTTAATTAAAATTCCCAGAAGAGAGGCTAGGTACAGACCTTTAAGTGCTTGTTACTTCAATTTATAGAAACTGAATTAATAAGGAGATTCATAAAGTAGAATATCAAGCTTCTGCTTTCTTACGCCTTTTTAAAGAAAGAAGTCATAAATTGTTTGCACTGTTACAGTTGATCCTAAAATGCCATTTCCTTGTTGAACATTCAATTATTAAGTGCTTGAATATTTAGAATAATGACCTGGCTATTGAATTTAACTATTCAGTTTGATGGAATCCCTGAGTACTCAAAATGAAATTAAAATTAGCCATACCTTGAATGTGAAAATCTTTGAGGTTGATAACTTAGTAATTTTTCCTAAATTATTTTGTTAAAATATTATCATTCCTGGCTGAAAAAATTGTGTTTTGATGGTGATGGAATACTATTATGCTGAAAGGATTGATGTACTGGAGGAATTCCATGTGAACTGGAATGACCTCCAGGAATTGATGCAGAGTAAAAGGACCAGGAGAACATTATACACAGAGACTGATACAAGTGACACAATCAAATGTAATGGACTTCTGTTCTAGCAGTAATGCAATGATCCAGGACAATCCCAAGGAACTTATGAGAAAGAACACTATCCACATTCAGAGGAAGAACTGTATGAACAGAAATGCAGAAGGAAAACATGATTAATCATGTGGTTTGATGGAGAGATGATTGGGAATTTGATGTTAAAGAATCACTCTACTGCAAATATGAATAACATGGAAATAGGTTTTGAACAATGATACATGTATAACCTAGCGGAATTGCTTGTCAGCTCCAGGAGCAGGAAGGGAAAAATCATGAATCATATAACCGTGGAAAAATATTCTAAATAAATACATTTAAAAAAATTTTTTTAATGTTATTATTTCCTTCTAACTGAAAAAAAATGTGTTTAAAAGATGTAAATTGAGTTTAAGGCCAGTTGTAACATTGATTTTTAAGTAGTATTCTAGAAAATGAGTCATTTATTTGGATTTATATGTTATAGTACTTATTTTTTTTAGTTACATGTAGAAAAACTTTTTGACAGTTTTTTTGACATTTTAAAGTTTAGATATTCTCCCTCTCTTCCTTAGACAATCTGATATAGATTTTACCCATACTTTATGTAATATATATTTTTGTATTTCTCATGTAATAATAGAAGACACATCACACATAAAACATAAATCTCATGAAGGAAACATCATGGAAGATGGCATGCTTTGATCTGCACTTGGATTCCAACAGTTCCTTCTTTGCCTTTGAATAGCATTTTTATCATCAGTCTCTTGCAATTATCTTGGAGACTTGCTTTGCTGATAATGGTTTTAGTCCTTCACCAGTTGATCATCTTTCAATATGTCTGTTACTGTACATTATTCTCCTGGTTCTGCTCATTTCACTTTTCATCAATTCATATAAGTCTTTCCAAGTTTTTCTGAACTCATTCTGTTCATTATTTCTTATGGCACAGATGTATTCCATTACATGCACAGAACACAACATGTTTATCCATTTCCTAAGTGATGGCCAATGCCCCAGTTTCCAATTCTTTGCCTTTACAAAGACAGCTGCTAAAAATATTTTGGTACAGCTAGGTCTTTTCCCCTTAACTCTAACCTCCTGGGATACAGACCCAGTAGTGATGTTGCTCAGTCGTGTAATAGGTATAGGCATATGCATAGTTTTGTGACTCTTTGAGCCTGGTTCCATATTGTTCTCCACAATGGGTTGTATTAGTTCACAGTTCCATCTACAATATATTGGTGTCCCAATTTTTCCATATCCCCTTCAACATTTATTGTTTTCCTTTTTGGTCATATTAGCCAATCTAGTAGGTATAAGGTGGTTCCTCAGAGTTGTTTTAATTTGCATTTCTGTAATCAAGAGTGATGATTTTTCATATGACTATGGATAGTTTTGATTTCTTTCTCTGAGAATTTCCTGTTCATATCCTTTGGCTATTTTCTGTTTGGAGAATGCTTGATGCTTATATTTACTTAAGTAATCTGATCTTGGAATTGAAAGCACTTAAAGTAATGATAAAAGGCAGCTAAATTGGCACAATGGATAGAGTGCTGGGCCTGGAGTCAAATTTGGAGTTCAACTTACTAGCCATGTGATTCTGGGCAAGTCACATAACCTGGTTTGTCTCATTTTCCTCATCTGTAAAAGGTACCACAGAAGGAAATGGCAAACTGTTCCAGTATCTTTGCCAAGAAAACCTTAAATGTATATATGAAGAGTTGATCAAAACTGAATAGACTGAACGACAGCATAATGGTGAGACACCATTGCCATGTTATAAATTATAATTGTTTCATATCTTTTTTTTGTCCAAAGAAGGCAATCAAAGTTGTTTTTTTTGTTGTTGAAAACATTACTTCATAAGGTAGTGTTGCTAATAATTAGCGAAACTGACAAATTATGTTAAAAACTTATGGTTGAAATTTCACAGAAAAATAAATGGTACTTAAGAAATATTTCTTACAGAATAGAATAATAAAAAAAGCTTTTTATATTTAATGACATAATTTAGAATATTATAGTTATTATTGATTATTGAATTTCTTATTTTAACACTTTGATATCTCTCTAGGTATAAAATAATCAGTACTTGAAAGTCTAGAGACCTGGATTCTAGAGTTCTATCTCAACTAGTTGTTTGACCTTGGAGCCAATAACTAGTCCTCAATTTATTGTTGCAGTAGAAGAATGACCTCATTGTCTCTTCTGACTCCAAATGCATATGAATGATAATTGATTGATTGAATGATTGATTGATCTTATTTGGAAAATGCAATTAAAAATTTAACTTGAGTGGCACTTTTTTTTTCACTTAGAATTTACACTTTTAGTTTGGAATAGGTAAAAACCTTGAAAAAAAAGATGAAAATTAGAGATAAGTAATTTTGCATAAAAATAACTCTAAAATTTTAGCTTGAGTAAATAGTATTTGGCATGAGTTTCACCCAGTGAAGCGTGTTTACTCATTAGCCTACAAAATGCCTCTCTACCAAAGATATTTTATTAAAAATAGTCACTTTATTCATGTTTCTCCAAAGAAGAGAAAGTACATTGAAATCAAATGGCACATATAACTGGCAGTGTTCTGGACTTCACGTCTACAATAATTTATCATAAAATTAAACTGAAATATTCATTATGATTCAGATATAGAGGTTCAAAATATGAATTACTTGATGCCAAATATAACTACATTTCATATAATCTTTCTGCTGTCTACTTGTTCCTAATTTTAAAATATTTAAATATTTTGATGTGTAGGAATAATTATATGTTTTATTTTGTGGGGGAAGGGTTGACATTGTTGAACTTTAGAATGATTTCTCTTAGAAGCCAATGTTTTAAAGCGACTTTGTTGTTTATATTTTGTAATTTAAATAATATAAGTAATTTTAACTTTACAACTAATAGAATGCAATTGTTTAGCCATATTTTAAAATTATATGATTATTTGGGTACATGCATAAACCATATTAAGAGAGACTGCCATTTCTTACTAAGATCTTAATTTTTAAACAAGTCTTATTTATGTTGTGCCAAAATTTTGATTTTATAACTACATATGAAAGTACTGTAAAACATGCATATTGTGAGGGAATCTCAGTGGAAGCAATATTGAAGATGATGCCCCAAATAACTGTAGCATAAGCCTTTTAAGATAAAATTATTCTTTGCTCACATAAGACATGGAACAGTTCAATTTTTTAATTCTTTTTATACATATTTGGAATAGAAACACAAGTCTTTGTGTTGCTAGTGTTGTGATCAAGGCAGTTGAAACAAGGGTTTATTTCTGATGTAATCTTCAAAAATGGGGTGCATTAAAAAAAGCAAAAAAAACTTTCTCTTCTGCAGCTAAACGCTTTTTCCATGTTCTATTTAATTTTAATAGCATTGATATTCTGCTTGCTTTATGAAACCTTTTATTACAAACAGTTATGAATATGAACATCTCATTTGACTGCTGATGAACAGAGGGGAAAATCTAAATTAAAACTTTAAATACCACTATTTAATTACCCAAATGGCTTTGACTGTGTTAAAGAGTGCCTGGGATTATTCTGTTTTTCAATTTGTTTTAATGCTTCCTTGGTAAAAGCTGATGGATTCCCAGGCCCATTGCTGTCACTGATGAACTATATAAAGATAAATGACATTATGGTAAATTCCACTTAATGACACATTTTTAATTTTCAGAACACAGACATTTTCGGGCTAGTGAATGAAGGCTAATTACCTCAAGATCAGAACAAAATAACTCCTCATTTCGAAAGATAATAGAAAAGAAATGTTGCAGATTAATGATGCTATTTATCTTTAAAAGAAAAAAAAATTATCTTTATCCAGATAGCACAGCTCCCTAAGGAACATGGTTATAAAATGAATCTGAAGTCGCAACTTAATAGGTTATTAAAATTGTTTGAGTGCAGGCTCTTCTGCTTTAGTCTTTCCATAAATTTAAATTGAAGATCTGCTGTATTCAAAAAGGAGCAGCTTGTTTATGAGACCAAAGGGAGCAACATACGTTACTAACAAAAGATGCACTTAACCTCATTCTAAATCCTGCATCTCTATTTCTTTGAATGAATCTGAAGTGTTTCAGAAAGTCCTCTGAAAACATGTTAACTCTCTTAATTAGTACCTAAATGGAAGGACTACATTTGTTTTTTTTTTACAATATAAGATTAGAATAAAAGTTAAAAGCATTAATGTGTAAAGGCTTTTTTAAATGTATATTATGCAATTAGTAACCTGATGCCATAGAATGGCATGTATGTTTTGCATTTTAGTTTTATGTCTAAGTGAATAGTGGAAGAGAAATAAATACCTTGGCCAGTGTGGGTGTATTTTTATGGTCACAGCTGGAATTTATGTAGGAATTGTTCAATAAATCATTATTCACAGCTAAAGGATTAGCAATAATCCTTTTGCTACACTCCCACACCAGCAACAAAGTAGTGACTCAGAGGAGAATTACTTGATCATAGAGACTTTAACTGTTCCTGACACCCAAAACTCCTGTCTTTTCCTCCAAGGTAATGTTTTATATTCTTTCTTTTTTTAACATTGTGTTAGGCTGTTTCCCTCTAATTCCCATCCTGGACTATTAAGCTGCAGAGCATTTGTTAATACATTGATTTTATTCCTGACCCATAGACTATATCTGTGAACGTGAAATCAAATAACAAAGTCTATTTCTTGCATCTGAGAGATATATCAGCACATCATAATGAAACATTTAAGTTTCTTCTCCCTTTCCTCATACTGATTAGGAATTGCATAAACATTTTATTTTGTTATAATTAGTAGGAAAATATGTTTGTTACAGGACAACATTAATGAGGATAGTGGTGCCCACAGCATCATTTGGACAAGAAACTATTAAGGCAGTCCAAATTATCAGGACCCATAAATGATTGCAGAAAGAAAGACTTCTTGTTTATACATGCAAAGATATCTCCCTTGGTTTTAAAGCTATTGTGGATGCTGTTTTTATTTTTTTAAGCAACTCATGTGTAGGCTCAAATATAGGTTCAAATGTACGAATTGGTAGTCTCAACCAGGACGCTTAAGCTGTTACTGTGATACTTTAGGACAAAAGGTATTTCATTAATATACTATCATTTAAGGGAACGAAAGTTTCTTTTTACTTCTAGTAACTAAAATATAGAGAGTGAAACACTAATGTAAAATTTGAACCATGAAATATACCTAGGCAATACATATTTTTGGTGTTTTCATATTTTCCATATCTTTTTTCAGTTGTAATAAGTTTTGGGATGGCATGAAATATGTAGTCAAGAAACTATTGAGAAAGACAAGAAGTTACAGTGATTAGCATGGTTTAACCACAACACTGAAATATCCAGAAATTTTTTTGAAGGGAGGGGGCAAAGATTTAATAAAATAAGAGGAAATTTGATAATATAAAATATATTAAAATGAAACAAGAGACTGTCTTTTAGCTGCCCAACAGCCCTGAAGCTAAGTTAGATATTTCTATATTGAGTGTTTTTCTGTTTGGTTAAAAAAATGTTAAGAAAAAACAATTTATTTTCAAGATTCTTACTATTCTTGGATATTACTGTTTATCTCACCTCAAAAAATCTCTGGTTTCTCTTTAGGATTCATTCTTTAGGTTTCTGTATTCATGATACATAAATTCTAATTCTACCACTAGCTCAGTAACCTTAGGCAAGGCACGGCTTTGCTCTGGGTCCCACTTTCCTCTTTTCTAAAATTAACTTGAACTAGATGCTCATGAAAGTTCTTTTAGCTCTAAGACTCCATGATTCTGTCTTATAGACTTTTGGCTGAAACTTAAGAAATGAAATTATTTAAACCTATCCATTGTGGGATTCAAGGATACTACTGTTTAGTAATTCTTATCCTTTCTCATCTTCTTTCTCCAAATAGCATACTTTTTTCAACAGAATTTGTTCCTTAGTACAGTTAGGACCAAATTAGGAAGTAAATCTAAGTATTATCACGTTTTTCTTAGCTGTCAAATTTGGAATCCGTTTGGATCTGTTAATCAGAGTAACAGAATAGATCTAAGACCAAAACCTATTTATTTTTATTTTTACAATGTAAAAATGAAAACTATGTTGCAGATTTACATGCTTAATTCTAAATCAAGTAGTATCCTAGAATGAGGAGGCAGCAGAAGACAAAGGATTATTGGAATAGCTTGGGCTTGAACTGATGAGAGCCTAGATTAGGGTGATCATATTGGGAATGTGAGAACACTATGAAGAGAGAAGGGCTTCAATTTTGAGGGGAGTGGAAGTAGGAGGGAGGGATCAGAGCTCTAATCAATTGCCACATCCCTCTACTCTCAACTCACAGCCATTATCTTAATTTAGGCCTTTATTACTTTCACATGGATTATTATACATCCTTCTAATTGGTTTTCCCTGGCCCAGGTCCCTTCCCACTCCATTTCACCTTCTATGCAATGGCCAAAGTAATTTCCCTCAAAAACAGGTTTATTTTGTATTTCCTAGCCCCTCTTCTTCCTCCCACTCAATAAACTAGTACAATGATATCAAACTCGGGCCCACTATATGGCACATAAAGATCCCTGCAGGATGCATACTGACTTAGAAAACCTCATTATATCTATATTCTTGACACTGTTTTCTATTACATTTTCATATATTTTCTTAATATTTCCCAATTACATTTTAATATTCTAACCAGTGTCTGACACTTCTGCTCTAAGAGCACTAACCCTTGTTACCTCCAGGTTCAAATATATACTTCTCTGTTTGGCATTTGAAGCTTTTGCAACCTCATTACTTCCTATCTTTTCAGTTTTCTTACATATTACTTCCTTCCATGAATTCTTCAGATTCAGTCATATTGGCCTACTTGTGGTTGCTCACAAGATGCTCTCCATATTATTCTATTTTCTACTTCCATGCCTAAAATGCTTTTCATCTTTGTATCTGATTCCTTATGACCTATCTCCTGAAGGAGGCCTTTCCCAGATCCCCAACTGCTATTTTTATTTTTCTTGTATATACACATTTGTGTGCCTGTTGTCTCCTTTATTAGAATATAAGCTCCGGGGCAGCTGGGTAGCTCAGTGGATTGAGAGCCAGGCCTAGAGACAGGAGGTCCTAGGTTCAAATCCAGCCTCAGACACTTCCCAGCTGTGTGACCCTGGGCAAGTCACTTGACCCCCATTGCCTACCCTTACCACTCTTCCACCTATAAGTCAATACACAGAAGTTAAGGGTTTAAAATTAAAAAAAAAAAAAAAAAGAATATAAGCTCCTTGAAACTGGGACTGTTTTTATTTTACTTGTATTCCCAATGCTAAACACAATTCTTGGCACATAGTAAATTAATTGACTGATTGATGGCTTAGGAAAGGACAAGTGTAGAGAACATGAAGAATTCTGTTTTAAACTTAGAATTTGAGATCCAAATGTAAATGTTTAACAGGTAAGCTTATTTGCAGATGTAAGGCTGAAGAAATCAGGGTTGGAGGTATTGTTTTGAGTCATATACCTACAAGTGACACTCAATACTATTGATGTAAATTAAATTACTAAGGGATAGAATTGCAGAGTGAGCGAACAGAGTGATGGTACAATATATCTACAGGTAGTAGTCATAGAAATTCAAAGAATTAATGAAAGATAAAGATAAGGAATTGCCACAGAAGTGAAGTAAAGGAGACTCATAAGATGAAAATAGTATTGATTGTTACAGAGAAGTAATTAAGAACAAAAAATCACAAAAATTTGAGTATGTATATATAACTTTGGAGAGAGAAGTCTATCATCTATCACTTAACAAGAGTGTTAAGGTAGAGTCAAACGAAGAAATGTTAAATAACTGAACAATGGTGGTGGCAGAAATAGAGAGTAAAGGGATGAATCTGGGAGAGTTTGAGGAAGGGGTAATTGGATTTGTTAATAGGTTGAACATTTAGAATGAAGGAAAGGAAAAAATACCCAGCAGGAGACCTTGCAGTCACTATCTTTGAGACTCAAACATAATAGTAGAAACCCAGAATTAATGGGAGACTACTTTCCTGAATATAATTAATGTGAAACCTTACAAATCGAGGCATTAAGTCTATGAAAAAAATAAGAAAAATAAGCAATAGGAACTTGTATTGATGTGTTTATTTTATATATACTAATGTTTGTAAATTTTGCTCTCAATTGACTCTATCCTTTTTGAGATAGACATTTTATTTTTTGCCTTTGCAGCTAATAACTAGTGCAGTGCCTAGTGCTTATAAGGGCTTAATAAATCTTTATTGATTGATTATAACTAACCTTTGATTTTACTTTGTTAAAATGATAATGAAATAAATACATTAGTGGAATTAATACTTTGTTCACAGATTAGTGTTAAATAGGTAGAAATAAAGCATAGAAAGATATCTGAAAAAAGTGTCAATTCTCTTTGCTTTGAAATTTTGCCTAGAAGCCTTTTAGGTATTACTTAGCAGATTTTCTCTTTGGAAAAATTGGGCCAAAGAGAGAAAGGAGCCCTGGACTTTGTCTGGTGTCGTCATCCTGTTGTAGAGAACTGGCAGTCATGATTGGGAAATTGAAACTCAACACACACACACACACACACACACACACACACACACACACACACACACACACACACACACACTCTCCTGCTAGTTAAAAAAATCCTTTTAAAATGTAGATTACTACTTGTTAGGTTAATTTACCATTTGGTTTTTCATTCAAATTTTAACATAAATTTGTTAAACCAGATTTCTTGACACTAGGTAAAATGTGGATAGTTGTTTTGATTAGGAATTGAGGTGAAGGAGAGTTAAAGATAAAATTTTTAGAGAATCGATCATAGTAGAGGAGGTTGTGATGCAGCATGAAACTGGGTCATAAAGAGTTGGACACATACCCAAAGTAAATGAGTGGTATAGAAAAGAAATAGGGCACCATAGGTCCATCTTACTTACTTTACAATTTTATGGTTTTTTCTGGTGCATATCTTCAGGTTGCTGATACCCGTTATTCCAGGTAAATATTCTGCACAGAGTGGAGAGCCTGGAAACCAGGAATCCAATTAGGAAGCTTTGCAGTTGTCCTGTTGAGAGGTGATAAGGGCCTGAAGTAGAGAGGCTGTTGTGCCAGTAGAGAAAAGAGGGTGAATATGAAAGATGTGGGAAAATTGAATAGGCTTGGCAACTAATTAGATGTGAGTAGTGAGGAAGAGAGGAGGAGTCAATTGGGAACCCTAGTTGAGAACCTGGGGGAATAGAAGAACAGTGTTATTTTCAGCAAAAGAAAAGAAGATGTTTGATTCAACATCCCCATCATTCCCCTTCACCATGATTGTTCCCTCATGCTCTGTAGTAGTCCCTCTTTTCTCTCTGCATTCTTGTTCTTAGTGACCTCATTACTTCTTATGAGTTTAGTTACCACTTCTTTGTTGTGAATCTCTAATTTGTATTTCTCACAATGGTTTCTTTTCTGAGCTTCAAGAAAGTTCACTGCCAAATTTCTACTAGACATTTCATACCTCAAACTCGCCCATCACTCCTCCAAACTTCCCAATTTCTATAAAAGGCACCACCATTCTTTCCGATTCTCAGGTTTGTCATCTCAACAATATCTTCAACTCCTCACTCATGATATCCAGTCAGTTGCTAGATCTTGGCTGTTTCTACCTCCACAACATCTCTCTGTATTCACACAATTGATACTTTGCTTCAGACATTTGTCAACTTTTGCTTAGGTTATTACAACAGCCTCCTAGTCTCCCTTCCTCAAATCTTTCCCCAATATCATATATCCTCTACACAACTACAGAAGCTCAGTAAACTCTACATTAGGATAAGAGAGATAACCGTCTGTTTGGCTTTTAAGCCCCTTTACAAACCTATCTTTCCAGCCTCATTGGACATTATTCCCTCTCCTACTATGAGATTCAACCAAACTGATTTTTTCTTCATTGTTCACACATGTCACTCCACCTATCATTACTGTGCTTTTATAGTTGATCTGACCAGTGTCCTATATCTCTTTTTTCCTTCATGTCTAACACCTCATAAAAGCTGTCTGCATCTGGTGCTTCTGCTTCCTTCTCCATTTCTCCTGTATCCTCTGCAGTTTGAACTTCTTACATCATTATTCAACTGAAGCTGCCCTCTGATACATTACCAATAATCTTTTCATTACCAAATCTAATTTTCTCACTCCTTATTCTTTTTAACGTTTCTCTATACATTTTACATTGTTGATCTCTCTTGTCTGGATGTTCTCTTCTTTAGGCTTTCTTATTTGTTCATTTTAGATGCTGGACTTTCCAGGTTCTTCTCCTGCCTACTCATTCTTCTCCTTTGATGAATCTTCATTCAAGTCATGCTCATTAACCATGAGTGTTGCCCATAGATCGGTTCTAGACTCTCTCTACTTCTCTCTTTCTGCTATATTTCTTAGTGATCTCATCCTCTGTCATGAATTTAATTATTATCTATTCATATAATTTCTGACTTTACATATCAAGCCCTAACCTCAAAGAAATAGGGATGTTTGGCTCATTATCCATAGCAACTCCCAATCATGACTGTCTTCCATCTTCTTTTCTTTTTACTTTATACTGTCTTTCTATGGTGATTTCATTAGCTTCCATCAGCTAAGTTATCATCTTTATAAAGATGATCCAACTTTGACCTTTAGCCTGAATGTCTCTCTTGCATCTCTAGATGCCAATTAGACATATCAAAATGGATGTCTCATAGTCATCCCAAACTCTGCATAGTCAAAACAGCTCATTCTTTTTATCCCTGCAAACCTTCCTCTCTTCCTAAATTTCCCATTTCTGATGAGCATCCTACAATCTTTCCAACCACCTAGGTTCTCAACCTCATTCTTACTCCACATATTTAATCTATTGCCATGGCTTATTATTTTCACCTTTATAACATGTCTCCTCCTTTTTACTCATTTTTTTAAACCCTTAACTTCTGTGTATTGGCTCATAGGTAGAAGAGTGGTAAGGGTGGGCAACGGGGGTCAAGTGATTTGCCCAGGGTCACACAGCTGGGAAGTGTCTGAGGTCAGATTTGAACCTAGGACCTCCCATCTCTAGGCCTAACTCTCAATCCACTGAACTACCTAGCTGCCCCTTTCTTTTTGCTCATATAGATAGCCCTGTTGAAGACCATCATCCCCTCTCTTTCATGTACCCTCATAATAGCCTTAATGTCTTCATGAAGACCTATAAAATCTTTCCCGCATTAGAGACCTCTGAAGGACTGCCCTTGGACACTTTTACCACCTCTTTAGTATGAGAAAGCAAGCCCCAACTCCCACCAGTGCCACTCCTTGTTCCTCCATTATCCCAGGGTGGGAAAGAATTCTATAATGATGACCGGCAGTTATATCTCTTCAGTTCATAGTTATCATAGTTAGGACATTTGTCATTTTATTTCTTATGGATAGTTTTAATTGAATTCTTGAATGATTTTGTTCTCACTTAAGAAATTTGTAATGTTCCAAGTCTTGATGGTATTAGGCCCTAAATCACTTGCAAACAGGAGCATGTGAAAGACCTCACTACTTACAGAGAATCCCTCTTCCTTTTTGATTGCTCTAGATCAGTGATTCCCAAAGTAGGCGCTACTGCCCCCTTGTGGGTGCTGCAGTGATCCAGGGGAGTGGTGATGGCCACAGGTGCGTTTATCTTTCATATTAATTGCTATTAAAATTTTTTAAAAATTAATTTCCAGGGGGCTAAATAATATTTTCTGGAAAGGGCCAAAAAAGTTTGGGAAACACTGCTCTAGATGCTCATGATAGCAGTAAACATCTTTTGAGAATATATCAATTTTTCATATATGTTTTTCCCATTAAAAAATGGTAGAGAGTATAACTATATCCTTCCAAAGATGACATAATTCATTGATGACATAATTCATCTGAAGAATTTAGAGAGTGAAAAAAAGGCTATGAGTTCTCATTCATTTGTGTTATGAAATGCTCAGCTCACCGGCAGTGATTCATATTGGTGGTATTGGTTAGAACTTTTAAAGAATGTTACTCTTTGGTTAATTTGTGTCTGATATATGTGTACATCTATTAACTAGTTTTCTTGGGAAAATTTCGGACTTTCCCTCACATTTATACATTAAATTGAATCCCACAATATAATGTCTATAAGAAACACATTTAAAGCAAGGAGACACACAGGGTAAAAGTAAAAGACCAGAGTACAATTTATTATTCTTGAGCTAACATTTAAAAAAAGCAAGGGTAGCAATTATGATCTCAGACAAACAAAAGTGAAAATTGATCTAATTAAAAGAGATAAGGAAGGATATTACATCTTGATAAAAGGAAGTAATATCAGTATTAAATATAGATGTACCAAATGACATAGCATCCAAATTCCTTAGGGAAAATTACATGAATTTCAAGAAGAAATAGACAATAAAATAGTAGGAGACATTAATCTTCCCATCTCAGAATTAGATAAATCAAACTCAAAATAAGGAAAATATAAAATTAAGGATGTGAATAGAATTTTAGAAAAGTTGGATTTATAAACTTCTGGAGAAAACTGAATTGGAAATATATGTACCTATACATGACACCTTCTCAAAAATTGATCATATACTAGGACATAAAAATATCACAACCAAATTTAGAAAAGCATAAATATTAAATGCCCCCTTTTCAGACCACAATACTATAAAAATTACATTCAACAAAGGGCTACAGAAAAAAATTTTAAAAAATTATACACTAAATCATTTTTATACTTGTTGAAATAACCATAATATGAAATACTATGTTTTTACATTAGATGTGGACACTGTTATTTGGGGAAGAAAAATCTGTTTAATAATAATTGCACTTTCAAACATTTAGTGGCAGCTGAATCACATTGGATAGAGCCCGGAGTCTAAAAGACCTGAGTTCAAATCAAGACTCAGACATATGCTAGTTTTGTGACCCTGGGCAAGTAATTTAATCTCTGTCTGACAAATTTTCCTCAACTATTAATTGCGGGTAATAACATCACTTGCCTACCAGGGTTGTTTGTCAGGGTGAAATAGGATGTTTGCAAAGCACTTAGTATAGTTCTTAACACATATTAGGTGCTGTGTAAATGCTTGTTTCCTTCCTTCCTTCCTTTCTTTACACTTTGCCAGACAGTTTCCGCATAGTAACAACAGCATTACTGGACCAAAGGACAAAATAAATTCCTTTACTTTTGTCCTTGATCTTGTCTCCCTCTTTAGTTATTCCCTTCTTTCTCATATTCAGTATCTGACTTCTTCCTCTGTTGTCTTAAAATATGTTCATGTTTCCCCCATCCTTAAAAAACTTCCCATCTTAACCCTCCAGCTATTGTTCTTCCTTCCTTCCTTCCTTCCTTCCTTCCTTCCTTCCTTCCTTCCTTCCTTCCTTCCTTCCTTCCTTCC
>NC_058130.1:253361834-253386989 GCF_016433145.1 Gracilinanus agilis | reverse complement strand
CGTGGTTGCAGGCCCAGCTCTCTTGCCTTTCTGAATATCGTATTCCACGCCTTGCGGTCTTTTAGTGTTGAGGCTGCCAGATCCTGTGTGATCCTGATTGTTGCTCCTTGATATTTGAATTGTTTCTTTCTGGCTTCTTGTAAGATTTTTTCTTTTGCTTGGAAACTCTTGAATTTTGCAATGATGTTTCTTGGTGTTTTCCTTTCTTGATCGAATGCCGCAGGTGTTCTATGAATCCTTTCAATGTCTATATTGCCCTCTTGTTGTAGGACTTCAGGGCAATTTTGCTGAATTATTTCTGTTAGTATAGAGTCCAGGTTTTTATTAATTTCTGGTTTTTCTGGAAGACCAATTATTCTCAAATTGTCTCTTCTAGACCGGTTTTCTTGGTCTGTCACTCTCTCATTGAGATATTTCATGTTTCCTTCTATTTTTTCAGTCTTTTGGCTTTGTTTTATTTGTTCTTGTTGTCTTGAGAGATCATTAGTTTCTACTTGCTCAATTCTAGCCTTTAGGGATTGATTTTCGGCCATAATCTTCTGGTAATCGGCCATAATCTTTTGGTTTTCGGCCATAATCTTCTTGTTTTCGGCCATAATCTTCTGGTATTCCTTTTCAATCTGGTCATTTCTTGTGTTCAATTTGCTTATCAGTTCATTTGGTTTCTGAGCCTCGCTTTCCAGTTGCAAGATTCTACCTTTTAAGCTGTTATTTTCTTGCCAGATCTCTTCCATTTTCCTCAAAATCTCAGATTTGAACTCTTCCATAGGTTGTGAGGAGTTTTCCTTATTTGGGGAGGGTCTGGATGGTTGTTTGTTCTCCTCCTCTGTTTGCTCGGTTGTCTGGATTTTCTCTGTGTAGAAGCTGTCGAGTGTTAAAGACTTCTTTTTTTTGTTATTATTCTTTCTCTTCTGAATTTCCTGTAACTGGTTAGCCATCATTAGCCCAGCAGCTTCTCAGGTTTATCCTCGCTCTCAGTGTCTGTCTGAGATCTATTGGCTCCTGAGGACTGAGTTCTAGTTTTTTCCAAGGTCAAGCCCCCTGGTGGATTCTCTTGCTTGAACCTCTGCAGGAGGTTTCTTTACAAGTCTCAGGGAGCTACTTCCACAGTCGTATACCCGTCTGCACTGGTTCCCCACTTAGGCTTTAGTTCCTGGTTGTGTTTGCCTCCACCCACGCCTCTGCTCAGCCGGCACCCACGCCTCTGCTCAGCCGGCACCCAAGCCTCTGCTCAGCTGGCACCCACGCCTCTGCTCAGCCGGCGCTCCGCTCCCAGCGTCCGCTCCCGCGCGCGCGCGCTCAGATTTCGCGTGCGTTCTTGACTTAATGGGGTCCTAAGTCTTGCTGCTCTCAGGAACAGGTCCCAGAGCTGCTGATGACTCGATGGGTGCCCCAAACTTGCTCTATTTCTTTTTAGCTGGGTTCAGAGCTATAGGTGAGTGTGGAGGGGGTGGGGGTGGGGCGGTTGCTCAGCTCGCGCTTGAGTGAGAGCCCTTTTTAGCTTGGAAATGTCTCGATTCCACGTACCTTCCACACTGTGCCCTGTTGTGGGGTTCCTCCGTTCGTCTGGACTTGTTTTTATGTCCCCTTGAGGAGTTTTGTGTGTTTCGGTCAGGAGAGGTTTAGAGCTGCTTCTTACTCTGCCGCCATCTTAACCCGGAAGCCCCACAATCCATTTCTTTTATATGTATAACCCTCAGCAAAGTCTTGTCTAATGGCTCAAACTACTGTGTTGTTGGCCTTGGGTTATTGAAGGCTATTCCAGAGCTTATGATCTCTGGTATGTTCTCTACCATGTTCCCCAAGATTTCCAGTATGACCCAGTCAACAGTTTGTTTTCTGAGGCACAACAAAAGTATGGTGAAGCATATCATCAACCCATTGGCCTCTTGAAGATGAATTATTTGGCCATGGCCACCCATGAAACAAAGAAAAATATAGAATAGTTCCATATCCTATGTGATACTTCAGTGATAGTGGGAGAGTGGTGGTAAAGATGACAGAAGTGCCATCATACAATTTTTAGATTGTTTGTAATCATTAATTGAACTAATTGTATTAAAAATGTGAAAATCTTATTGAATGACCAACAAATAAGCATTTTACTAGAGGAGCAGCTTAATCAAATTAATCTTGATATTCTTACTACAAATAAAACTGGAAGAAGAAAGTTGTAGTAAAATGGAAGAATAATGCAAGTCAAATCAGCAAATGTTTCTTAAGAGTCTAGGCTCTCTGCTAACTCCTGGGCATTCATAGAACAACTGCAAAAAACCCCCAAGGAATTCAGAGTCTAATGGGGAGACAACATACAAGTATGTACAAAGAAAATACATAGTGGTAGCTGGGTGACTCAGTAGCTTGAGATCCAAGCCTAGAGACAGGAGGTCCTAGGTTCATAAATGACCTCAGACACTTCCTAACTGTGTGACCCAGGGCAAATCACGTAACCCCCATTGCCTACCTCTTACTGATCTTCTGCCTTGGAATTGATATACAATATTGATTCTAAGACTGAAGGTAAAGGTTTAAAAAAGCAAAAATAAAATATATATATAGGATAAGTTGGAGATAATCTCAGACAGAAGGCACTATTATTAAGGAGGATCAAGAGGGACTTTTTCTTGGGGAAAGATATTTTAACGTAGATTTTAAGGGAACCAGGGAGGGCCAGTGGTACAGATGAAGAAGGAAAACATTCCAGATATGGGGGACAGACAGTGCAAGTTCCTGGACTTTGGAGAATGAAGTGTCTTGTTTAAGGAACTACCAGGAGCCCCATGCCACTGGATTGCAAAGGATATGGAGGTAGAATAAGGTGTAATAAGACTGAAATTTTGGAAAAGGAAAAGATTTGGAGGAGTCAGTTTTAACATATCCTCAAAGACAATAAAAAACATTATCTCATAAGATATTTGATCCCCTCATATTGTATTATCCAGGATAACTATTTTGCAGAAGGACCACCCTAAAAAATAATTGCAGCTTACTCATTAATGTCAGGTGCTTAAGATGAAGAGGTAGAGAAAATTCTACAAAGAACTTGATAAAATTCCCCAATTTAAATCATCATATACACCAATACTTGGGAGAACTTCAGTGCAAATGTGTGAAAAGGTAAGACTATGGGAAAGCATGGTTTTGAAATGCCAAACACTTGTAGATTACATGGAAGTCATTGACCTTTTTAATCATGAATAGTTTTTTTGAGAAAAACATCAATAGGGCATAGTGAGGTCCAAAAATAACATTGAACAAATGAAACATATTTTAACATAGAATAAAAGACTTGTTATCGATGTGGGAGTTATGCATGACTGAGCTCTTTCTACAGAGTCAGACCATTAACTTGTCATGGATAAGATCAAAATTGTAAAAAAGCAATGAGAAAGCATCATAATAGAAAATTATATGACATACAATCGAAGATAATCAATCCTGAGTTATATTTAAAAGTAATTGACAGTCAAAAATGAGAATTGGACAACAGAAGTTACTTTGATATGAACCATAATTAATTTTATCTACAAATTTAACCAGTATAAACTAATTACTGCATAAAGGAGACAGGCCCAGAAAACACCTTAGTCAGCAAATGTTAATTGACATGCCATATGGTTAGAGATGATTGTCAAAGACAGCACTGAGTACGTACACACACACACACACACACACACACACACACACACACACACACACACACATTCATCCACTTATTTATTTGCAAAGTTTTAATGAGAAGGATGATGGATGATTATGAGTAATGTTATCTCAAAAAGAAGAGAGAAGCAGTGGAGGATAACATCAGTTTAAAGGAAATTTGACAAGACCTTTAGCTAAACAAAGATATTGCAAGGGATTTTAAGGACAAAAAAGTAAAGACAATAAAATAAACAGGAGGAAAATGGAAAAGACTTGTAAAAAATTATTATAACACTATTTTCTCCATCAAGGATGATGGAAATACCACATTTTGACATTCTTGGACATAATTATGGGGGAGTTAGAAATGATACTACTAAAGAAAATAAAGAGTTAAGAAAAGTAGCTACATTGGACCAATGTATATGAAATAGGTCTATGCTAGAGATGATAAAATTATTAAGACTATTAAGGGATTGTTATATAAGATATCCAAAGAAGGGGAAGGTTACAAAGATGTGAGAAGAATTTGGGACCCTATTACAAAAGCAGTTGGAAGAACACAAATGTTTATTAACCTCTTGGTATACTTTCACATTTATGTAAAATTTCAGTGAATTACCTATGCTTGAATTAAGGACATTTTCAATGTGATGAATTATATAACTTATTCATGAATTAAGGGTATCAATAGGGAAAAGACTAGCTTTTACAATAAATATTCTAACAAGGGGCCACATTGTAACCATTTCAAAATTGACTGAGAAATAGGATTCCATTGTCATAATCAGTTGTTGATCATCAAAAAACATTACAAGACTTTTCTGTTTCACAAATTGTTGAAAATGTACCATACAGTGTTGTCAACAATCCATATGTTAAGCCACTCCAAGATTCCCTGAAAAGTATAACAGAAATAAGCATGTTCAGTGATTTGATCATAAAAATAAGGTGAGACATGAAACAGCAACATGGCCATGAAAAGTATTTGCCACTTTAATGGGGGAGGTGCAGCATGGAGTCCAAGTTCAATATAGATAATTGGTGGTTGGTCAACTACTTCAGATGAATTTGCAGATGACATTATGCTGATGGCATCAAGACCCAGAAGACTATAACCCTATGGGAAGAAATTTATAATCACTCAGGAGATTGATCTGATCATCCATATAGAGAAAAGACTAAAGGGATGAAGAAGGTCTGTTTCCTGGATTACGATATACATTTAAATCTGGTAGAATTTGGACATGGATACATATATCTGGGATAGAATCAGGATTCCTGGGACACTGATTGGTAGGTAGTATAGGAAGACAGTGAATTGAGTTCAAAGTTGAACAAGAGGAATGATGATGATGATGATGATGATGATGATGATGATGATGATGATGATGATGATGGTGGTGTTTATATAGAACCTTAAGGTTTACAAAGTGATTTACAGATATCTCATTTTATCCTCACAACTTCCGTGGGAAGGTTGGTTATTACTTTTATATTATTCCAACAATTCATTATAATATCATTATTATCCCCAGAGGATGGGATAATACAGATTAGGAAACTAAGGCAGACAGAGGTTACTAGCTCTAAGACCCTTGCCCAGGACCCTTGCCCAGAGCTAACTGAGGCTGGAGTTGAACTAATTTCTTCTGATTCCAGGCCTAGTGCATATCTACTGCTTCTTTATTGACCCCAAGCTTCCCATGAAAGTAAAGGCCAATCATCTTAATATCAATATTCTGCTTGTTTTTTCATATGACAAAGAAACATAAAATAATACATTTTCCAAAGAAATTAAAAGGGAATGAATATTGCACAGAGGGCAGTGAAGTAGCACAGGGGATATGTACACAGGCTGAAATGTGAAATTTGAAGAGTTAAAAAAAAGACTCCATCAATTAATATATGATGGGAAGAGAAGATGGACTGATTACATAGGGAGAGAGAATGATGACAGATTGATAGCTAGATTAAATGAACCACTAGTGAGGGCCCTTTTGATATCCCTGAGAAAGAGAGGAAGACCTTGAGCACATTGATTGGATCTACTCTGTTAAACTTATGGGAACACTTAGGGCATGGGTATGTTTTAATGGGCTGTGTGATATGTTTCATTTTTTTTGTTATTTGTCCTTAACTTTATCTCAGTAATTACAAATACCTAGGCTGTTGAGTTTGTAATATTACAGGAAATATTGTTAAAAACAGCTTAACCTGGGTTAGCATGGCATCTTCTTAACTTTTATTTATATGTAAAATACTATAGGATTTTAAGAATGTCTACACAAGATATATAAAGTTAAGCTGATCTGGAAGACATGCATAAAACCATGCAAGTTACTCAGTTTATCTACTTTGGAAGAATAAAGGGCTAAGTTGAAAAATCATCAGTTCTAGCTTGGCTCTTATATTTTTGCTTCAGAAACATCCTTCATCTTCTGAGTCTTATAATCTATTTCCTTTTAAGTCCCTTTTAAAAGTTCCTTTTAAGGACATTTTCAAGAGGAAGCTAATATGAATCAACATGTGCCTTAAAATGCGTAGATTTTTTTTAAGGTGTCTGTTTTAATGTTACAGGTAAAAGTAAAGAAAATATACAATAAAGAAAATGTACCAATGTGACTAGTATCAATGTAGTCCAGAAAGCTTTGTTACTCTTTCTTTATGAGATATGTTTCAAATAATCCTGGGTTTGTTTATGGAATGCAGGTGCTATGTAGGAAGGAGATTTTTGCTCTTATTATTTCTATAGAGTAGTAGTATTAAAACTTTTTTAATCAAGCACTCTATAATCAATTTGTAAAAGCATTTCCAGCATGCACTCCTATGTATATTTACTTAGTAATAATTTATATTTTTGCACTAATAATTTTGTCAGTTTTTAAAGTTACAAAAATCAGATGTTTCGAAAGGCTGACAAAGAAGAAATAACATTTTGAAAATATCTTTCATGGTACAAAACCTTTTTGCTTCCTAAAATTTTAATGTTATTTTTAGTGAGAAATTATTTAGTTCATTTTTCAAAAATCTCCATTTTTAACTCTTGATATAGCAATCTGATTCTTTATTTTATCTCACTTTACTTTTAATGATTATCATTGTTGACAGATAGCCTACAAAGATTCACAAGAAGCACATCATTATCTATACTTATGAAATCATTATACTAATTTTTTAGTCTATCTACCAATGATATAAAAGTTGTAGAAATTTGGATAGTAAATTTCTGTTACTCTTACTAACAAATCAAAAGATTTAAAATTTTTGTATTTTTAACAAATGCATTCAGTACCCACAGAAATTCTGGAAATTTGTTGATTGGCTATGACCTACCATCCTTCTCTCAGATTGGTTGCCCGTTAGAGTAATGACGTAGCTTACTTGAGCCCCATTTTGGAGATTATAAAGACTATAGGCTATAAAGAATGGACTCTTTATAGTTATGTCAAGTTCAGTGTTCGTCAATTCATAACTTTCTTGTTTGTGTGAATCAAATGCAAAATTAATATTACCTCATTTTGTTATGTTTCTTAGGAAAAGATAAAACTGAAAAAAATTCCTCTACCAATTTTTGTTTATCACCCAAACTAGGAAGTATACTTTGTAATTTCCTCCATATCTGGATAATAAAAAAATTTGCTTGAAATTCCACTGTAGGTTATTTTTATGTTTAGATACTGCAAAGTTTGTATGTATTGTATGTGGCTCATTGAATTGAGAACCAGGCCCAGAGACAGGAGGTGCTGGATTCAAATCTCATATCTGGCCTCAGACACTCCCTAGCTGTGTGACCCTGAGCAAGTCACTTAAACCCCCATTGTGTAGCCCTTACTACTCTTCTGCCTTAGAACCAATACCCAGTATTGATTCTTAGATGAAAGACAAGGGTTTATTTAAAAAAAAAAAAAGATAAATAACACATAAAAGCAGGTTTCATTGGGTTATTTTTAATGATAAGGAAAAATGTAAATAATAACTGACATTTCTACGACTTTTAAAAAATTCTGAAAGCATTCTGCATAACACTTTAATAGAAAAAAGTGTTATCCTCATTTTATAGATGAAAAAAATGAGGCTCCAGCAAGTGACTTGGCCAGGGCCATGCATCTAGTAAGTAGTGGAGACATCATTCTAACTCACATTGCTTTATTCTAAATTCAGTATTGTTTGGTGTGTAAAATCCCATTTATATTCCTTGGCTAAGGCTCTTTTACCAGTTGTCTCTGATTCCTTTCATTTTCACTAATCTCAATTCTCAACACATATCTAGTCTCTTTCCTCTTTACTCCCACAACACAACCAGTGCATTGTCCTTTCCATTCCTTCATACATGACACTTCCCTCTCCTGGAATGCTTATTTTCTTTCCTTGTGACATGAGGTCCTTGACCTTCCAAACCTAAATAAAAGCTCATATTTTATTTATTTAACTTAATCGTTAAAAGCTTATGGGGTGAACTTTTAATAATTGACTCATTTCATAATTGTTCATTTACTGAGTGTGTCACCTTGGATTGAGTGCTGATCTTGAAGCTAGGAAGACCTGGATTCAAGTGTTCTCTCCAACACATGTTGGTTGTGCAGCCTGGGCTTATGTGACACTTTGCTTAAGACCATTATACAAAAAGGGCAGTGAAATATTTCCCATAAATGGAAATATTATGACTTCATTTTTCATTGCTATCTGCAGTTCCCTGAGACTTTTTAGTTTCTGAGGTGCTGACTTGACATGTGGATGGAATTTCCCTGTCCCCTAGGATCTAAGTACTAAAAATTCTTCTGTGCATGTAGATCTACATTTATACCACATAATACAGAGAATCTGAGAACTTATTAAATCTTGAAGGCATTATAAATAATCCTCCAAGTTCATCATTCTCTTGATGAAAAAACTGAGACCCCCAGAAGTTGTGCCTTTTCCCAAGGTTATGCAATTAATATTTTTGAGACTTAAAGATCAGATCTCTTGAGTCCAGTGTTCTTTGATCTAACCCTGTCTGCTCCTAGCCCTTTCCTACCACTAATCTTAGGACATGTTGCATTGTGAAAGTTCTTTGTTACTTTATGTATAGGAAAGCTTTCTAGATGGGTTATAAAGACCCTAAGTAAAAAACTAACTCCATTTATTTTGCCTATCTACAATATATATAGTACTGGAAATGTTGCTTGATGTTTTGGTAAAGTTTAAATTCTTAGGTGTTTTAAAATATTATTTTCAAGCTTACAATCTAATGAAATATGTTTCTGTGTAAAATAAGAAAAGTTTTAAAATTTGATTACCTATTTAATTTATCAATGATAGCACATACTTTGTCACTTTTTTTTTAATGACCAGTAGCTCAGTAGTAGTTATGGTTGAGTAAAAAGGAGGGATACTGTTTGAAAGCAAACAGTTGGGATAATATGGTGAATGTAGCTGTTCCTGCTGTTACAAAGATTTTTCCTGCTTTTATTTTTAATATGTTATTGTTCTTGCAATATGTCTTTTGATACAAAAGACAAAGGAAACTTGACTTAAGTACACTAATACTCAATGCTGGATGTCCAGTCTAAAGTATTCTTCTGGAATTTCTTCTCTGTCATTCATTCATTCATTCACTCTAGAGCTTTGTCTGAAGTGGTTGAATTATCCTTAATCAGCATGCACGTGTGTGAAATGTCAAATTTTTTTTTTTACTTTGACATCTTGTTAAAGACTATTGGACAAGATAGCACTAAAATATTTTCCTTAAATGTAAATGTTATTAGTTACTTTGGCTGTAATTTTTCACAGTGTAATTTATCTCCACCCACCCCACCCCCATTCAAAAATTTTTTGAAGAAAAGGTACAATGGAAGAGAAGTAAAATTAGTATTATTTTTCTTAGTTTACTTTGCTATTGTTACTAATTAAACACAAGTAGACAAACTTTTCAAAAATGCCTTAAGGGGATAGTTTAGTTTTGCATTTACTGCTATGTAATTTCTTTCTTTGCTATTCATTCTTTATCATTGCTTAGACCTTTCACTTTATCTGTTTCACATCATTACATTTTCATTGGTCGCATAATATACTGTCAACAATTCAGTGTGATCTTATTTTAAACCTTTTTTTTTTGGTTAGTTTGTTGGATAGCTAATTTTTCTTTGCACATAGTTCCGCCGTTAAGAAGAGGTAGCAGAGGATAAAGTTGAAGTAAAAAGGGACTCTCTTGTAATTGTGAAATTATCTTTAACTTGTCTTTATATAATTAGAATGAGAGCAAATTACATGGCTGATTTCTATATGAAGGCTTTTCCTTCAGTGTGAATTAGGATTCTTTATATTTGTGGCTAATCTTGCTACTTTCTGCACTTAAATTTTAAGAAAAGTAATGTGGAAAATTCAGTACTCAGATTTCATAGTAAATGTTGAATTTAGGAGACTATCAGTTCTAATTTGAAAGAACTTTTTCTAATGAACTTAAGCAGTAAAACCAAAGGGCAGCATTCCCAGGGTGTTTACTATTTTTCAGGCACAAGTACTATATGTAGTGTTTTCTTTTTGTTAGATTCTGATTGTAATTCCTTTGCTCTTTGCCCTGTGGTATTGCTTTTTGGTTTGTTCATCTACCTTGTGGACCTTGGTGACCTTCATGTTTTAGTCCTTTGGTTTTTTTTTTACTAGGCTGAACCAAATTAAAACACTTGGTTGCCACAAAAGAAATGAACAAAACCAAGAAGGGGAGGGTTTTTGAGTAAGGAATATTACCACAGGAAAAAGCAAAATAAACAACAAGTATAATAAACCCTTCATGTGAATACGTTCCTTGATTAAACCAGGGCATTATTCCAAATTGTTCCTTGCTATTCATTAGCTTCAATGAACTATGGTGGAAATATTCCTTGAAAATTGGAAGTACCTAGGCAATTTTAACCTAAATTTGAAACAGGACTATATGCATGAAAGTTTCCCTCTGTATTAATATCGTTGTTGCAACCTTCCTTTTACTGTGCTCTGTTTCATTTGTAAAATATATTTCAAAGTAAGATTTACTCCATAAAGCTCCAATAGACCAAACTATTGTTTTCCTTTATTCTTTAAAAATCAGTATTAGGAACAAATTTTTGTAGTATTTAAGGGTAATATCAGCAAAGCATAGAAGAATAGCAAAAAAACCCAAAATTTAATTGGACACTTTTAACCAATTATTAAAATAATAAGTTGTATGCCACAGGTATCGTCTTATTTAGGGAAGTGGGACTTAAAAACAAAAGTGGATTAAAAAAATTCCTCTTGAGATTTCCCATGTTAATTAAGGGTTATATCTACAACAAAAATAAATGATGTTGAGGCACATAGGAAATAAAATAACACGTATAAGTAGCTGCCAGAAAAGCAATCAGCATAAACCAAATTTTAAAGTTGTACAGAATTGAAAGACAATAAAAAGTTAACAAGCAATTTTAGACGTTAAAAATTGTTAATATCTGATTACTTTTACCTTGTAAAAATTAGTTGGTAGATGGTATGGCTATATTCACTAATATGACTTATGTTGACTAGACCAACTACAAATAAACCTTTGAGAAATCTCTATGTTCCTAACCTTTCCATTTTCCCCAGCTTTGTTTTGTGTATTTTAATTACTGAATCTCTCAGCTGTCCTTTAGTCTAATAACTTTTTATCATTGCTCTGGTAGATTATGTCATACAACTCATTCTTAAAATAGTATCATTATTATGATTATCTTCTAGGAAAAGAAAAAGCAATCCTTATAGTAATATATATTGTCTAAGACATGAGAACTAAGTTTGAAATTCCTATTTGGGGATATTTTATGGTCCTTTTTTTTTTTCGTACTTTTAAGAAATGGGATGTTTTATTACTGGAAGGTGAGAAATGGAGAGAGTGAACCAATACCAATATATCAGGTATTTTTTGATGCAAGATTTTAGCCAGACTAGGCTTACTAGTTAAGTTGTTGGAAGGCTAATGAATAATAATACTTATATAAAAGAAAAAATGTCAATTAAGGATTGTACAGAAGCTGGGGAAAATAAAATGAGACCCTAAAGCTTTTAAGCTTATTCAAATAAATTTTAAAGTCTGTTTACATATTAAATAATAAAAATATTCCCAAATAATGTATTTTTAAAAGACTCATTTTAAAACTTAAAAATAATTTCTATTCCTATAAATTCTATAAATAAGCCAAAAGATATATAAAATATGATGTGGCCAGTATTGAGAAAGAGGAAAATTACATCCTTTGCAAATCATCGCTTTATTTTTTTTGGAAGAGGAAAGTGAGGGGAGGGTCCTAATGGGCAGTTGAGCACTAAGTATTTACATAATTAACACATCTTAAGATCTTATAAAATGTTGCAAGAAACAAAATATAAAGAAACATATGTATGTGTGAGAATATAAATATAATTCTTATATAAAAATTTAAGCAATTAAAGGTATCAGGTGAATATTTATGTTTTGCTCTTAGGTGTTTGTAATTTGTATTTCATGTTATTATTTCTGAAATTTGATTATTCATGTTTGGAGCATTAACTGATTTATCAAAAAAAATTTTCAAATATTATATATATATATATGTGTATAATACCAACACATAGATAAAAATAGGAAAAGTATGATCAAGATGTTTTGGTAATATCAGATATCAGATAATTTGGAAACCTTCAGATGTAGACTGAAATTTTTACTTTTCATCTGGGTATTTGGCATTGTGTAGATACAACTAATGAGTGTTGGACAAAGTGTTAAAAATAGAAAGCCATTTCTGACTTAAAGCTCTTGATTCTTCTATGCTAGTGCTAGTAAAATTAATGTATTCTTAGTTCCAAGTAGTAGTTTTTATAATGCCATAGCTAAAGCACTGGTGGAAATGAGAAGTGCTGTCTCGTAGGAGTTCTCTCGTATTTCAGCTAAAACATACTCAGCAAAAAAGATATATAAAATAAAAGAAAATCTCCAATTTCCTATTCTGAGCAAAGCTTTGATTTTTGCTGATTCAGGAAGTAAGGTTGACATTGGAGCTCCTCATTTCATCTGGAATAATCACTTTTTCTCTTTGAAAAGTCTTTCATTTTAGCAGCAGTATCTTCTAAAACAGTCCATTTTGCATGGATGAACCTGTTTTTCTCTAGATAACACAGAAAATACAACTATCATAAACGGTAACCTCTTTTCTATAGGATTGCTTTCCTGGGTGCACTGTGAGATACTAAAATGCCTTGCTGCTCATTCTGGAGATTTCACTGATTTTCTCTGCCGTGCTCCACTCCCTCTCTCCCCTCCTAAAACCAACAAACAAAAAAGAATTTTATAACATCCAAATTGACTATTGCAAATAAAATGTTAAACCCCAATGTAAGATGAATAAGATGCTGACTACTTAATGAAGATGGCTAATATCAATAGAGCTGTCCACTAAGCCAGTTGGTCCATCAGCCTAGGATCATATGTATAATTACAGTTCCAGAAACATGAATCTCTTATTTTTCTGGTTCTAAAATTTGGTGTATGAACAAGTTACAGTGTTGTCTTCCTAATTCTAACCAGTATGCACCTTGTATTTTTTTCATATATTGTTTATTATATGTCCTGAAACTGGTTTTAATTTTAAATAATAGGTTACTCGAGGCATATAAATAGGTGAAAGAAAGAATTTAACAGCATTAAATGTTTTTGGTTTCATCGAAGGAACTATGTTTTATGTTGAATGTTGAACAGTAGAGAAAATAGTCATCACTATTTAATTTTTTAAAATAAATATTAGACAAACATTTAAATTTTGTAGTACTTTTAGACTGATTGCCAGTTTTAAATCAGTAAGAATTATACAAAACCAGGGTGAATTTTTCTATAATTGATATATGTAGATATGTGAGCTTTATTTGTAGCTGGGTAGAGAAAATGGCAAATAGTATCATATTTCAGAGTTTTTATTATTGATATTATTATTATTATTATTATTATTATTATACTATTGTTAGGACAATACCTCTGTTTCCTTCCTGTTACTTGAGGTACTGTTCTTATGTAAGCAAGTATATGTTTCCTGTAATATGCATTCTGTTAGTGTTAAGGCTAATACTGCATAGGGCAAAGTATTTCTGAACATTTGTGTTTGGGGTAGATTTGGGTTTTTTTCCATTATCTGCTTATAGTACATTTTCTTGTGTTACACTGATAAAAATAAAATGAAACAAAATTTAGTGGAAACTCTTTTAAAAACTCTGTCCCAGTGGGCAAAGATACTAATAAATGACTGCCTCAAGATATTCTTATGTGTGTGTTTATATGTATGTGTTTCATATTTGGAGTTTACTTTTTCTTTGACAGAATGACCTTGAAATCCAAAGACCTAAATATGCTTGAACAGAACTATCCGGATAAAGTTCAAAAACTAATTAATAATTCATTGTATTAAATGGTTTTACATTCAAGAAAAGCCAGATTATACATGAGTTTTGGCCACCATCACACTGAATATGTCAAAGAAGCTCAAATGTTCCCATTCTTATCATCAACATCAAAGCTTTTTATAGAAAGCATTGAAAAGAACCAATTTGGGAAATGTCTATGTACAAATTCTATTCATTACATGCAAATAGACTAGTTTTTAAAGGATAATTAATTAGCTCAGAAATTTAACCATAGTTTTTACCTTTATTTTTAAAGAATTTATATAATTTATATAGCATCTGCTATACAATCTATCTTAGACAATTTAATTTTTGACATTTCATATGCTTTTGGAATTTAAAATTTACATATTGATCATCTAACATTATGGATATTTAAATTCGGTGTTTGTGGGGTGTTTTTTTTTTCCCATGTTTGTGCTTTCTGGTCAGCCTATATATAATTTAGCAAATGGACAGTAGGAAATGGGAGATGCATTTTTGATGGTGAAATCCATGATATAGGCCCAGAGCCTAAAAACTTGCAACTACTTTAAAAGATTAATGTGCTAGTAGTCTCCTGATTTTTCCACAGAAGCCAGAAATAGAATTTATAATAAAAATTTTGACATATAAATTGCTGTTTTAGTGGAATTTTAAGAATACTACTTACTTCATTTCCCACATTTATACACATTAATAAACAATAATTCTGCATTTTAACTTGGATTTTAAGATTTTGAACCATCATCCTATCTTATTATTTCATATCCATGTATTAACTCCAAAATCACATGACAAACTACATAGTAGTAGACTGTTTTAGGGGTTATTACGTAAAGCATGTATTTTTTTGGATATGCTTCATTTGAAAAGAAAAAGCAGCTTTTTCCACACTGATTAATGAAACTTGTATCAACAAAATGTTGCAGATTATATTTAAAATGAAAATTTTTGCTAGTACAATATTAATTATGGAGAATTTAAAACAAATTTAACCCAATTTTTGGTAGCACTATGCTAAAATACTATTATGTGTTCAGCAAAAGGTCTGAACCATTCTTCCAGTTTTTTATTCCTATTAATTCCACATTATAGTAGAATAGACCAAAATTCATTGTAAGCCAAATAATGATAAATAATTTTTGGTATGCCTTTTGTCCTATTAATAGTGATTTTGCTGACTCTGTATGAGAATATAGTTGCTGTTGAACTTGAATTAAAGTTTTTTTCAGTTTGTTACCTAAACTAGCAACAATACAAAAATAATATATTGTGGGATTGTTGGTTGGGGTGGGGGGGGTGCTAATAAAAGTTAAAACTTGTCAACTTTTCATTGTATTGGAATTTCCTTATAAAGAATTGTTTTCAAAGTACTAAATACAAAATTATAATCATTCATTATTTGGTTAACTATAATAATATACATTTCACAATTAAAAATTAAAGAAATGCACATAAACCTTACTTTAATCATATCAACTATATGAAAGTATTTTTTCTGAATAAAAAATTAGAGTTGTATATTTTCTTTATTTTTACTAATATTCTTTGCTGCAAAATAAATTCTGCATGATTGCATTCTTTAAATACTAAGTTTCTTTGGAACATATAAAATAGAATTTATATGAAGCTTTTGAGGTATACCACTTGTGTATAAGTGAGACAATCTTTAAACTTTCAAGTGTATAAAAGAATAATCTTGGCTCATTTTTGTCATAGATTAGAATGGAAAAACAATGCAACTAATTTCTGTCTTTTATCTTAGATTGTCATTGATAAATACATATATAGTGCCCTGTGTTAGATCCTGGCATCAATACAGAGATGAATAAAAGCATTGATACTTGCCATCAGGAAACTTAAAAATTGACTAGGCATGATAATACATATAAGGATAACTATAATTTATATTATATATATATTTTACATATATATAAAAGTTTAACTACTTAAATTGGAAGTTCACAAATTGATCTAAAATCATATGAGGTAGAAATGCAGTGCCAACTGGAGAAATTAAAGAGGACTACATTTGGGAGATTGTCAATAGAGGTAGGGAAGGAGTACAGATTCTAAGAATGATTTAAGACAGGATAGTGTAATTACATGAGATATTCTTGGAAAACTAACAACTTTAAGGAAAGGTAACTTGAAACTTAAGTGTGGCATAACTTGACTTTCAGATTAAAGACTAAACTTTAAGGAAACTGGTGGTGTTACTAATGGTTTTTGACCAATGTATGACAATATCACCTGAGAGTATTTTAAGAAGCTATTTCAGTAAGCCAGATAAGAGGGAACAGACACTTGTACTTAAGGTAGTGGTGGTATCAAAATTAATAAAGATATGAGTAATGTTGTGTATATAGATTGGACTTCAGCTGGATGTGCAGATTATAGAAAGTAAGATACTTGTGTTGCCAACATGAGTGCCAAGGTGAACAGTGTTGCCACTGATGAAAAGCAAGTTAGGAAAGTACCATCATGTCATAAGGAAAGAATAGGTATTCAATTTTAGAGATACTAATCTCATCATTTAATGCTTTTTCTCCCTAGATTGGCCAGTTCGAATGTTCTTTGGGTTGCTTTATCACAAAATTCAGAATTGGGTGCTTTGGTAGGAGTTTTATTGTTTGTTTTTAGTAAGTAATGAATGGAATAAAGCATTTGTTATATAGAATAATTCATTGCAGTTAATTGCATTATATAAAACTCAAGAATGCATAACAAAGAGCACTATCTTGATATGTATTTATAAAGCATCTGGTAAATTTTGGTATGTTAGATTTTACTTAACCGTTAAGCAAAGAAGTGGCAATGTCTTTTCTATAGGGAAAATAATTGCCATTTAGACACAATAAAAAAATCAAACCTTTAGAAAATGCTTAAAAGGGATAAATGGTAATTTTACGACAAGATAGTACTCAGAACATGAATGCAAATTAGATATTTATTTGTCAATCACTAGTAGTATTTGTAAATCAGTAGACTTTGGTAGTAGAAAAAAAGTATTATCAAAAAACTGAGGTTTTTAAATCCAAGATATTCCATTTATTATCTTTGGCAAATTACATTGCCTCTCTAAAGCTCCAGTGTTCTCATATATAATAGGGATAATATTACATATACTACCTACCTATCTTCTGGGGGCTTGGGGGAATCAGGTGAGATAATATATATCTTAACATGCTATTGAAATGAGTTGTTTTTAGGATTTTGCATTTGACAAAACAAAAGTGGGAGTATTTTAAACAGAATAACCTTGACTAAAAGTCATTCAAGCCTTTTTGACTATTCTTTGTAGCGGAAGAATATATAACCATTTGTTTGTTTAGAACCTCTTTATTCTTAAGCTATGGATAAAAGAAGCAACTTTTAGACATGATCAGGTTGACCTAGTCAGAGGGACCTAGATATGGCACACAATAGCAAAAAAGATTAAACCTCAAATTAAACCTTTTGGTTCTCCTGTTTATAAAATGTAGAAGATAGAATTTTTTTTTTTAACTTACTACTACTTCCCAGGGTTGGTGTGAGGAAAAAAAATGAGATCATGCCTATGGATTCATGTTAAAAGTTTTAAAAATTCTACAAATGAAAACAATTAATTTTTAACGTAATTAGAAGATATTTGCTGAAACATTGCAGAGGGCACCTGAATGTTTTATATCGTCTGTCATTTTTTTGAGTTATTTATTTCTATTTTTACATACTACATAATGTTATATAGCATATGTAACAACAATAATATAATACATATGATTTGTTATTAATATGTAATTACATGAAAACAAATATGCTTATCCAAGAGAAACAAATTCTTACATTAGTTTTGTCCAAAAATCTCTCATTCTTCCCCCATCCCCATTCCCTCCTACTCTTTCTACCTCCCCAGGTAATATGATATAGGTTGTAATATGTTATCATATAACATATATTTCCCAGTTCATCATATTATAAAACAAGGTCCATATTGTTTATACTAGAGAAAAATCATGGAGGAAATAAGTGAAGAATATTATGTTTCAATCTGTGTTCAGACTCTGCTCTTTCTTTGGCAGTGGATATCCTTTTTTGTCATGAGTTCTTTTGCCTTTTGAGTTGTCCTGGATCCTGACCTTATTGATAATAGTTGAAGCATTCACAGTTGATCATCATATATTATGGTTGTTACTGTGTACAGTGTTCTCATTCTACTCACTCCATATAAATGATCTTTCCAGGTTTGTTTGTTTTTTGTGATCATCTTGTTTATCATTTCTTATGATGGAGTAGTGTTCCATTACAATCATATTCTACAACTTCTTCAGCCATTCCCAAACTGATGAACATTCCTTCCGTTTCCACTTCTTTGCCACCACAAAAATAATCTTTTAGAACATATAGTTTCTTTTCCTTTTTCCTTTCTTTGCCTTAGGAAATAAACCCAAAAAGGTATACACAGTTTTTCAGCTTTTTGAGTATAATTCCAGATTGCTCTCCAAAATGGTTGGGTCAGTTCATTATTCCACCAACAATGTATTAGTGTCCCTATTTTTCTATATCCCCTCCAATATTTGTCATTTTGTCCTTTCATTATTTTAGCCAAACTGATAAGTGTGAGATGATATCGCAGAGTTGTTTTGTTACATTTCTGTAATCAATAATGATTTAGAGCATTTTTTCATATAACTATATATACTTTGATTTGTTCATGTAGATACTATCTTCCTATCTTTTGACCTTATATCATTTGAAGAATTGCTTATATTCTTATGTATTTGACAAAATTCTCTATGTATTTTGGAAATAACACCTCTCTCTGAGAAATTTTTTCCCAACTTATTTCTTTCTAATTTTGCATAAATAGTTTTATTTGTACAAACCCTTTCAAATTTAATGTATTCAGAAATGTCCACTTAACATTTCAAAAATGTTATTTTTTGTTTACTCATAAATTCTTTTCCTTTCCATAAATCTGATAGATAATATGTTTCCTGTTCTTCTAATTTATCCTTTTATTCTTAGGTCATATATCCATTTCAATCTTTTCTTGGTAAATGATATAATATATATATATTGGCCAATATCTCGTTTCTGCCAAACCGCTATCCACTTTTCCCAATAATTTTTGCCAAATAGCAAATTCTTATTCCAAAAACTTGGAACTTTACCTTTGTCGAACACAAAGTTACTATAATCTTTTACCACTGTTGTATTTCTCTTCTGTTTTGCTGATGTATTTTTCTATTTCTTAGCCAATGCCAAATAGTTTTGATAATTACTGCTTTATAATATAATTTGAAATCTGGTTCTGCTAGACATTTTTTAACTTCCTTAACTTTTTTCATTATTTCCTTTGATATTCTTGACCTTTTGTTTTTCCAAATGAGTTTTGTTTTTATTTTTTCTAATCTAATAAAAAAATTTTTGTAATGTAATTGGGATGACACTGAACAAGTAGATTAGTTAGGACCATTATTTTAATAATATTGGATCTGTCCACCCATGAACAATTAATATTTCTCCAATTAAATAACTAATTTCATTTTGTTGGAGGATTTTGTTTAGTATATTTATGTATGGCACAGTAAAAATGGCTACCATCTGGACTTTGGAGATAATTTGATACAGTAAAATTTTTGTGTATATATAATATATGAATTATAGCAGGGTTTGACTAAAGGCCAGGCTGATTCCATAATTATCTTATGTCTAAGATGAATAGTCATTATTGTCTGTGACTCTTTATAGTATTAGACCAAGGTCTATACTAGGCCTATACAGAACTGTGATTTGAGTTATATTTTTATATTCAGTCAGTTCAGTAACTTCAAAACTAATTATAAAAGTTAAAGGAGGGCACTTCAATTAAAATAAGTATTAAGTGGTTGAACACACTTTTGGAATTTTTGCTTACCTGTATGAAGTTGATAACTAGAACTCCTAATATTTGTGATACTCTTAGTTTCTAATTATAGATTGCATAGCATAGTTCTTTTGCCATACTCCCAAATTCTGAGTGCATATATACTTATATATAACAAATAGTAGGGTTTCTGTAGTTTCTAGTTGTTCTGAGGTATTGATTTCCACATTTGCTTTGCAAAGCTCTGGTTGCATCCTTATATGTAAGGGTGAATTGACTGATAATTTGAGAGGAAGTTTGTGAGGCCATTCTCATATAGAAAGAGCATTTTCCCCCTATACTAATGAACTTTCTTGACATTTTACACTGTAAGAAAAAGATTTCCAACTATATTTGGCATGGTTGATTAACTTCTTTTCCAAGATATTCTTTCCTCCCTGACTTTTTTTGATGCTCTTCTACTTATTTTATCTGCCTGATCATTCCTTCTCTGTCTCCCTACTGGTTCATTATCTTTATTGCAATTTCTCTCTGTGGCTTAACCTCAATGCTGTGGCCCGGGGAATGTATAAATTGTGATATATGAATATTAAGAAATATTTAGCCCCATAAAAAAAGACAATGTTAATTAAGACATCAGAGAAGCATGAGAAGACTTCTATAACCCAATGAAAAGTGAAGTTAACAGAACCAGGGGAACAGTGTTCATGATAACTAAAATAAACAGATCAGAAAGGTTGTTCATGCTTCTTTGTATTCTTTATCATTGTCATTTCATGTAGCACAGTAACATTCCATTTTAATCATATACTTCAGTTTGTTAAGCCAATTCCCAACTAATCAACACCTACTTTGTTTCCAGTTCTTTGCTACCACAAAAAGTCCTTTTATGAATACTTTTGTGTATGTGGGATCTTTATTTCAGTCTTTTACCTTCTTGGGAGTATATACCTAGTAGTAGGATCTCTAGGTTAAAGCATTTGAACCTTTTTAGTCATCCCCTCCAACCTCCATCCTTTTATAATTACGTAGATAGAATTCACTTCCAAAGCTTGTCCATCAGCTTGTCATAACCAGCATTCCATTTGCATGCTTACACTGTGTGAATGTATGTGAACACACTGCATGGGGGACGGAATGGAGGATAATTGTTTTGGTGTGGCACTGCCCTCTCTCACTTCTTCCTGTAACTCAGCTAGAGAGGCTGGCTGAGAGCCAGGTGGGTGAGAGAATCCACACAAGTGGTCAGTTCGGTTAGATTAGGCTTTAATCTGCTTTCTTTATCTTAAGAGATTATTAATAAAACTCTATGGAAAATAAGAACCTGGAGTTACTGCTATTGATTTAAATTTTACATAATGTAATTCTAAATTATTTTCCTGATTGGCTAGACTAATTGATAGCTAACTCCATTAGCATTATAGTAGTAGAGTTATATATCTGCATTCTCTCTAACATTGACTGTTTCTATCTGTCATTTTTACTGTTGTCATAGGTATGAAGTTAAATGTTAATTTCTCATTTTTTTAGTGTTTGAGAGCCATCTTTTATATAGTTTTCTTTCATATAGCAATTGAAGATTCATATAATGTAATGTTTTATGATATATCATAACATATATAACTTAATATGCTATATTCACATTATGTTATATATATATCACACACATACAGTGTAACCTAGTGGATATATAGCATATATGGATTCAGGTTTCTTCTCTGATTCTTGCCTCTGGCTTTGTGCAATGGAATAAGTCACTTAACTTCTCAGTCTCTAAACTCTCTAAATTTATAAATTGCAAAATAATTGCCAATCTAAATTGGTAGGGTGAGTTTTCTCACCAGGAATTCTCTATGCCATTTAAATCACAGATCAGTCATTCAGTCTAAATAAACATTTATTAAAACCCTACTATGTGACAGGCTTTGTACTAAGGTCTTAACCTAAACCAAGATCAGAAACCTTTCAAAGTCATTTGATGCAAAGATTTTCTTCCAACTAACTCTTTTTTTATCCTATTTGCATTGATTTAATTCTTTTAAAAATAGTTTAAATTTCATGTAATTAAACAGTTTGTCTTCTGGGTTTTTGTTTTTTTGTTTTTTTGTTTTTTTTGGTTATCTACATGACATTGGCCAAGTCACTTAGAACTTCTAGAAACCTTCATTTCCATATTTATAAAATGAAGGGGGTAGACTTATTGGAGTCTCACAGTCTTTTCTAGCTTTATATTTATGATACTGTGATCTCCTTTATTCCTTGTTTGGCTAAGAATTTTCCCTTTAGCCATAATTGTGGAATAGAAAACTCATTCATTTTCCTTCATTTAAAAAATTACAATTTTTTTTGTATTTAAACTAAGTATCCCTTTGAATTTTATTTTGTACTTAATACTGCTAGCAGTAAATTGTCTGATTTAAGAACTGGATAAGTATAGACCAAACAGAAACAAGAGTACATGTTTTCTTATAATATTCTTCAAGTTTGTGTTCATTTCCCAGCTAGTTATAAGGATAAATACATTAGGATGTATAGCTTCTCTTTATCAGAACTTCTCTCTACTTTAGTTTTTAATATTACCTAACAATAATATTTTATATTAATTCAACATTTAGTTAATTAAATAATTCATTTGGTTGATTTCCCCAAATATTCATTTCTCTTTTATTTCTTTGGAGAAATCCTACACTATGAAATAAATTTTTATCCCTACATTGAGAGACATTATAAGTTCTGACCTATCTGTTGCTAATTTTTTTCTCTTGAAAATTTCATTTCTCATTTGGACCATCCTAGAATTTTCTGCTATTGTTTTTTCCACCCTTGGTTTTCTATAGTATTCTATGTTTCACCAATTCTTGTTTCATTTTTCTTTGTCCAAATATTTGTTCAGAGAACTTTGTAATTTCTTTAAGAATTTAGTGCGAATTCTTTCATTTAATTTTAGGATCATGTGTACTGATTTATCTGCTTTTGCTTTGGGTTTGGTATAGTTTATTCCTCCTGAAATCCTTGGTGTTTTAGCATTTTTCCACCTATATTCCCCTCATTACTTACATAATATCTCCTTCCAATAGGAAGGAATGATTAATTTTCCAGGGATAATGAACTGCAAAGCTGCCTCAGCCTTTCCCCATATTGGGGGATTTAATATTCAGTGGCCAAGTCTTTACTGGTTGGTAGCCTTTTGAAAACAGACTTGATGCAACCATTCATGTGACCCAGCTACTACATTTTATCCTTTTATTCTCTTCCTTTCCTTCTCTGGCTACAAGATTCTTTTTTCTTTTCTTTTTTTTTTTTTTTTTAAAACTTGCAGGATTAAAGGAGAGAGTATGTCCAAGATAGAGGCTCTGCTGCTTTGTTGTGTCCCTAACCTAATGGCCACCCAAGATAGAAATCAGCAATTTATCTTCCTCCTCTCCAAACCTCAGAATCACCACTTTCCACTTTCTGCAGGTTGGGCCAGATAGGGACTGGAAAATATAGGCAAAATCTCTCTTCAATGAGAACAGATCCCAGTCCACAAACACCTCCCCCATCTATGGAGGCTGGAGAGAAAAGGTGCTGAGTGATCATTTAAAGGATTGGCATTCTCCTAAATTAATTCCTAAAGTTCATATTTTGTTAGAATTCTTTTTTTTTTCTGCCGTATTGATTCAACTACATATTTGGTTCACCTTGTAGATAATTTCTTTTGAGAGTTAGTGGAAATTGGGGAAAGTTTCTGCTCTACCTTCTTGATCCACTAACCAAGAAATGTAGGTACAGCATTTCTTGTATGTGTACAGTATATCTTGCTTACAGAGATAGGAAGCTAATTTTCACAACAAAGCTTTATTATGACTAGTTTACAAATTTGGCATCATTAAGGATTTTGTAGAAGGAATTTTTGTAAAAGTAAGAGGTAAGACTGGGTGAGTTGGGTGATTTGTATAGGAGATTTTTGTTCATGTATTTTGTCAAACTAGATTACTCTTTAGGTTCCTTCTATCTTGGAGATTCTAAGATTCTATGATCTTCTACAACATTAATCATCTAACTTATACCAGTCCATTAAGTGATTCATGGATCATTTGGAAACCATCATATTAAAGCCTAGTTTCTTCTTAAAACATTGTTATCAAGTGTTTATTGAACATTTACTGTGTTTCCTTTATTGTAACAGGTATTTGGAAAGGTATAAAAGAATCATGAGAAATAGGTCATGGATCTTGTTTAAATAAGTCATATTAATATCAAACAGTTTGATAAGTAACCTAGGATAAAAATCCAAATTTGGAGATTCAACTATATCCCAAACATAGATTCCTGTTCTCCTCATTTGAATCTTTTCTCATGGAATCTCCTTCTCTGAGAATGCCTTTTTCTCTTTCCCTTCTCTCAATCTGTATCTTTTCCAAAGTCCTACTTATCCCCAAGACTAGCTCAAATGCTGCCACCTCCATGAAGTATTTTATGATCACTCTTATTAGAAGTAATATTTCCTCTTAATCTTTTATAACTTTGTTCCTTTGTCACAGATATTATTTTTGTGTGGGGCTCATCTCATCAGCTAAACAGTATACTCTTGGAAGTCATGATCCTTTTTTATCTACTATATTAGCATAATACTTTTTACTTAGTTAGCTAGTTAATCATTGTTAAAAGGATGAGTAGATTCAAAGACACAAGTGAGAAATCAAAATTCAATCCTCAACTCATTTATTCTATACCAGTTAAGATTAGATTACACATTAAGATCATAGTTTTAAAGTGGATGTAATAACAACTGTATTAAAGTTAACTACCTTCCTCTGACATTTATACCTTTCCCCAAAAGAAAAACCTTTTTGCACCATTCTATTTAGACAAATTCCTCTTTGCTCCTACTTTCTGATGCCTCGCTTTGTCATGGCTGAAACTCTTGCTTTAAGGAAGATGATTATGGCATATTCATTGAGGATGGACTGGAGTGGACTTGAAGTGAGAAGACTAAGAAAAAGTCATTGTAGTAGTCCAGATGTGAGGTAATCAGGGCTTGAACTAGGGTAGTAGTGTCTTTGGAAGGTCACTTTGGCAGTGATCTGATATTGTGTTAACTGGAGTGGACTTGAGGAAAGGAGATTACTCAAAAGGCAATAATTGCAGTAGTCCAGATGTGAGGTAATGAGGGCTTGTTTCAGTGGTGGCAATGTCCACAGAAAGAGAGAGAGGAGAGGAATCAATCAGAGAGAGAGAGAGAGAGAGAAAGAGAAAGAGAGAGAGAGAGAGAGAGAGAGAGAGAGAGAGAGAGA
>NC_058130.1:253253129-253361517 GCF_016433145.1 Gracilinanus agilis | reverse complement strand
TCAGAGAGAGAAAGAGAGAGAGAGAGAGAGAGAGAGAGAGAGAGAGAGAGAGAGAGAGAGAGAGAGAGAGAGAGAGAGGGAGAGGAGGGGAGGGAACTGGATGATATCCAGGTGGCAAAATTGCATGTCTAGGAGAATAGTGGTGCTCTTGACAGTAATGGGATGGTTATGGGAAAGTGGTCAGAGGGAAATATAATGATTTCAGTATTGGTCATACTGAGTTAAGATGTATGACCTCCATTTTAAGATGTCCAATGGACTACTGGAAAGGGAAACAACACTGGATAAATTGGAAAGCTACTGGGGTGAGTGGAACAGTGAATCAATTTAGAGTAGATTGTCTTGCTGAAGGAAGGGCCACCTAAAGTTATAAATAAATTTATGTTTGTAGTGGACCTAATCAGTACAATTTCATAGCATTGTTCAACACGGAACTAGGAGCAGCGACAGTGGATCATGGGAATAATCTAAATTTTGGATTTTATAGGGCCAAAAGGATGAGAAGGTAAGGAACTTGAGTGTGGAGGATGATGTAGAGTTGAGCTGATTGACCAAGGTGTCATAGTGGGGAAAGGAGTTTGTATCTAGTTCAGAGGTGATTACCTTGGAAAGAAATGAGGGATGGGGAGAGATTGGAAGGATTGGTAAGGAAGTATAGGATAATAGGTTGTAAAGCAGAGGAAAAGATGGAATGAGAAAAGATTATGATCATATAAACAAATTTTGGTGTTCACATGTATAGAAGTGGAACAACTGCAGGTAAATGGCAGGTTTAAGGTTTTGGCTGTATCTATGTGTAATTGGGATGTAGTGAAGTAGGTAATAAGTAAGAAATAATTAGACTGAGGAACTAGGAAGTTATGGTGTTTGAAGGGAGTACCTCTGTGTATATTGAAATCCCTGTAGTATATGATGGTTAGTGTTAGATGGCTAGAGAGTTGGTCACTGAACTCATTGAGAAAGGAAAGAGTGTTTGAAAATAAGTAAATAAGAGCTACCATAATCTTGATTGGGTGAAAAATATAGATCAGCTTTGAAGGAAGCTCTGAAGGAAGCTTTGAAGGAAGAGATGTTATTAACTAACAGTAGAGGGAGTTTCCATAATTGGCACTAGGGAACAAGAATTATTCTTACTTAAACTTCTTTTCTACCCTCCTCGCCCTGCCACTTGGCCAGTGATTAAGGAGTAAGAATGAAAGTGTGACTAGAGAAAGCATACTGTCAGGAGGGAACTGTGTCTCATTGAGTGTCAGAAGATGGAAGAAATGAAAAAGGGAAAGTTTTAAGATGAAAGCAAGTTTGTTAGGAGCAGGCACGTCAGAGAACTGGAATGGGATATTAGAAAATCAATCAAGTTAAGAGAATAATAGTAAGGAAGTGCTCAATAAGATTGGAATATGGGATTTTTACAATGAGAGGTATGAGTTCACAAGCACTGAGATGAGCAGAGTATGACAGCATGAGAGTGTGTTAACCATTAATTTAGGCAGATTATAAATGACTAGAGAGATGTCCCTTTTGGGAGAGTGATGATTAGACTCGTCATGCTTCCACTCTTTGTCCAACACAGAAATTCTTTTTCATTCATTCACTCATTTTTCTTTAGTATGGAATTGCCAAGACAGATCTAGGGAAGAATGAGCAAGGGAAAGGTTGTTAGAGAATGACTTGAGGATAATTCAGGATAGTCTCCATTTTGACAGGTTTTTAACTGCCCACTCAGCTAGGTACATTTGCTAATGCTAATTTAAACTCTTTGTATTCATTTTGTATTTTGAGGTTCTTCTTTCTGTATCTCATCTACTACATCCAGATTCTTCAGAAATGAGTGCAAGAGAGGGTCCCCTTGACATCATTATTTCTGGAATTTTCCAGAATATGTTTTGAGACTCTTGAATACCTAACTTTTTCTTGGGCATACTCCTTTTGTTTCTTCCTTTCCTGGCAAGTAATTTCATGTTTCTTATTACTAAAATTCCTGTCCTTATTTGGAAAATGGAAAGGGTTTCTCAGCCTTCTCTCCTACAGAATGAACGTTATTAGTCTCATTTTTTCCCATATTCCATTTGTTTACTTCAAGATTTACTCTGTTCTGCTCTTTATTATTCAGCCTATTTTGTATTATCTCCTTTCACCCTTTCCTCCATTGAATGATTAATGGTTCCCTAGGATAACTCCTTGATTTTGATGAGCTACAAAGTGAAATTTATCATAAAGAAAATGTCTTCTAACTTTTGTTCATATTGTTTGCCTAGATGCCTTTATTGTGCATCTAGGTGGCACAGTTTGGTAGGTGCTGGGCCTGAAGATAGCAAAACCTGAGTTCAAATCCAGTCACAGATACTTTACTAGTGTGTGACCCTATACAAATCACTTAACTATTCTATACCTCAGTTTCTTCAAATATAAAATAGCAGTAATAATAGCATCTGCTTAGCAGAGTTGATGTGAGGATCAAATGAGACAATATTTGTAAAGCACATAGCTTGTAGTTAATAAATGTTTGTTTCCTTCATTCCTTCCCTTTGTGTTTATCTGAGTATTGCCCTTCAAGACTCATTCTATATTCCACAAAGCAGTCACCACAGGTTTAAAATTCCCTTGAGTTCTAGCATTTATTACTTATACTATTATTTGCTCGTTACTTAAAATGGGTTTGTGACCTTATTCACCCTAATATTCTTTCCAATGATGAATATCACAGACCATCTATGCCTGCCTATCCTGTGCACTTCTTATCTATGACTTTATATTAGTTTTCCACAGGGGGTCCTGCCAGTGTGGTAGGGAGAATTCCTTGAAATCTTTAGACTTTAATTGAATAGTAATTGAGAATGTGGATTGTGCATTGGTTATTGCTTACTCACTTTTTTTTAATCCTTACCTTCCTTCTTAGAGTCAATACTGTGTATTGGTTTCTTTTTCTTTTTTCATTTTTATTGTTATGCAGAACACATTTTCGTATTAGTCATTGTTGTAAGAGCACACTCATACATAACCCCAAAACCCCAAAAACCAAAGATACCCTGATGTGAAAGATGACTATTAACAATTCTTTCTCTGGAGGTGGATAGCATTCCCCATCATGTCTTCAGGGTTGTCTCAGATCATTGCATTGCTGAGAGTTTTCACAAACAATTGTCTGATATTGCTATTACTATATATAACATTCTCCCTGTTTTGGTTATTTCACTCTGAATCAGTTCCTACAGATCTTTCCAGCTTTTTCAGAAATCATCTTGTTTATCATTTCTTATAGCACAATAGTATTCCATTACCAACATGTACCAGCATTTGTTCAGCCATTCCCCAAATGATGCACATACTCTCAATTTCCACCACAAAAAGAGCTGCCATAAATTTTTTGCACAAGTGGGTCCTTTCCCACCCCCCTTTTTAAATTATCTCTTAGGGATACAGACCCAGTAGTTGCATTACTAGATCAAAGGATATACATGCTTTTATAGCCCTTTGGGCATAGTTCCAAATTGTCCTCCAGAATGATTACATCAGTTCACAACTCCACCAACAATGCATGAGTGTCCCAATTTTGCCACATCCTTTCCAAAATTTATTATTTTCCTTTACTGCCATATTGGCCAATGTGATAGTGTGAAGTGGTACCTCAGCATTATTTTAATTTGCATTTCTCTAAAAGTGATTAAGAGCATGTTTTCATATGATTATTGGTGGCTTTGATTTCTTCATCTGAAAATTGTTTGTTCAGATCCTTTGACCAAAAGGGGAATAGCCTGTGTTCTTATAAATTTGAGAAATTAACTCTTTATCAGAAACATTTATAAAAATTTTTTCCCAATTTGTTGTTTCCCTTCTAATCTTGGCTAGATTGGTTTTATTTGTACAAAAGCTTTTTAATATAATATCATCAAAATTATTTATTTCACATTTATGATATTCTGTATCTCTTGTTTGGTCATAAATTCTTTCCTTCACCAAAATCTGATAGATTGGGGAAATGATTGTGTTCCTGTATCACTCTTTATATCTAAATCATATATCCATTTTGACCTTATCTTGGCATAGGGTGTGAGATATTGGTCTGTACCTAGTTTCTGTCATACTGTTTTCCAATTTTCCCAGCAGTTTTTGTGGGAGAGTTTTTATTCCAAAAGCTGGGATCTCTGGATTCATTAAACTTCACCTTTTTTCCCATTATTTTCCTTGATATTCTTGACCTTTTGTTCTTCCAGATGAATTTTGTTATTATTTTTTCTAGTTGTTTAAAATAATTACATGGTATTTTGACAGGTACAGCACTGAATAAATAAATCAGCTTAGATAGGTTTGTCATTTTTATTATTTTAGTTCTGCCTACCCATGAGCAATTAACATTTTTCCACTTGTTTAGTTCTGACATTATTTGTATGAAAAGTATTTTGTAATTGTGTTCATATGTTTGCTGTGTTTGCCTTGGCAAATAGATTCCCAGGTATTTTACATTGTTTAGAGTGGTTTAAATGAAATTTCTCTAACTTGTTATAAATAATTTTATTTAATTTCACTCTGTCTAGTTAAGAGCAGAAGCTACTTAATCTTACTCTGTCTCTTTGAAAGCAGAAGTGTTTTTAATCTTACAATATCTCTTTAAGAGCAGTTTTTATAAGACAGATTTCAGTTAAGAGAGTGTACATTTTCTCTGTCTTCCTAAGGAGCAGGGTTTCTGCGGATTTTGGTGTCATTCTCTCAGTCAGGATCTGACAATTATTTTTGAGAGTTTGGGATATAGATACTAATTTGAAAAAGAGTCTGGTCACTGAGGGCTTTTCCCTTCAGAAATTTGAGGGAGGAGTTTTTTTTGTGTCTGTTTCTTAATGACAGGCAGTTTGTAACTGATAGTTAATAGAAGAATTACTTTAAGGATTTTGTTATTGATTTAATGTTCATCGATTAATTAGATCAGATAGATAGAGAACTTAATACTAGTTGGACAGAGTAGATAAGTTAGGCCTGCTTTATTAGACAAGAAGATTCTTAAATACAGGGTTTTTAGAAATTTTAATATAGGATTTAGATCTTTTTAGACATAGTATAAGAATTAAGAGATATACTATACGATTTCCTACTATCATATGAATAAATAGGTGTCAGTGGTGTACCAAACTGATCTCCACAACTTTTATCAGACTCCTATCAATATTTATTAACTAAAACAGCTTGGCAAGCCACAAGGATTTTGAATAACCTACAACAACTTCTGATTCTAATAAGTAATAGGGAAAACCAGAAACAGTAACTATGATGCTCAACGCTATGGTTCAAATAGTGCAGGAAGAGGTTCCATCATACCTCCAAAAGCTCCCATAACCAAAAACCTTTAGTGAGATACAACACACAGTTCTGGATATCCTAAAATTACTGCCATTCTTAGGATTTTTTTTTTATTTTGACTGGATTGCTTCAGGGGTAACAACTATACTTAATAGTTGATCAAATTTTAGCTAAGAAAAGACACCACCTTAAGAAAAACCAATCCGAAGCTAGACTGGCATATCTCAAGGTCTTTATTACACAATTAACTGAAACTATTTCAAAACAAAATGAGATTATAACCAAATTTATCAAACCTAACTCTTCCACTGCTTCTACCACTACTACCAAGACAACCACTACTACTTACTTCTGATTCCACCAAGACAACTAAACCAAAAACACAGAATAAGAATGATAATACCACATTCCCTCTATGAGAAGTGCCAATTTTTAATCCAGAAAACAAATTAGTAACTATTAGGCACCACAGACTATTTACCCCACAAGATATGAAGGGATTTACCCCTTCCTTTGAGGAGGAGCCTATAGCAGTGATAAAAAAGACAGAAACCATCTGTAAGCAGTTCGATCCAACTTAGATTGATTTTCATTACTCATTGGATGAATTATTAACTAAAAGAGAAAGTCATTAGTATTACTAATGAGGCTTGGGGCACTGTTCACTGGCCTCAGACTGATGATGCTTATTGGAATGTGAACTATGCTGATAACTGTGAAAGATTATGCAAGGCTAGAGAGGCAGTTCTTATGGCAACGAGAGGGTGTTCAGATAGACCAGGAACATGAAATAAATTTGAAAATGTGAAACAGGAGAGAATCCATCAAAATTTAGACTAAAAGAATTTGGAGACAGATACATTGATTTAGACATAACAAGAGAAAGAGAGATATCAGACACTTGAGAAGACAATTTATAAAGAATTGTTGCCATGAAAAAAAAAGAACGATTTCAAAACAAATTGTCCAAATTGGATGAGGATGGACCTAGATGAACTGAGGAGAGTTGCAATGTATATTTATAATGGACACAATGAAAAGAAAGATGACGATGATAACAAATTAGTGGAGACATTAAGAAAGAAAATAAAAACATTAAAAGGAAAAATTGATAAATTTGAAAAAGGGGATACCAGTTTTGGATTAGCACCCATACAGGGATATACAAGACTTACGTTATTTGTGCAGAAAAGGAGACATCTAATGATCAATTGCAGATGCTGGAATCAAATATTTAGTAATTTTAGGAATAATGGTGGAAATTTTAGGAATAACAACCATTATAGAAACTACAATAACAGTAACAACAGAGGTAATTCAGACATAATACTTATGGAAACTATGGAAACAGAAACCAAAACAGTAACCAAAATGAAGCAAATGAATTATTACAATATATCTGTAATGGTGTATGGCCACACAATAACCAAAGCCAAAATGTAAATCCTCCTCAACTATAGGAATCTCAGAAAGGTACACATAGTCCGTTATGAAGTTTAACAGGGAGGAAAGGATTCTGGAATCAAAGATGGAAAAATTTGATTTTCCAGATACGGATGTAATTTCACCAATAATGCCAGTTCATTCTTCCCCAGATAGCACTGAATCATATGTAACTCTAAAATTAGGAAATACACTATAAACTTGTCTTTTAGATACTGAGGCATCAAAATCTGTTTAATGAGTACACCTGATTCAGATTGTAATTTGATTGACTCAATTAGTGTTGCCGGAATTTCTGGGACTCCTTTGGAAGTCCAAAAACTTTCACCACAAATGGTGTCCGTAGGACTTTTATCCATGGAGCATTCATTCCTGCTAATGCCTAACTCCCCTATGAACTTATTAGGGATAGATTTGTTGTGCAAATTTAGAGCCACAATAATATGTACCCTAGATGGTGATATTGCATTAGAATTACCAGAAGAATCTCTAAATTTGTTTTCAGTACTCTTTAAATTATTAAATAATATTAATAATTAAATAACAAATATTAATTAAATAATTAAAATAATTAATCAAGAAATGGATAAAATTCATATTTTTAAAATACCAACAGATATACCAGAACTTCTCTGGGCTACATCTTCCACCAATGTAGGACTGCTAAAATCAGCTGTTCTGGTCCAAATAAGAACGAGAAATGGTCTACCACTGTCTAGTCCATAATATCCATTATCAAAAGAAGCCATCGAAGAAATTACCCCAGTGATAAACTCTTTAATCAAACAGAAGATAATAATCCCCTGCAAATCAGAATACAATACACCTATTTTGCCTATTAAAAAACCAAAATTAGATGAAAATGGAAAACCTGTATATCACCTTGTTCAAGATTTTAGAACTATTAATAACCACATAATCAAAAAACATCCTGTAGTCCCCAGTCCATCAACTATTATTTCATCTATTCCTAGCAACGCTAAATACTTCACAGTAGTAGATCTGTGTTCTGCCTTTTTTTCAATACCCATCCATGAAGATTCCCAAAAAATATTTGCATTTACCTTTTAATATACATGGTGCCGTCTGCCTCAAGGTTACATAGAAAGTATAATTTTGTTTTCCCAAATTTTGACACAAGATCAAGCAACTATTGAGTTTAAGGAGAGCCATCTAATACATTTTTGTGGATGATTTACTCTCAGCCTCACCAAATGCAGAAGCATGTTGTAAAGATAGAATTGATACCATATCTGTTGGCAGGTTTTATTGATCCCTGTTAGGCAGTGGCCTAATAGCTGGTGAGAGCTGGAATTCCTTTGTGACAGTTGGATCTAGTTAACGTTGATGAAGGTAGACTTCTAGACAGTTTATAACAAATCTATTCATTGAGTTAATAAAAGGATCAAAGAAGGAAAGGATAGGCTAAATATAGGATTGAGGATATGTACTCTAAAACCTAATAACTGTAATTGGATCCCAACACCCCCAAATCTAAAATTCCATGAAGAGTCACTTCTGCCTGAAAACCAGGCTTTCTCTGAACTCCTTACTCTATAACTAATTCCCCAAATACTAGTCTTACTAAACTATTCTAATTAATTATCTTCTTATATATATTTAAAATTTACTGTCTCCTTTTCTTCTTCCTTTAGATAAAATTCAATTCAGTTGTTCTCTTTCACTGTTCAAACTGTCAGCTCTCTTCAGGACCTGAAGTGGCCCTGAGTTGGCCTGAATTGGGCCTACTTCTCTCTTCAGTAACTCAAAGAAAAGTAGTTTGTTTCTGTTGATTTTCTTCCACCACAACTTCCCAAATCTCCAGGTTTTCCTCCAACACCAACTGTCATTCTCTTCCAAGATTTTACAAAGAGCAAATCCAAACACAGCCACCTTCAGAGTAAGTTTCTCCAAGAGTGTGTCAGTTATTTTTCCAACAGACCCTTAGGCACCTGATAATTCTCCAAAGAGTACTCCACTGAAAATTTCATCTTCCTTTTAAAAAGATAATGCTTGACTCTTTTACCCTATTTCCATCTATCAGTATCCTAATTATTCCCAATACTAGTCCCAATACTTAATTAACTCCTAATTAGTCCCCATACTTAATCAACTCCAATAATGCCAAGAAGACAGTAAATATCTTTTATTAGAATTATATAAAAGAGGACACAAGATCTCAAAATTGAAAGTTCAGTGGTATCTCCCAAAAGTGGAGTATTTAGGATTTTTTAGCTGAAGGTATGCATTTCATTTCTCAAAAACATTGAAGATATCAAAAAATTGGGTGCCCCAAGAATGAAAAGACAATTAAGAGCAATTTTGAGAACTTCTGGATTTTGCAGGCAATGTATTCCCTGCTATGGGGAAATCACCAAACCTCTTATAGCATTAACGAAGGATGTAATCTCTGAACCACTGAGATTGAATGCAGAACACCTAGCAGCGCTTACTAATTTGAAACAAGCAATTTTATCTGCACCTTCCCTAGGCATCCCAGATTATAAGAAACAATTCATTCTACATTTTCTAACTCTTGGTGCTGGACTTTGTTGGTAATATATAGAAGTGCTCTTGATTTATTTTGTATCCAGCAACATTACTAAAATTATTCATTATTTCAACTGGTTTTTTTAGTTGATGCTCTAAGATTCTCTAAGTATACCATCATATCATCTGTGAAGAGTGAAAGTTTAGTTTCCTCATTGCCTGCTTTAATTCCTTTAATTTCTTTTTATTTCCTTATTGCTAAAACTAGCATTTCTGATACGCGTTAAATAATAGTGATGATAATGGGTATCATGGCTTCACCCCTGTCTTATTAGGAAGGCTTCTAACTTATCTCCATTGCAGATGATACTTGCTGAAGGTTTTAGGTATATACTATTTATCATTTTAAGGTATGACCCATTCCTATGTTTTCTAGTGTCTTTAATAGGAATGTGTTGTATTTTGTTGAAGGCTTTTTCTGCATCTATTGAGATAATCATGTGATTTCTGTTAGTTTGGTAATTGATTATGGTCAATTATATTGATAGTTTTCCTAATATTAAACTAGCACTGCAATATTGGTGTAAATTCCACCTAGTCATAGTAATAATCCTTGTGATATATCACTATATTCTCCTTGCTAGTATCTTGTTTAAAATTTTTGCATCCATATTTATTAATGAAATTGGCCTATAGTTTTCTTTCTTTTTTTTTGTTCTTGCTGTTTTTGTTCTTGCTGGCCTAGGTAACAAAACTATATTAGTTTCATAAAAAGAATTTGGTAGAATTCCTTCTCTGCTTGTTTTCCCAAATAGTTTATGTAGTATTGGGATTAATTGTTCTTTAAATGTTCAATAGAATTCTCTTGTGAATCCATATCACCCTGGGGATTTTTTCTCAGGGAGTTCATTGATGGCTTGTTCAATTTCTTTTTATGAGATGGGATTATTTAAAGATTCTTATTTCCTCTTTTCTAATCCAGGCAATTTGTGTTTTTTGTAAATATTCATCCATTAGATTGTCAGATTTATTGGCATGTAATTGGGCAAAACAGCTCCTCCTTGATTGCTTTAATTTCCTCTTCATTAGTGGTAAGTTCAACCTTTTAATTTTTGATACTGATTATTTGATTTTCTTCTTTCCTTTCTTAAATAAAATTAACCAACACTGTTTATTTTATTTGTTTGTTAGTTTTTCATAAAAATAAACTCCTTATTTAATAGTTCAAAGGTTCTCTTACTTTGAAATTTATCAATTTATCCTTTAATTTTTAGAATTTCCAATTTAGTCTTTAAATGAAGGAATATGTTCAGTTTTGCTGGATTGGTAACTCTTGAATTGTAAACTAGATCTTTCACCTTCCTGAATATCATATTCCATGCCTTCTAGACCTTTATTTTCGAAGCTGCTAAGTGCTGTGTGATCCTAATTATAGCTCCATTTGAATTATTTCTTTCTGGCTATTTGCTTTATTTTCTCCTTGGCTTAGGAGCTCTTTATTTAGCTGTCATATTCTTGGAGGTTGTTATTTGAAGATTTCTTTATGGAGGTGATCTATAGATTCTTTTCATTTCTATTTTATTCTCTTGTTTAAGAATATCTGGGCATTTCTTGGATTATTTCTTGTTTTTTGATGTCCAGGCTTTCTTTCTTTTCTTCTTTTTTTTTTAATCATGGTTTTCAGATAGTCCAATAATTTTTTAATTGTCTCTTCTGGATCTGTTTTCCATGTTAGTTGTTTTTTCAGTATTTCATACTTCTGTTTTTAGTCTTTTGATTTTGTTTTATTATTTATTGATGTCTCATGAAGTTACTAACTTCTAGTTGCCCAATTCTAATTTTTAAGAAATGATTTTCTTCAGTCAGCATTTGAGCCTCCTTTTTCATTTGGCCCATTTCTTCTTGCATTGCTTTCATTTCTTTCCCCCATTTTTCCTCTGCCTCTCTTAAATAGATTTAAAAAATCCTTTTTGAGCTCTTCTAGAATCTGAGTCCAATTAACATTTTTCTTTTGGACTTTGAGTGTGTTTGCTTTGTTTTGTAAAAATATAAGTATATATTGAAGAGGGTTTGATGTTGGAAAGAGTGACAGACCTGGTGTGAATGTCTGTCAGCTCCCCTCTCAATACTCTCCTTTTACTACAGACAACAGAGGAGGTTTCTCTGGAATGGTGGTCATCCAGAGAATGGGAGCTGGCCCTGGATGCTAAAGGGAAGGCTTTCCTATGTGGAGAGGTGGGTGGTAAAGCTGGTTGATCAAACTGGGACCCTCTCCCTACAGAAACCTCTCCCATGACCAATGTCAGCATCACAGGGGGTCTCGTTCAAAATGGAGTCTGAGCAAAGCAGCTGCTCAAACCCCTTTCCCCTCTTTGCCTCATGTAATGACTTCTCCTTGATCTGACTGTGAATTGGTTTATTCTGTAGATGAACAAGGTAGTTGGAGAAGGGAGAGGATAGAGAAATCAAAGGGAGATAGGTTTGAAGGAAGAAGAGGCCCTATTTGGGGTTTCTTGCTTTCTTCAGCTGAGCAAAGGTGGCTCCATTCCAACTTAACTATCCTCTTATCTAATTAAAGTCTCTCTCCTACCTTAACCAAGGTGTCCTTGTGGCAAGTGGCAAGTGCCCTTCTTGGGAAAGTCAAGGGATGGAAAGGATCTTCCAGGTGACCCCCTGAAGTAAGAGATCAGCCCCTTCTCAGTAGTTGAAGTTGTTCGTTCTTCTTCTGTGGACGCTCTCCAACTACCAGAACCTTCCTTCTCTTCTGGGCAAGGGAAAATGGAGGCAAGGCTTTTCCATAGGTTGGGATCTAGAGCTCCAGACTTTGCTCCTTACTCAACAGAGTTCAGAGGCAAAAACCTTTCCGTTAACCATTTTCCCCATAATCCTCTTCTCCCACTCCAACTGTCACTGCTCCTCCTGTCACATTCTAATCCCTGTCTGCATCCATCTCAGTGGGCCAAAATGCCAATAGCTTGATTCAGTTTTCCTTTCCACAATCATCCCCTTTTTATGTTGTGACCTTCCCAAGGTCACTTATATATATTATGCTTACCAATCTATTAATCTAATTTCTAACTATTTCCCCAAAATAATAAACTTCCCTCAATTACTCTATCTCTATTCTATGCTAACCTTATCTAATCTAAGGAATTTTATCAAGGAAAGTTTTGGGTAGTGGGTAGTGTTGGGTTTTTGTTTTGTTTTTTTTTGTCTTGGTGTTATCCCTATCCTCTAAATTCCTTCACTATTTCTGCCAGTTTAGAGACCTTTTCATTGATTTCCATAATCATCAGTGTCATATATTTTTTCTGTGTTTTGCTCAAAATCTTGTTGATAACCAACTTTATTACATGGTATAGTTTTATAGTGGCACCTTCTTTGTCTCCATAAAAATCCTCTATCGTTTGGAGGTGGGGTTTATTTCTTCTCATTTTCCCAGTCTTTTTAAAGGTAGGTTCTGTTCTCCAGGAGGTTAGGGCAACCTCTTAAATTTCAGTTCTTCCTTGATGTTACCCTTAGCCTTATTTCTGGGTTTCTGCAAGTTTTAGCTCTCCCAAGATGGTATGAAGGCCTTTGGGCTGGGAGATCTGAGAGCTATCTCTCACTGAGGATTCAATTACACCCTGAGACTGCTAAGAGCTCAAATTCTAGCCTTAGGCTTGTGTGTAGGCTTTTGCTCTCACTCTGGGCTTAATGGGGTCAGGCATTCAGCATGCAGCAGACTGCCTTGCCCTGGGGCTCTATCTTAAGCTTTTGGCAAGAGGATCAGGGGCCCATCTTGGGGTCTACCCACTGCCTGAAACTGAGATCTATGCCCTCATGACAAGCTGTTGCTGGGACTCCTGGACTGGAATTCTGGACCTCACCACAGGTTTGCTTGGAACTTTAAGGGGTGCGCTTTGGTTTGGACCTCTATTGGCCCAGGCAGTCTGGATTTTAGTTTGGGCTCAGGTTTAGAACCTGGCACAGTAGATGTCTATGGGGAGTGGAGGGGGTTGGTGAGAGCAGGAGGTGGGGGAGGGTTGTGGGGTGTGGCATTTTGTTCTTGGATTGCTTCTTACTCCTTGCTATAGCCTCCTGTTGGTTGTGCCTCCCCTCTCACCCCAGTGCCCCAGATGCTCTCTGCCTACTTTTCAAGTTGTTCTTTTCTTGAAATTTGCTTTTCTCTGTCCCTTTGTTGGTTCTTTCATTCCTGCATTCATTTTGTGGGGTTTTTTAATTGATTGGAAAGGATTCTTATGGTGGTTTTGAGCTTTTCTGCTTCTACTCTACCATCTTCTCTCTGGAATCTGTGTTCTGGTTTCAGAGCAGAAGAGAGGTAAGGGCTAGGCAATGGGGGTTAAGTGACTTGCCCAGGGTCATATAACTAGAAAACATATGAAGCCAGATTTGAATTGAGAACCTCCTACCTCTAGGCCTGGCTCTTAATCCACTGAGCCATCCAGCTGCTCCTTTCTTACTCTTAAGATATGAACAGCCTGTCTCTTTCACACATTAACATTTTGGATCGGTTTTTTAAAAAAATACTATCGTTGTGTATGTTAGCACCAGTTATAAGACCTACTCCATAAAATATCCTTAATCTGTACTCCATTGGTCAAAAGAGATGTATTTTATATATATATATATCAGTAGCCCACTGTGTTCCAGAATTGAGCTAGGTGCTGTTAATACAGAGGGAGAAAAATCACAACCTGCATAATTAATTATTAGGTGGAGAACAAGTATGGGGGACAAGTCTATATAAATAAATACAAGGTAAATAGTGAGAGGAGGTCTTCCATCAGCTGGGAAGATCAAGAAAAGCTTCATGGAGAAAGTGTTGCTTATTCATAGTTGTAAAGAAAACAAAGTTTTCTTTGCTGAAGTTGAGGTGAAAGTTCTTCCCATGCTTGTGAGATTGCCAGTTGAAAAGTACCAGAAGAGGAAAGGGAAGGTAAAGTGTGAGGAGGGACAAGATGATCAGTTGGTTGGAGCTGAGGGAGAGGTGCACAAGGTTTAATAAGACTGGAAAGGGAACATGTGAGGGGGCCCAGATTGAGAGTGTCTTAAAAACCTAAACAGAGTGCTTATATTTATTTGGTCACAAGGGCAATTTGAACTCTATAGGGTTTTATTGACATGGGACAAGTAATGATCAGAACTGCTTTTCAGGAAAATCACTTTGGAGCGTATGTGGGAAATTATTTGGTATGGGGAAAGACATGAAGCAGATAGAAAAATTAGAAAGATGATGAGTGCCTGAACTGCATCGGATATGAGTAGAGAGGAGATAGGTGAAATGTTGTGGTGATAGAAATGAGTTTGAATTATAATTAGTTAGATTTGGGGTGTGGGAAAATAAATAATCAAGGATTAGACCACAGTGACTTGAAGAATGCTGATGCCCTTGATACAAATAACAAAGTTTAAAAAAAGAGGGTAATTTTAGGATAAAAGGTAATGAGTTAATTTTTAGAAATGTTGAATTCTGTGCTTGAATTTTGAGATGCATTTTGAAAAATTGGGCCTTCCCTCTCCTTCCCACACCATAAAAGCTGTATTTGATGTTCTCTTACTTCTATTTGTTTCACTATTCGTTATCTCATGTAATTCTTTCCAAGTTTTTAAAAAAATTAATCTGCTCATAGTTTTTTACACCACTGTAATAGTCCATCATAATCATATCCCAAAATTTGTTTAGTCATTCCCCAATTGATGGGCATGCCCTCTACTTTCAGTTCTTCTTCTTTTTTTTTTTTTCCTATCACAAAGAGCTGCTATAAATATTTTGGGACTTACAGATTCTTTTGCTTTTCCCCGAATCTCATTGGGAAATAGGCACAGCAATGATATTTCTGGATCTAAGGATATACACAGTTTTATAGCTGTCTGGGCCTACTTCCAAATTGCTCTCCAAAATGGTTTGATCAGTTCACAGTTCCACCAACAGTCTATTGATGTCTCCACTTTTCTACATCCTCTCTAACATTTGTCATTTGAGCCAGTCCAAGGGATGAGATATCTCAAAATTGTTTTCATTTACATTTCCCTAATCAGGAGTGATTTAGAGCAGAGTGAGTGAATGCCTGCGTGCGTGTATGTGTGTGTGTGTGTACCTATATAGGGATTTGATTTCTTCATCCAGAAATTGTCTCTTCATTTATCAATTGGGGAGGATATGCATTTTAATATCTAAAAGTTACACTCTGCTGGAACTCAGGAGAGAGATTAAGGCTTGAGAATCATGTATATTATTTTGAGATGATGAATTGGTAGGAGCTATTGAGGTCACCAAGTGAGGAAATGTATACAGAAAAGATAAGAGAGACTGAGAAGGAGTGATCAGACAGTTAGATATAAAGAGAACTAGAGGTTATCAATTCCATGAAAACTCAGAGGGCATGCAGATATAGGGAAAGAAGACCAATAGTGTTAGATAATGCAGAGAGGTTGAAGACAGCTTTCAAGCAAAGACAGTAAGCATTTTATTAAGAACCTACTGTTTGTCAGGCAGTGTGCCAAATGCTGAGGAGGGAGAAAAATAAAAAAAAAAAAAAAAACTAACTCTGCTCTCAAATAACACACAGGCTAATGGAGAACTGAGAAAAGACCATCCAGTTTGGCAATTAAAGAGATCATTAGTAACTCTGGAGAAAGGAGTCTTAATTGAGTCATGAATTTGGAAGCCAGATTGGAAAAGGTTGAAATGTGAAGCAAAAGTTGAGTGGTTTGATGAGAACTCTTAACACCATTTTCTTTGAAACCACTTCTTAATAATTAGATAAATGTAAATTAAAACAACTCTAATATACCCCCTCAATTCATCAGATTGGCTAATATGTCAAAAAAAAAATAGGCATACTGATCCATTGTTGATAGAGCTGTGAATTAGTCTAGCTATTCTGGAAAGCAATTTGGAACTAAGCCCAAGAAGCTATTAAACTGTATATGCCCTTTTGATCAAGCTATATACGACTAGTAGGTCTGTATATACAAAGATCAAAGAAGGGAGGAAAGGAGTCATGTACAAAATTATTTATAGCGACACTTTTTGTGGTGGCAAAGAATTGGAAATTGAGGTGATATTCATTAACTGGAAGAAACTTGGGAAGACTTGTATGAACTGATGCAAAGTGGAATGAACAGAACCGGAACATTTTACACAAAACCAGCACTATTGTAAAGATAATAAACTATAAAAGACTTAGTAACTCTGATAAACTAGACACATAGTAGTTCCACAGAACTCATAGTGGAAAATGCCATCCACTTCTAGATAAAGAACTGATGAACTCAGAGTACAGATTGAAGTAGTTTTTTCTCTTCCTTTTTTCCTCCCAGAATATAGCTAATGCATAAATTTGTTTTGCATGATTTCATATTCGTAATGGGGTTTGTATTTCTTGCCTTTTCAATTGGTGGAGGAACTGACCAAGAGAGAATTTGGAACTGAAAACAAAATAAAATAGAAATTTTGAAAACCTTTTAAATAAAATAGTGATCTTTGAGGAAGAAACTTGGGATCATTTTATTTTATTTTTTAACAATGATTTCTTTTATTTAGAATATTTTTCCATGGTTACGTGATTCATGATTTTTCCCACCTCTCTTTACTCCCCTCCCACCTGGAGCTGACAAGCAAATTCTCTGGGTTATATATGTATCATTATTTAAAACCTGTTTTTGTATTATTCACATTTGCAATAGAGTGATCTTTTTAAAGCCAATACCCCAATCATAGCCCCACCGAACCATGTGATCAACTATGTTTTTCTTCTGCGTTTCTACTTTGGGATCATTTTAAAAGAACTCTATAATCCCCACCAACCATCCCCCTTTCTCCCTGCAAAAAACACCTATCTGAGAAATTCCTTGTGTGTAATATGTTATGGCTTATTGATATGCTTCATCAATATTTGGATGATCTCTAATTTCAGTTCTAATGAACTTTAATATTCTGACTTATAATCATATAACAATACTGGAAGAATTAGTATTTTTAAAGGGACTTTTGTTTCAGAGAGAAGCTTGAGTTTTTTGAGAAAACTGTATGATTTTCTAAAAGCAATCCATTCTGGTTTTTTTCATTTCCATTCTTGTCCCAGTTCATTCACAGCCACTGCCCCAGATATAATTGCCAATGGACAAGCTCATTATCCAGTTATATATCTTAGTCTAGAAATAGAGTATTCTTCATCTCTTTTATCCTGTTTAGTTAGATTAAACTCTTGAGAAGAGTTGTTTCGTAAACTTTTTTGTTTCACCTTTGCTGATATAGTCTTTGAACCGACATTCGTTCTCAAAACAGTATTTTCAAATATACAAGATAAAATTCAGGTATCCCTTCCACATTGTGACCTTCCTCATCTTGGCTTCAATATATGTAGCAAGTTGACATGATAAATTAAATGGGAATTTAAGGGGAGTTTTGCAGAAGCTGCAGATGACAGGTCAGTAGATAACACAGAAAAAGTTTAGAAACTCAGAAATGTATAAAATATATAAATAGTATTATATAATATCAACTTATTTTTCTTTAATACATAAATATACATAATTTCTTTTTTTAAGTTAAAATAAGTAAAAAGTTAAAGTTGTGAAAAGAATGCAAAAGTTAGGAGACAACATACCAGGCTAGAAATGTTAACATTGACCTACATAAAAGCCATGACCAAATACTTAACCCAAGTTTTACAATAAGATACCATAAATACCCCCCCCCCAAAAAAAAGGAAAAATTCTGACTTTTTCTCTGGTATAAAGGGAGGTCCAAAAAATTTTACATGGATTTCAGATTCCTCGGGCATCATGCTCTTGAACTTCAGGACATATCCTGAAGGGTTACTAGTACATAGGATTGCAAAAGAAACTAGTTACATTGAAATATAGTTGAAAGTAAAATGTGTAATCTAGCAGCAAGGCTAATGACAAAAGTAAAAGTAGTGATAAGTATAAGTGATATTTTGAGATCTGCAACATTTATAATGTCTTAGGAAGAGCTATGGTTTTTATTGATGACAAATTTACTGCTAATACTACTGTGATTTGTTGCCTACATTCATAATTGAGGAATTGCTGTTTCATTTGGAGGTTAATGAAAATAAAGATGTAATTTTTTTCCCATCCAATTTTATGGACCTCCTGATGTCTATCCATGGACCCCTTGACCTTAGGTTAATAATCCCTGCTTTAGAATGATTATGGAGGTTTCTGAACTGTTCTGGGACTTGATGCAATCAGAATAATGTTATCCACAAATAGGAGCCATCTGGAGGGCCTTGTCATTTATATGGAATCCTTCTTTCACTTAGACTCAGCCTTGGAGCTCATCCAGGACAATGACATATACCATTTGAGAGCATACATCTTCTTGTTTTATGCTTCCCTTTATATTAATGATTAGAGAGTGATAACACCTATTATATTTTTCAAGTAATCTTGTATAATTTTTATTTTGGAGGATTCTTGATTAGAAGAGAGCCGTTGAGGTAGGGCAGCATTTTTCTTTTACAATCGGTTGTGGGGTGTTTTTTTTTGCTTGTTTTGATTTTTGGTCAATAAACAATAAGTACAAGGGGGTCTTCTACTCTCTACTTTTTAATAGCCAGTTGTGTGATGTAGTCTATTATGAAAAATTGCTTTGGAAGCTTTCCTCTTCCCTTCTGTATTCTTATCAGGGATGCCCTAGATGATTGTTTAGATTATTTTCATAAATATTTTCTTTAGATGAGAAAGCGAACTTTTGAAGAAAAGGGAATGAAAGCTATAAAGCCGTATATTCCCCCCCCCCCCCATTCCTTTAATATGTCTCCTTCTATGAGATATTTTGAGAGAATCCCTCAATGTCCTTAAATAAGAAAGAGGATTTTTGTTTTCTTGTATTTATGAAGATTTCATTTGATATAATACCATAATTATTCGTTCCCTATAAATTTCATTGGTACAAAGAACCCTGTTTTACCTAAACTTTTAAATCTCCCAGAAGCACCTAACAAAATATTCTGCACACAATATCTTTTTTAAAATGTAGAACAAAAAGGATTTTTTCATTTTTTTTAGGTCAGAGACAGACAGACAGAGAGTTCGAGGACAACTACAGATCAACACATTTTTTTTAAATCTGACCCTACCTGCAATGTTCTACATGTTTGTCCCCTTATCTCTACCATAGGGGGAAGTGTCTTCTCACATCCAAGCTTATCCTTTTTATAAAGTGTTCCTTTCTGATTGTTTTGTAGTATTTCTTTCTTTGATTGTGGTAGCTGTTTGTGCATATTGCTTTCCTGGCTCTGCTTGCTTAATTTTGGATCAGTTGATCCAAACTGCATTCATAAGGCTTGTAGTTTCTTACAACCTAATACTGTTTCAAACCAAAATTAGTCATTCCCTAATCAGTAGGCAACAACTTAATTTACAGTTCTTTGCTACCACAAAACATGTTGTTATAAATGTTTTGTTGTATATGAATCCAGAAATCATTTGTTTTAAAAGCTCCTAGCTCTCTCTTCCCCAAAACACAGTCAACCAAACTGATCTTCTCTGTTCCTCCTACTTGATCTACCATCTTTTCTATGATTTTTTCACTAGTTTCCCCTTTACCTAAAAATCTTCTTTCTGGATTATACTCTCTTTACCTCCTCCTAATAGTATACTTCTTTCTTCTTTCAAAGGCATTAAAAGTACCACCTTCTACCTGAAGCCTTTCCTGATTGCCATTGTTTGTGCTCTCCTTCTATTGAGCTAACTTGTATTTAATTTGTAGTTATCTTACATATATTTATATATAGTAGTTAACACTGATCAATATCACTGTATGGGATAGATTTGGCTTAAAATTCCAGAATGCCAGTCAGTTCTCAAACCCATATTAAACCTATATTTACAATATCTCCTTCACTGTTAGAATATAAGCTCCTTGAGAGTAGGGATTATTTCATTTTTTGTGTATGTCCTTTTGTGCCATCAGTAAATTCTTAGGTTTTGGCTGATTGATTGGCTCTTGATGGTCTGCAGTCCAGCCTGTGCATGAAGTGGTACACATATCATAAGTGGAAGCCTTTGTTTTTTTTTAGGCATTCCCAATGTGGAGACAATAAAGTTGTATTGTATTGCTGAGTGTTGATCAATTGACTGAGCCTGACCCTCTCAGTACTAGGCCTGGTTAGTTGGAAGTCAAAGCAGGGGGGCTTTTAATGCTCTTTGTAAATGTTGTTTTTGTTGAAGGTGGTAATTTTGACCTGCTGACCTACTTGTGGAGTCTAGACTACCATAGAGGGTCAGTAAAATGCCAAATCTCCCAATATTATAAGCATGATTTACAAACCTTAATCTTATCTACTTTGGACAGGCAGTTAACTACCTCCAAAATTTTAAGAGAAATTAAAAAGTACATTTTGACTAATGATGTCAGTTTTCTTTAAAATTTCATTAAATATCAAGAATGGCAAATTTTATAGTCAGACTATTGAAAACATTAGAGAAATGCTAGTGTGAAGTAGAAGTATCTGTTCTTTGGTTTATATTCCTAAGGGTTAGGATATAGTATTTGGTTTGTTTCCTCCCTAAGGGAAGCATCTCTCTAGTTTTTCTTTTTTTCATTTAAAGAAATTGAGTAGAAAAAAAATTTCTGGTATTTTTGTCACTGTTATAGCCTGATACCAAGATGCTGAAAGTTATCTCTCCAAATTATTGTCCTGCTATACTTATTTCTTTCAAAGCAGGCCTCTTGTATAGTTACTTGTTGAATTGTGTACCTACTGAATTAGTCAAAGACCTGGCTAAAACCATTTTTTTTTCTTTTCCTCTCCCCTCCCCCAAACTCGCTTTTGTTATGTATTGGCTTGCTAATCCTTGTGTTGAGCAGTATCAGACATCACCTTTCTTGGGGGCAGTTAGTCCACTCTTCCGCTTTCTTTGTCAAAGGGCTCCCTTAATAGGAGAAGTCAACAGGGAGGACAAAAAGGATTGAAAGTTGTATTTAATCAGGGTCAGAGAGGTGGTGTTCAGAGTGACGGGCCCACAGGCAAGCTGGCCTTTTATGCTTGCCGCTGCAGATGGTCCCAAAGCATTCAGCTAAGTGAAGAGAAAGCTGCCCAGTGAAAGCTATTGTAGGGTAGCATCGTTACAGTTGAGAAGGGTTGCCAGGGGTAACTAGAGAGTATCACCAGTATCGTGTGATCCCTAGTCTGTGCCATTGAAAATGTTAGACTGAGGATTGTATTGGGTCCCTTGGCATCTTGATGTTCATATATAAGCAGTATTATCCCACATTGGTTTTAATTTAATTTTTCCTTTTCTCCTCTTTCTTCCCTCCCCCATTTATTTGGAAGTGCATGAACTATAGGACCATTTGCACTTAATAATTTGAAAGAAGCTACCTTCCAAAAGTGTAGAATCACTTAACAGTATACACTACTATAATATTCTTTGATATATGCACTTTTTAAAAAAATTCAAGAATAAGTTTGATTTATAATACTGAGATCCACTATTTTCCATTTGCTGAGCCAGAATTCTTAAAAATGCCTCCAAAGGACCCCCTAAGGGGAATAGTTTTGTTCTTCCCATAGATTTTTTTAAATATGAAAAACTCTTCAGATAGATTTATCTAAAAACTATATATTATGACCAAATGTTCACAGATATTTATGAAACAAAACTCTGTTTAGCTTTAATTTTTAACCTAAGGCAAAGGTTAAATGTATGCATCCCAAATGAATGAGAGCTGAGAAGCATAACAATAATTGATCTTAATTTAATATACTGTGAATACAATTTTAATAGACAAACTGCATTTTAAAAGCCCCAAATTCAAGCATCTCATGTATTGGGAAAGATAAAGCTACTTAGTCACAAAAATCATCACATATAAGTAATATAAATACAAAAACAAATATAAAATGCACTCCTAGTTAATAGCAAAGAATACTTTTTAATTATCATAATGGCGCAATTTGAATCTAACTTGTACCTTTTCCAAGATAAATGCCAACATCTTTGCTAGCATTTTTTAAAAAATTATCAGCTTATTCAAATTACACTAGCCTCATTCTGTTGGAGCTCATCTTGAATCCAATAGAACTTAAGCTTAATATGTTTCATCCCACCTGCTGGCATAGCCCTTCTGGAAGATATTATGATGATACCTTGTAATATTGTCATTTTTGTGTTAGAGAACTCACAATCATTGAAGGCAAATTAAAATTAACAGAATTTTCACCAAACACTGCCAAAAATGCTTATTAAGCTGTCAGACTTTTTAAAATTCAAGAATAAACCTCTAAATTTTTACTTAAAAATAAATTGTGATCCAAATTAGTTGTGGCAATCACTGAAACTGCCATATAGTAAAGTAAAAAAAAATTATCTAATTTTAGAAAATTTATAGTTGCTTGCTTTTATACTTCCAGAATGAAAAATGAGAAAACCTATGATTATGCAAAATTGATAGGCATGTTTATATTAAGAATCATGACAAAAGGTAAAGTGATCCAGAAGAATTACAGGGATGGTTACAAGATTGTCTATTTAATGGAAAATTCAACCTAATTTTTATTAAAAGCAAAAAGCAAAACACTGTCTCCCTTTATTTTGTGAGAAGGGAAGGGTAGTAACTAAATTGCTTCATCTATTCCTTTTTCAAAGTTTATTTTATGTTATGATTATCTAGAAGGTTAATTTAAAAATATTAATGCTCTTTTGCCTCTGCTGGCAGTTGGGTCTCCAGAATTTATGAATAAAGATGGCAGCTGAGTAGCAAATTTTAATTACACCAACTGCTTTAATGAACCTCAGTGAGTAAAAGACATTAATACCATTGCGATTTATTCCCCATCATCATTTTTGTGCTATTGATCCAGTTTTTATTCCTCTTTATCTATGTACACTATATAGATTTCACTGAACACAGGAGAAAACAGAATCTGCCTGAAGAATAAAAGAACAAATTTTAAATTTGCATCACATGCATTTTCATTAAAATTTGCTGTGTGTTATGAAAAATCTATATAGAAGAATGAGGAGGATTGACATCATAAATATATATTAAACTCCAACAGAGATTTCCTATTATTTCTCTCTTTAAATCACTGCAGGTAAAATGAATATGAATGTAAATATAAAATGCCAATAACTACTGGTAGCTATTTCAGCAAGGATTAGTTACAAAAATGATTTTTTAAATCCACATGTATTAATAGTAATATTTTAGTTCTTTAATGTAACTTAAGTACAGTATAATATTTTTAGAGATTTCACACATGAGCTATGTGCTTAATACACCAGTCTTTAAAGTTCAAACTATTGGAGAAAAACGCCCACAAATTTAGTTATAATGAATTTAATTGTTACTTATGGTTGAGAATCAAGAATGCAAAATATTAATCTTTGTTTTGGTTGGGGTTAATGTAGATTTTGAGCAGTCCCCAAATCTTCTTTTTTGCTTCATCGTTTCACAAAGTGAGGAGAATAATAATCAAGTGATGTTTGGGGGTTAATGATTGTAATGTATTTCATGTTGTTATAATGGTACAAGTCGTTAACACCTGTGGTATTAGCTTCCTGTGTTATATAGAGTAATGGAATTGTAGAAGGTACAGGATTCAACTCAGTAGATCCAAAGCCATTTTGTGACAGCTTTATTATTTGAGTCAGATACCATTACAACAAACATCTCTGTATGACTAAAAGATTGCCACATCTCAGCAGCACTCAGTATGGAATTCAAGTTCAAGAAAAGAATTTTGACAGCCCTTAAAGTTTATTAGTTCTCCTGTGTAAGTGAAGTGCTACGCTTATTAATTCTTTATGAGTTAACTTATATAACTTGTGTATATATATTATTATCATTATAGTTATAGCTATTTATGTGTCTTCTCTCTTTAGAGAAAAGGATTATTAACATGTCAACAAATAAAACATTAAGTTATCCTTTGAATGATAATAGTCATATGCCAGTTCTTTTTTTGTTCCTGTGTTTTATAGATTGGACTAGCATGGTCCAAAATTCTAGGAAATCAAAAAAGTAAAAGTAAAAGATGGATTTGTTTTTATGTCAAATATTTGTTGTGTGTAGACTCCTTATACCCTTTTAAAAATGATTCTAAGTTTAGTGAACTTTTATGTTTTATATTTTGTTGTTTCTAAATTGTACTTCTTCCTCTACGTTCCTAACCCACTGAGTTTTCTCTTGTAACATAGTCCGCCATCTTCAAGGAAGGGAAGGCCAAAGTTGGACATTATTAGGAACATGTCTTATAGTTTTATTTTAAGGTGGTTTTCATTATTTCATTTTTATGGTCATTGTTCTGTTTACTTCACTATTGATCAGTTTATTATTTTCATTAAAGAATGCTAAGAGACTTAAACCTGAACTTATAGACATCTAGTCAAGGAAATCTTCATCCTTTGATGAGCCTTTCCTAGCTCACTTCTTGTTTAAGTGTTATTGTTGCTTCTCTTGTAGGATGAGACTGCCTAGAGAATTCTGGGAAGATGATAGAGAAAATGATAATCTGGGTCTCATTTCCCTTTACCATTGCTCATCAGCATTTATCTTTTTGTCAAATTATGTCAATAAAAGCAAGAAAAGAAATATCATCAGAAGTAATTCTAATAGAAAAAAAAAAAGGATGAAGATATCATTCTATCCATCAACCCCTAAGTCAACCATAGGCAGTTTGCCATTCCCTTTTGACACAGCAGCTTTTGATACCTGTTTTAGGCATCAGTTTTTGGAGGTGAGCCTTCAGTAGTATCCTTTGGAATCTCCAATTCCCCAGGGTAGATTAACACCCAGAACTTAGATCAGCCTTCCAAATTTCTTGGAACTGGAGTTGAGAAGGACCTGAGGCTTTTCAGAGGCCAGTTCATTCACTACTACAGAGTACAGCCAAGGTACAGTAGAAAAGTTGTTGAGAGAAGGGAGGAACCCAGAAGAATGGAACTAGTGAAAGGTGTAGAAAACAGATCCAGGCACAGCGACTCCTCAGAACCTTGCTTAGTAGTGGACTGGCCTCTGAAAAGCCTCAGGTCCTTCTCAACTCCAGTTTTGTGTTTTTGAGTTTGTTTTTTGTTTGTTTGTTTGTTTTTTGAGAAAAAGCAGCAAGTCCTGGGATGGAAGCAAAAACTGTACTTAGACTGCCTTAAGGCATAGAAGAGAAGGAATTGACTCTAAGGAACATAATTATAGCAAGGACACCAAAAGAAAATAATTGTGATAATGACAGATAAAAAATGACAAAAGAGGAAAAAAATAAGCAAGCAGTTAAATTAAAGAACCATGACCAAAAAACAAGTTCATTACTGCAAAGTAAATTGTCATATTCCCAGGAGAAAGTAAAAAGAGTACAGTAAATTCTGCACACCCTCCAGAAGTCAGTGAAACAACTCCCAAGAACCTATATGATGCTTAGAAGAATAGTTTTTTAAAAAATGAAGATATAGAAGTAAAATAAGGACAGATATTTTATCTCTTAAAGGAGAAATCATTAAGTTTAACAATGGTGTGAAGTGATTAGAACAAAAGACCAGAATAGATGCTTTGACAGAAGAAAAATTATTTGAACAAATTCAAAAGAAAAGATTGTTAAAGCACATAGGAAGTTACTCTGAAAAACAAGAATATTAAACATGCAGATAGTTTATAAAGATATAATCTTTAAGTGAAAATTTTCATATTTTATTTTTCCCAATTACATGTAAATGCAACTATTAACATTGGGGTTTTGGGGGTTTTTTTGAGTTCCAAATTCTCTCCTTCCTTTTCTGCCCCGAGTTAGGCAAGTCATTTCATTTAGATTATACATATACAGTCATGCAAAACATATTTCCATATTAACCATTTTGCAAAAGTGTCAGGACTCCCCTCCACCAAAAAAATAAACAAAAAATAAGAAAAATTAAGTTTTACTTTAAAGTATGCTTTTATCTGTATTCAAGCTATCAGTTCTCTCTCTGAAGATGGGATAGCGTTTTTCATCATAAATTCTTTGGAATTATCTTGGGTCCTTGCATTGGTGAGATTACTTAAGTCATTCAGAGTTGATCACCATACAATATTGCAGTTATTGTGTACACTGTTCTCCTGGTTCTGCTTAGTTCACTTTTCATCAGTTCATGTAAGTCTTATGAAGAAATAACCTGAAGAGTATAGGTGTTCCAGAAAATTATGATAGAAAAGACTTCATACCATACTTATAATATCATACATAAAAATTGTCCTTAAATAATGAAAACAGATGACAAAGTATTGGTGGAAAAAATATATATAACACCAACAGAATGAAGCATCAATTTCAATGTACCAAGAAATATTACAATAAAACTTGAAAATTACAAAGCCAAGCAACAAATATTATGGAAAATGAGAGGGGAAAATGAACCCTATTTATATAATATTAAAATACTAAGAAATACATGAAAGTTACTAAGTGTCAGATATAAGGAAATGTTATGAAAGCTCAATCTAAGGAAACCATTCCTAAGAGCTTAAATTGTTCTAAATGAAGTAGTTTGCTACTGTGTATAGTAAGCACTATTTTTAGGAGAAATCTAGATGACCACTTGTCCAGAGTATTGTATAGGGCAGTGATGGTAAACCTATGGCACAAGTGCCAAAAAAGGGGGGGCATACAGAGCTCTCTCTGTGGGCACTCCTACAGTCACCTGGCAGAGTTCATTACTAGAAAGCCAGAGGGACCCGGGGCAGAGCTGTTCTCCATGTGCCTGAGGACATTCCTCACTTGGGGGAGTGGGGGGGGAGGTAAACAGTTACATGCATGATGGTGTGGTACAGACAGCAGCCTATTGAATTTTTGGTGAAGGTGATTCCTGTGGTGGGGTTGGAGAGGAGCCAGGTTTGAGGGGAGCAGAGCTCATAAAGTGGCATAGCTGAAGGGGAGCAGAGCACTGGGGCTACTCTCCACACGGGCCTCTCATCACCCACCCCTCTGCCCAGTTCCCTCCCCTGTCTGGGATAAGGGGGAGCTGTGGGGGGGTCAAGCACAGAACTCAGTCTGTGAGGTGGGGGCAGGGCCCAGTACTCCATCTCTAAAAGGTTCACTATCACTGGTATAGGGCATTACTATTTAGGAAGGATTTTTAACTAGATAGCTTCTGAGCTCTCTGCCAATGCTGATTCCTCAATTTTTTTTTCTTATTGTATTGCTTGACTCTAAGACCATAACATATACCATTATACTGTATTTCAAAGTGGAAGGCACATTGAACCAAAGAAACCAAGATCTATGATTAAAGGGTGCCAATGTTTTTTTTGTTGTGGCTGTTCAAGCATGGAGTAATGTCCAATTCTTCTTGACCCTATGGACCATACTGTCTGGGGTTTCCTTGATAAAAATACTGGAGTGATTTTCTTTTTTACTACTCCAGTGGATTAAGACAAACAAAGGTGAAGTCATTTTCCCAGTCACACAACTAGTAATTGTCTGAGACCTCATTTGAACTCAGGTCTTCCTGATTCCAGATCTGGATCTCTATTTGTTGAGCTACCTAGCTACTCAGTGTTTATTTGCAACAAATCTGAGTGGGGCTTTCATATTCAAAGCAGATATTGCAGAAAGGGCACAGTACTTGAGACCAAAAGACTGAGGTTAAAGTCTCATCTCTTTTTGTTAACCATGAGCAAGTCACTTTAACTCCTGAACTTTTGTTTCCTAATTTCTAAAATGAAAGGTTTGGATCAAATAACTTCCGAGATCTCTTTTAGCCTTAGATTTATGATCCTGATTTCTCTACATCCCACTTTACTAATATTTAATCAGACCCCTCCAAAGATATGGGAGTTGGGGAGCATGTAAGTGGATCTTGACTTTCATTAATGAATGGCAAATACCCACCAGATGCTCTACCTGATAGGAAGGCCAGAAGGATCACCAGGAAGGCTTATATAAATAGTACTCATGAAAGGGGGTTTAAAGTCTAAAATATTTTAGAAGAGGAGTAGGATAAGAAAAAAGGGGAGATTGAAAAAACATTTTGTAGAAAAAATTAAAATTAAATCACTTAAATTAAGAGAATGGATGGAGTGGAATGGAGTCAAGAGGCAGGGAGGATTTGTTTCTTATCTGAGCTGGGAAAAGGAAAAGTAATATGAGAGACAACACACATAGATAAAGTAAACTTAAGGAATTTAGATTGGGAAGGGTAGGGGAAGGGATTTGATTGGAAAAAACTAGGATCTGATACATGCAAGCAAAACAGAAGTGTTGACTTAAAAGAAGAATGAAGAAAATATAAAAAATGGAAGAAAAACTCATCCATATCTTAAATATTGTTTTTCATTTTCCAAGGTGGAGAGATTTTAGAAATATATTTTTCTTTTCAATCCTAATTTTAAAAATTTCTTATGTTCGTATATAAATGCATTTAAAACATAGATATATCCAGAAAATGAGAGAATGAAACAAAACTTAATATGCTTTATATGACCTAGAATGATTCCATCCAGTCTTAGAATCAGGAAAAGGTGGGTTCAAGTCCAGCCTGACTCTTGCGCTCTGACTGACCCTAGGAGATTTACTGTTACTAGGGACTTGGTGTCCCATGGCAATTCTTTAGTAATCAGTTGTAACATTTGCTGTTCTGCATTAGTAGAGTTTCCTCCCCATGAGCTCCTTATGCAACTGAAGTCACAGATCCAGAACAAAAACAATCAATGCTATAAAAACTAATTCTTATAGGAAGGGTAAGCAAAAGATATAGACTTAAAAGAATGCTAAGTAATGATGTCTGGAATAATGAGTTGGTCAATGAATGTCTCATAGAAACAATAAATAATTATCATAGACTCTATAATAGAAAATGATAATAAGAAGATATACCAAAACATAGAATGAGCTTTTAAAAAGCCAGAGAGAAAAAATGCATTTTGGCAAAAATGTTTGGTGGTGCAGTGGATAGCACCTGACTTGCACTCAGGAGTACCAACCTGAGTTCAGATTTTGCCTCATACATTTATCCCTGCTTGCCTTGATTTCTTCATCTGTAAAGTGAACTAGAGAAGGGAATGGCAACTACTTCAGTATCTGCCAAAAAAATCTTAAATGGAGTCACATATAGTTGAATTCTGCTAATAAACTTAACAACATTAAAAACTTTTCTTAACAAAGTAGATCTAATTACCAGGTAAAGTGAGTGGTCATTGGTAATGTTGCTATGGTAATAATTAAGCAATTTAAATCTACTGGCTGAGCAGAGTAGACTGCCTTTCTCCCTTCCCTCTTGAAGTTAGTTTAAAAGTGATAGCAGGAAGAACACAGGCCCCAAGTTGCTCTGTTAAGTGACTGCTTTCCCACTGCCATTGTGACTCTTGATTTTGGTGAATAATAATTAGATGGATTGATTGATTTATATCTACATATCTGTAGATAGATAGAGTTATATTTGTGAATTCTCAAAAAACTGAGAAGCATTAACAGCTTTTTCCTTAAAAATTCTCTGGTCCCATTCCCACTTCAGTTCACTCTGAACAGTCTCATTGAACAACAGATCAGAATCAATAGCTTATAGGCAGACTTCTCAAGTCCTCAAACCCCAGAGAGGTATGGCCAAATCAAGTTTGGTAGAAAAATAGACAACTGATATATTGAGTTTATAGTCTTAAAAAATGAGAAGTGGAAATATATACATGTATATGTGCATATATACATATACATATATTTTCTGTTTGGGTGGCTTTTAAAACGCTTTACCAAAAAACTTTGAAGACTATATGTGGACTTATGCAAAGTGAAGGAGCAGAATGAGAAAAACAATTTATATTGTGAAGATTATGAACTTTGAAAGCAACTCTGATCAGCACAAAGAGCAATCACAATTCTAAAGACATGTTCTCTCCTTCCAGCTAGAGAACTAATGGATTCGGCATAAATCGAAATACTATCTTTCCTTGTTTCCTTTCTTCCTTCCTTCTTTTCTTCTTTCCTTAATTCCTCATAGCTAATGTGAGGATTTGTTTTGTGTATGTGTGTATGTATGTAAAATGGATTTCATTTTTCCTTTCCTTCTCAATATATGGGAGGAGGAGGTATATCTAAATCCTCTGCTCTTTAATAAATCTGCTGCAGAGGTGTTGAAGTATGATATTCCTGGAGCATGTCTGACCATGTTACTCTTCTATTCAAGGACCTTCAGTGACTTTCATTGCTTTTTAGGATAAAGTACAAATTCCTCTGTTTGGCATTCCTCCCAGCTAAATTTCTCTTCTAGCTCAAGCCGCCACTAGAATGTAAGTTTTTGGAGGCAAGGGCTATTTTGGAGCCTAGTATATATCCTAGACAGATTCTTAACAAATGTTTGTTTTATCTTTATTAGCAGAGGGGAGGGATTGTTGGCTGATGCTATTGTTTCTGCTGTCACGATGAAGACTTTCATAATGGGAAGAACAGGATCTAGTATTTCCCATTCATCACTGACTGGTTCATACAGCTAGCAATCATAGTTGTGACATTTTTATAAACTATATTTCCTTTGTATCACCTCACATTTTTCCATTTTCTTTTATTTGTATTAACTTCCTCCTCAGATCTTTTACATCCCTGAGAGCATGGCTAATAGAAACCATAAGACCATTTAAGTGGTGGAAGCTTCCAAGTCATATTTTTGGTACCTTACCACCTATGGATGGATTATGTTGGAAGTGGCATATGTATTCCCTAGGCTAAGTTGTTTTCTTTTTGAAGGGACAAGGAAGCCAACTTTGGGACTAGTGCTTTTGAACTGTTAGTGTGACTTCTTGACCACTTGAGAAATAGAGTTTGGGCTCAGATATTTTGGAATGCCTCCTTCAGTGACTCAAAATAATTCTGATTAGGCACTGCTTATGTAAATAAATAGATAACTTCATTCCCCTGAAAGAACATTGTATCCTTATTGATTTTTGGTTAGAGTAAACTTTTTGTTTACTATTTTATTGCCCATGAGTGTCTCATTGCATTTCTGCAATCTAAACCATTAACTGGCCCAAGTTAAGCCTAGTTCAGAACAGGAATAAAGACCTTGGTACTGTCATTGCTTATCCTTTAATTTATTTTTGTAAAAATTTCAGATAGTAGACTGATGTGACCAAATTTATTATATCTGTTGAAATGTGAGAAAGTTACTTAGAATGCCTGTTAATAGTGTTGGTTTCTATTTGTCTGAAAATAACAGGATTTTTAAAAATGATATCCTTTTATTAAAATAATTCTAAGTTCTCCAAAAAAAATCTCTTCTAGAAATTATTTGAAATGGCTTTCACTCTATTTAGTTGAGAGGGTAGAGGATGAGGTAGATTCTTCATGTGATGTAGGCAATAGGAATTTTTCTTCTTCAGTTTCTTTATAGTTACAGTGGTGAGCTGCCCCCTCCTGGTCATCTCTACCACCCAGAAAGCTAAGTTGATTTTAAGATATTTACAAACTTTTCCATGAATTGTCAGAGGTTGCTAAACTATGGTTTTGACCATCAAGGATAGACCCTTTGTTTGCTCATTCTGTTAACTTATAGTTACAATTGTTTTTGTGTCTTCTTGTATACTATTTTTCTCCTTCTGGTTTTTGTTGTTTTGTTTTTTTGAGAAGTTCATTCTTTATTGTCCTTTTAAATATCAATTTCTACTAGGATTGTTGTGTATTCTTTTTGTCAGTACTACCCTTGAATCCTTTGGCTATTACTTTGGTAAGATATACTTTAGTTTGTTTCCTTCAGAATTGTCTTACGCTCATAGAAAAGCATTATTTCTTAAAAGATCTCAAGTAGTTGGTCTCTATATTATTTTAATGGAAGATAAGGAATTATTTCCTCACACAGAGGTATAAAAATGCCATCAGCTTAAAAGATTTTACTACAACATTTGCTAATGTTATAATGATAATGCATATGATTATAATAAGCATAAGTTTCTAGATTAGGTGCCGTGTGTTGTATTTTCAGCTTTTATTAGAAATTATTCTTGCCTGATTTCTCTAATACCCTTACTTGTTTCCGATTCTGTATTCATTTGCATTAGCTTCAGTGTTCAGGACACATGGGAGCAGTGACTTACTGAACTCTTTCCCTCCGGGGGCAACACTTCCTCTCTATGCTGTTGCCTTTTATTATACTATACAGTAAAATATCTTTAGACATAGGTTTATATTTTGTATTAAAAACAGCAGTTTCTGATTATCCTTTCCTGTTAAGTTTGTGAACCATTGCTACTTGTTTTCCCTACTCTGGTGTTTCATCATGAACTAGAAATATTAGCTCCTTAAAGGCTTTGTTATCAAAAGTAAATACCCTGGCAAGATCTGCCAAGCTAGAAATGGTATTCAAGATTAATGTAGGTATAGAACCGGCACATCTTAATTCAGAAGGATTCATCTCCAGTAGGATGACCTCCAAATGATGATTCCTATTTTTTGCCACAAACACAAGAAGACTACCCAATAAAGTATACTATCTTAAAGAAAGTAGAACAGTGAATCTATGGTTCTTTTAAAGTATTGGAATAATATGCAGAAATATGCAGAATTAATTATCTGGCCATGAATAATACTCAGAAGCACTCTTGATACAGGCCTTAAAGAAGATACCTAGTGTTTTTCTTTGATTCCCATAGTCAGTGTTTGGAATGGAATTTTCCCATCAGTATGCTATTAACCAACTAAGTTATCATACTGACACCTTTACTTGTAAATTCATTTTTGTAACTATCATTTCCAAGGTTGCCTAATTTAACATTTATTATTATGAAGAAAAGCTAATACCTGCAATAAGTAAATAAAAATAAATGTATCATTTTCTTTTTTAAAAACATTTATTAATATTTATTTTTTTAGAAAAGTTAACATGGTTACATAATTCATGCTCTTACTTTCCCCTTCACCCCACAAGCTCCCTCCCCTCCCCCTCCTCCCATGGCTGATGCGTATTTCCACTGGTTTTAAACATGTGTCATCAATCAAGACTTATTTCCAAATTGTTGATAGTTGCATTGGTGTAGTAGTTTTGAGTCTACATCCCCAATCATGTCCGCCTCAACCCATGTGTTCAAGCAGTTGTTTTTCTTCTGTTTCCACTCCTGTAGTTCTTCCTCTGAATGTGGGTAGCGTTCTTTTCCATAAGTCCCTCAGAATTGTCCTGGGTCATTGCATTGCTGATAGTACAGAAGTCCATTACATTCGATTTTACCACAGTGTATTGGTCTCTCTGTACAGTGTTCTTCTGGCTCTGCTCCTTTCGCTCTGCATCAATTCCTGGAGGTCTTTCCAGTTCACATGGAATTCCTCCAGTTTATTATTCCTTTGAGCACAATAGTATTCCATCACCAGCATATACCACAATTTGTTCAGCCATTCCCCAATTGAAGGACATACCCCCCTTTTCCAGTTTTTTGCCACCACATAAAGTGCGGCTATAAATATTTTCGTACAAGTCTCTTTATCTATGATCTCTTTGGGGTACAAACCCAACAATGGTATGGCTGGATCAAAGGGCAGGCATTCTTTTTATAGCCCTTTGAGCATAGTTCCAAATTGCCAGCCAGAATGGTTGGATCAATTCACAACTCCACCAGCAGTGCATTAATGTCCCAGTTTTGCCACATCCCCTCCAACATTCATTACTCTCCCCTTCTTTCATTTTAGCCAATCTGCTAGGTGTTGAGATGATACCTCAGAGTTGTTTTGATTTGCATTTCTCTAATTATGAGAGATTTAGAACACCTTTTCATGTGCTTATTGACAGTTTTGATTTCTTTAACTGAAAATTGCCTATTCATGTCCCTTGCCCATTTATCAGTTGAGGAATGCCTTGATTTTTTTGTATAACTGATTTAGCTCCTTATTAATTTGAGAAATCAGACCTTTGTCAGAGGATTTTGTTATAAAGATTTTTTCCCAATTTGTTGTTTCTCTTCTGATTTTGGCTACATTGTTTTTGTTTGTACAGAAGCTTTTTAGTTTGATATAATCAAAATAATTTTTTTTACATTTTGTAATTTTCTCTAACTCTTGCTTGGTTTGAAAATCTTTCCTTTCCCAGACTTCTGACAAGTAAACTATTCTATGTTCACTTAACTTATTTATAGTTTTCCCCTTTATATTCAAGTCATTCACCCACTCTGAATTTATCTTGGTGTAGGGTGTGAGATGTTGATCTAAACCTAATCTCTCCCATATTGTTTTCCCAATTTCCCAGCAGTTTTTGTCAAATAGTGGATTTTTTTGTCCCAAAAGTTGGGCTCTTTGGGTTTATCATACACTGTCTTGCTGATGTCACTTACCCCAAGTCTATTCCACTGATCCTCCCTTCTCTCTTAGCCAGTACTATTCCGTTTTGATGACCGCTGCTTTATAGTACACTTTAATATCTGGTATTGGTAGGCCCCCTTCCTTCACATTTTTTTTTCATTATTTCCCTTGATATTCTTGATCTTTTCTTATTCCAGATGAAGTTTGTTATAGTTTTTCCTAATTCAGTAAAAAATTTTTTGGTAGGGGGCAGCTGGGTAGCTCAGTGGAGTGAGAGTCAGGCCTAGAGACAGGAGGTCCTAGGTTCAAACCCGGCCTCAGACACTTCCCAGCTGTGTGACCCTGGGCAAGTCACTTGACCCCCATTGCCCACCCTTACCAATCTTCCACCTAAGAGACAATACACCAAAGTACAAGGGTTTTTAAAAAAAAATTTTTTTTTGGTAGTTTGAATAGGTATGGTGCTAAATAGGTAAATTAATTTGGGTGGAATGGTCATTTTTATTATGTTAGCTCGTCCTACCCATGAGCAATCAATGTTTTTCCAATTGTTTAGATCTAGTTTTAATTGTTTGGAAAGTGTTTTGTAGTAGTTTTCGTATAATTCCTGTGTTTGTTTTGGTAGATAGATTCCTAAGTATTTTATATTGTCTACGGTGATTTTAAATGGTATTTCTCTTTCTACCTCTTGCTGCTGTGATGTGTTGGAAATATATAGAAATGCTGATGATTTATGTGCATTTATTTTGTATCCTGCCACTTTGCTAAAGTTGTTGATTATTTCTACAAGCTTCTTAGTTGATTCTCTAGGATTTTTTAAGTAGACCATCATATCATCTGCAAAGAGTGATAGCTTAGTCTCCTCATTGCCTATTTTGATACCTTCAATTTCTTTTTCTTCTCTAATTGCTACTACTAGTGTTTCTAGTACAATGTTAAATAATAGAGGTGATAATGGGCATCCTTGTTTCACTCCTGATCTCATTGGAAAGGCTTCTAATTTATCCCCATTGCATATGATGCTTGTTGATGGTTTTAGGTATATACTGTTTATTATTTTTAGGAAAGGTCCTTCTATTTCTATACTTTCTAGTGTTTTCAATGCGAATGGGCATTATAGTTTGTCAAAGGCTTTTTCAGCATCTATTGTGATAATCATGTGATTTTTGTTTGTTAGACTGTTGATATGGTCAATTATGTGGATGGTTTACCTAATGTTGAACCATCCTTGCATTCCTGGTATAAATCCCACCTGATCATGATGAATGATCCTCTTGATTACTTGCTGGAGTCTCTTTGCTAGTATTCTATTTAAGATTTTTGCATCTATGTTCATTAGGGAGATTGGTCTGTAGTTTTCTTTCTTTGTTTTTGATCTTTGTAATCAGTACCATATTTGTGTCATAAAAGGAATTTGGTAGGACTCCTTCTTTGCTTATTATATCAAATAATTTGTATAGTATTGAGATTAGTTGCTCTTTGAATGTCTGATAGAATTCACTTGTGAATCCATCAGGCCCTGGCAATTTTTTCTTAGGGAGTTCTTTGATGGTTTGTTCAATTTCTTTTTCTGATATGGGATTATTTAGGTATTCTATTTCTTGTGCTGTTAATCTAGGCAATTCGTATTTTTATAAATATTCATCCATATCTCCTAGACTGTTATATTTATTGTTATATAATTGGGCAAAATAGTTTTTAATGATTGCCTTAATTTCCCCTTCATTAGAGGTGAGGTCTCCCTTTTCATCTTTGATACTGTCAATTTGGTTTTCTTCTTTCCTTTTTTTAATTACATTGACCAGTCCTTTGTCTATTTTATCTTTTTTTTTCAAAATACCCATTTCTAGTCTTATTTATTAATTCAGTAGTTCTTTTACTTTTGATTTTATTAATTTCTCTCTTGATTTTTAGTATTTCTAATTTAGTTTTCATCTGGGGATTTTTAATTTGCTTGCTTTCTAATTTCTTAAGTTGCATGCCCACTTCATTAATCTCTGCCCTCCCTAATTTGTTAATATATGCACTCAAGGATATAAATTTCCCCCTGAGTACTGCCTTGGCCGCATCCCACACAGTTTGGTAGAATGTCTCATCATTGTCATTCTCTTCAATGAAATTGTTGATTGTTTCTGTGATTTCTTCTTTGACTAGCTGGTATTGGAGAATCATATTATTTAATTTCCAATTAGTTTTTGATTTGCCTGTCCAGGTGCCCTTACTAATTATTATTTTTATTGCATTATGATCTGAGAAGGTTACATTTATTATTTCTGCTCTTTTGTATTTATTTGCAATGTTTCTATGCCCTATTACATAGTCAATCTTTGTAAATGTACCATGTGCAGCTGAAAAGAAGGTGTATTCCTTTTGCCCCTATTTATTTTTCTCCACATATCAATTAAATCTAATTTTTCTAGGACTTCATTCATCTCTCTTACCTCTTTCTTATTTTTATTTTTTGGTTTGATTTATCTAGATCTGAAAGAGAAATATTTAGATCTCCTACTAGTATGGTTTTACTATCTATTTCCTTCTTGAGATCTGCCAGTTTCTCCTTTACGAATCTGGTTGCTATGCCATTTGGTGCATACATATTGAGCAATGTTATTTCCTCATTGTCTATACTTTAATCAGAATGTAATGACCTTCCCTGTCTTTTTTAATCATATCTATTTTTACTTTGGCTTTGTCAGAAATCATAATTGCCACTCATGCCTTCTGTTTTCTCATTTGAGGCCCAAAGGATTTTGCTCAAGCCCTTTACCTTAAACCTGCGTAGGTCCACCTGCCTCATATGTGTTTCTTGTAGACAACATATGGTAGGATTTTGGTTTCTAATCCATTCTGCTATTTGCTTCCTTTTTATGGGCTAGTTCATCCCATTCACATTCAGAGTTATAATTATCAGTTGTGTATTCGCCGACATTTTGGTATCCTCTCCTAGTTCTACTCTTCTTCTTACACTATTTCCTTTTAAACCAGTGGTTTGCTTTATGCCAGTAACCCTTGTCCCCTCCCTTGATTTACTTCCCTTTCTACCCCCTCCCTTATTATTCCCCTTTTTTTATTTTTAAGACCTAATGAATTCCCTCCCCCCTTCTTCTCCTCTCCCTTTTTTTGACCTCCCCACTCCCCTGCTCTCCTTGGTTTATCCCTTCTGACTTTCTCAGTAGGGTTAGATAGCGTTTTATATCTCAATGGATAAAGGTACTCTTCCCTCTCAGAGTTAATTACCCTGAGAGTAAGGTTTAACTATTACCTCTTAATGCTCTCTTCCTTTCCTTCTTATAATAGTATTCATCCCTTCCCCTTCCCATGCCCTCTTTGTGTGTAATAGAATATCCTATTTTTCTTATTCATTCAAGTTTTTTTTGGTGTCCTCTACTATTCACCTTCCTCTTTTCCACCCCCATATCATCTTAGACCATTTAGTATTCCAACCTCTCCCTATGAATAATTCTTCTAATTACTATAATAGTGAATACTATGATAGTGAATAGATTTCCTTACAGAGAATTATACATAACATTTCTCCACATAGGAATACCAATAATTAGATCATATTGAAGCCCTTAAAGAGGCAAATTTAAAAAATATGCATTTTCTTTCTTTCCCCTCTGTTTCTTATTTGCCTTTTCATGTTTCACTTGATTTTTGTCTTTGGATGTCACACTTTCCATTTAGTCCTGGTCTTTTCTGTACAAATACTTGGAAATCTTCTATCTTGTTGAATACCCAAACTTTCCCCTGGAAGTATATAGTTAGTTTTGATGGGTAGGTAATCCTTGGTTGTAGACCCAGTTCTCTTGCCTTTCTGAATATCATATTCCAAGCCTTGTGGTCTTTTAGTGTGAGGGCTTCCAGATCCTGTGTGATCCTGATTGTTGCTCCTTGATACCTGAATTGTCTCTTTCTGGCTTCTTGTAAAATTTTTCTTTTACTTGGAAGCTCTTAAATTTGGCTATTATATTCCTGGGTGTTGTCTGTTCTAGGTCTAATGTAGAGGGTGATCTATGGATCCTTTCAATGTCTATATTGCCCTCTTGATGTAGAACTTCAGGGCAATTTTGCTGAATAATTTCTTTTAGTATGGAGTCCAAATTTCTATTAATTTCTGCTTTTTCAGGAAGACCAATGATTCTCAGATTGTCTCTTCTAGACCTGTTTTGTTGGTCTGTCACTTTTTCATTGAGACATTTCATGTTTCATTCTATTTTATCAGGCTTTTGACTTTGTTTTATTTGTTCTTGCTGTCTTAAGAGATCATTAGCTTCTAATTGCTCAATTCTAGCCATTTGGGACTGGTTTTCGGCTATATTCTTTTGGTTTTCCTTTTCAGTCTGGTCATTTCTGGTCTTCAATATACTTGCCTCACTTTCCAATTGTGAAATTCTGCCTTTTAAACTGTTATTTTGTTGCCAGATTTTGTTTTCCAATTTTCTTACCATTTGATTTTGGGGCATCTTTCTCCAATTGGGAGTTTCTGTCCTCTAACCTGTTAATTTCCTTTTGAGCTATTTCCCACTTCTCTCGCCAAATGTCTTCAATCTTTCTCATCATCTCAGATTTGAACTCTTCAATAGCTTGTGGCCAGTTTTCATTATTTTGGGAAGGTTTGGATATGATTACTTGTTTGTTCTCCTCTGCTGTTTGCTCTATAGTCTGGATTTTATCTGTATAAAAGTTGTCGAGTGTTACAGATTTCTTCTTGATGATCTTTCTCTTTTGGGGTTCTTGTCTCTGGCTTGCCATAGTTAGTCCCACGCCCTCTCAGGTTTATCCTCACACTCAGGGCCTGTCTGCACTCTAAGCTCCTGAGGTCTCAGATCTAGTTGTTCTCAGGGTCAAGCCTCCTGGTGGTACCCTTGCTTGTTCCTCTGCCTGAGGCTCCTTTAACAGTCTCAGGGTGCTGCTTCCACAGTCGTGCACCCCTCTTCCCTGGGTCCGTACTCAAGGTCCGCGTCTGAGCTCAGGATTCAAGTCTTTGCCTGGGCTCAGGATCCGTGTCTGCGCTTGTGTCTGCGCCCGTGTCTGAGCCCACACTCGTGTCTGCGCTCAGGGTCTGTGTTCAAAGTCTGCGCATTCTTTAGCCTCTTGGGGTCTTTAGTCTTGCTGCTCTTGGGGGCAGGCCCTGGTGACCCCAGGTAACTGCCAAGGACTTAATGCATGCCCCAAACTTGCTCTAACTCTTGTGCACTGGCTTTAACAGTGTAGGCGGTGTTGGGTGGGGGAGGGGGTTGCTCAGCTCGCGTTTTTAGTGAGAGTTGTTTCACCCCTTTATAGCATGGAAATGTCCCGATTCCATGTACCTCCAATTCTGCGCCTTGTTGTGGGGTCCCTTTGTTCCTCTGGATTTGTTTTTACGTCCCCTTGAGGAGTGCTATATGTTTCGGTTAGGAGAGGTTAAGCAGCTGCTTTTTACTCTGCTGCTGTCTTAACCAGGAAGTCCTCTAAATGTATCATTTTCAAAAAGATCTGCATTTACAAATATTTGTGTCTGCCAAATTTACTGCGTATCATACTTAATTAGATTCTAGTTTCGGTATCGAATGAGATCAGTGTTAAGAGAAACTTAGTTTTTAAAGTTTTGATTTCCAAATTGTCTTTTTCCATCTTGCCTCCCTCTACCCCAAAGGGCAGGCATTATGATATGATTTTACATTGCTATGTGCACTTCGTTCCCTCTCTCTCAGTTAGGCATACATTGCATATCTTGGGCATAGGCAGCCTCCTAAGCAGGATAGAGGGCTGACACTGGAATCAACCAATCAAGTATTTCTTAAACAGAACCAGGAGCTGTTCTAAATGCTGGGAATACAGAGACAAAAAATGAAAAAATATCTGCCCCCAAGGCCCTTGCATTCTATGGCAGAAATAGCATGGACCTATATTATGACACCTATATGTTAACTATGTAGAGCATAAATCCACAGTAGCTTATGGGAATTAGGGACTGACAGCTGGGAAAGTAGGAAAAGTCATATCTAAGAGAAGGTTCTTGAGTTGAGCATTAAAGGAAGCTTTGGATCTAAAGAGGAAGTGAAGATGGAATGTATATACCAGCCAAAAGGGAATACCATACTTCAAGCATTACAAGAAGTCCAGTTTGACTTGATAAGAATATAGAAAGAGGATTAATGGGTAAGAAGTCTAGAGAGATTAGAGATAGGTTGTGAAGCATTTTAAAAGCCAAAGGAATTTGGTTTTAAGCCACAAGTACTAGGGAAGCCTTTGGAACTTTGACTAGGGGTGTGACATGGCCACCTTTTAATATTACATTGGGAACTATGTGGGAAATGGATTGGAGAGGAAAGATTCTTGAGACAGGGACTAGAGAAGATCTTCAATCATTAAGTCCAGCCCTCTTATTTAACAAATGAAACCAGAGAAGTTAAGGGCCTTGCCCAATGTCTGTTAAAGATCTGAAATGAAATTTAAAGTTTTCCTTACTCCTAGTCCAGACTTATATCTACTATATCTTCCTGTTGCTTAGTCCCAGAAGTAGATGAAAAAGAATTACAAATAGCAATATCATGAGCAGCCTCACTTTTTGAAAAACTTCACGTGAAGCCTACTCTTCACATTAATATGACTGTTACTCTAGTTGTTATTATTGATATTAAAATAATCACTTTCTCTTGTATTTCATGGAGCTCAGCCTTAAACAAGTTATTATCCTGTTGTTATTTTCTTTATTAAACTTCAGTTTTCTAAAGACTTGCTCAAGCCAATAAAATATCTTTTTTTGGTAATAGAATAAAAAGCATTAGTTTGCAAGTTCATCTCTATAAAGACATTCTTACTACAACTCTAATAGTAGAAAGGACAATAGGGGTATGTCCCTTATCCTATTTCTTTATTAGCTTTATCTTCCCCCTAGTTATTGTAGTTTGAAAGCATTTAGTTCAGGGGTCGGCAACCTTTTTGGCCGTGAGAGTCATAAACGCCACATTTTTTAAAATGTAATTTCGTGAGAGCCGTACAGTACTCACAGTGTGCGTTCCTGTAACAGCGCCTGAAAAAAAAAAATTGACTTTATGGCTCCTGCAGAAAGAGCCATATCTGGGCCTCAAAGAGCCAGATATGGCTCGAGAGCCATACGTTGCCAACCTCTGATTTAGTTCAAAATAATTTTGAAATTTTGAGTTTTGGGGATGACAGCATCTCTTTAAAATACTGTTCCCAAGGTTTTTCTTTTTTTTTTAAATCATTGTTATAGCTAGATGATTGTAGGCCCAAGTACTTAGAGGTATATGGGGACTTGTTGTGTGTCCGTGAAAGACAACAAGCTGCTGGCAAATAATTCTAACTACCAGATCATGGCTTGCTAGGTATCATAGGTGCTAAATTTTTATGAATTGCTCTAATGAATTTCACCAACTCCAGCCTTTCCATAAAGGTCTTTCGGATGAGCTTTTTGTAATTTATAGTGTTGGAGATCAGGCCCTAAAAGACTACCCTAAATCCTTCCATTTCCACACACAAATGCACATGATTTAGCCATTTAAGCGTTCATCTATTGACATATTATTGGCTAAATTCATAATGATGTTACTCATAAAGGACCTATTCTTGAATCTTAATTATTTTCACAGACTTCATCCATAGGTAAGCTTCTTTTACTATAATAGCGTGTATCTGCTCCCAGACTTTACTTTGGTGCAGTGATTTCTGTTTATTCCAGAAGTATTTCTGGGGCAGTGAGATGGCCTAATGGATAGACATGCCTGGAGAGACAGAAGATCCTGGGTTCAAATGTGACCTCAGACATTTGGTACTATATGACACTGGGCACAGGTCACTCTTAACCTCTCTTAACTAAGCCTTGTCTTTGCCATTCTTCTGCCTTAGACAGAATACTTAGTATCAATTTTAAGACAAACAGTAGGGATTTTTCTGCTTTTTTTTTTTTAAAGAAATATTTGTGTATATTTTTGACTTGTTATTTGCTGAAAGTATTTCCATTTTTGTTATGAAATTATTACTCAGCGGGTTTTCACTTATATCTGACATTTCAGCCAGCCATGGTAGAGCTTAGAACATAGTCCCCATGGATGAGAATGTTTTGGTATTTTTACTCTAGTTTGATTGAAAAATTGAGTTGAATTGAATTGAAAGAGGATAGTCAACTCTTTATCATTTTGGAAGGAGTAAAAGGACACTGGTGTCTTGTCCACTCTCTCTGGGGATCTTTAAGCATAGGAGCATATCCTTTACCCTGCAAGCTCAAAACCAAAAAGAAGAAACTCCCAAGCAAAGTAGACACTAAATTATTATTTTTTTAAATGCCAGGACCCTCATAGAGGGAAATAGATTTTCCCATTTCACTCGAAAATGATAGGAATCTGTAGGAGGTTTTATATTAAGTATTTTGCTTAACTTTTGGAAATCATTTTGAGGTAAATCTTTCTAAAAAGAAAAAACAAGTATATATAAAAAGGTTTTGCTTTCCAGAGGATAAGAAAATCCTCTTTCCCCAGTCTTACTCACAACTATAAACTCCACATTTACCATCCTTCCATATCTGCAAACAGAACATTTACAAACAGAAATTTGAATGCCTCTCTTTACCTTTATGCTATAGAAAGCCATGAAGCCTTCTTTCCATCATTTTTCTTCATTTTCCCTTAAACTGAAGTCTTTCAAACATTGCATTTTCCATATCTTATTTCAAAAATCAATGTCAATTATTTTCTTTTTCTAGAAGAAATTTCTTAGATTTGATTATGAAGTATTTAAATTTTGTGGATAACTTAGAATTATGGAAAGCATAGAAATTATCTCGTCCAGACGATAACATTTTCTGTATAAGGAAAAAGAAGTTCAAAAGAGGAGAGACTTATGCCCACAGAGCTAGAATTCAACCTCTTTTCACAAATTCAGGCATTTTTTTTAACATACCAATACCGCCTCACTTATAATAACCTTATTATATTGTTGTAATAATTCTTTATAAGGAAGCTGCCCATTTCTCCCAAACTCCTGTTATTAAAGTTGGTCATCCTTAAACAAAAAGTGTAATTGGTTTATTTTGGTAATCAAAATAAAACTGTGACCAACCAGATTTCCGAGTTCCATATTATACATTAATTTCCCATTAGGAATGAAACATTCCACTGTCCCCTTTTCTCTATTTAACCTAAGCTGCAGTGAGGACTAGGAGAATAGCCCTGTGGCTGAGCTGCTTATTTTTTTTTTAATCTATTCATTTTATACTTTCAGACAGATTTTTCCCTGGGGTGAAACAAAGGTTAACTGAAATTTCCTCTGTTGTGTACCTGAACGAATCAGCAGTTTGAGAAGGAAATCCCATTGATGGGCCAAGAGAGTGACAGGCTCTATTTAAAGAATTCCCCCAACTGTGTGGTAGACCAACCATGCCATGAATTTAACTGTTCCTGTGGTCCCCATACTTGTACCCACCAAAAAGAGAGAGACACAGAGACACAGAGAGAAAGAGAGAAAAAAGACTACTTTGTTCTGAAAACTTAGCACTAAGCTTTGAAAAAGCATGAGCCATTGAGTTTTGTGAATTCATGTTAGACAGCACCAGAGGCCATAACTCTAGGAGAACAATATCTGAAAAGGAGTACACAAAAACAGGTAGAAGCTGTTTAACTTTTATTTATGTGTGTGTATATACATATTTATGTGTATGTTTATATACACATGTAAAACCATGCCAATGTTATAATTTTTGTGCATTCATATTGCTAGTAATAGTTAATATTATTTTTCTGACAGTTTGAAATAATGGTTTTCTTATTTTTCAGTAAAGGTTTATGATTTTGGCAATACACGGTACACACAGTTTTTGGTGGGTTTTTTTAAAGGAAGGACAACATATGTTGGCTTTTTTTTTTTTAACTTTTAGGCTTTTCTGAAAACATTATGCAGGACATTTCTGTGTATTTACTATTAGAAGCAGCTCATGTTTTTGTATTTATAGTGTTTAAAGAAAGCTACTTTAAATATGAAAAGATGGTATCTGTCGTTGGATTAAACACTCTTAATTCATGTGTATTTAACCTCGGGACTTGTGAACCTTATTGAAAAATTCAGCTTTAACCCTGCAGTATCCCTCAATAGAGCATGCTGCATAGGGATTATAAATACCATGTCATAGACCCCAACTGTCAGACTTTTTCTTTTTTCTATGGTGAGTCAGTATGAGGTATTCCCAGGGGATAGTAAATTATTTAATTTTCTAATAAATATTTTTCTAATTTGTTACTGATATATTATATTTCTTTCAAAAATATTTAGTATTTAAACATTTTAAAGCATTCATTGTGTATGATTTATATTGAAGTTTCATTTTGTTTTTAAACTGAAATACTTCTTAATTTGTTTTTCTATTCAGTATGGATAGAAACTTTCAAGTACTTCAAAAGTTATAAAAAAAATCACAAGAGGTTTATGGATACACCATGTTCATAAGGTTTGCTAGTCATTAGTGTCACACAAAGATGGTTACAGCAATACAAATTATAAATAATGCTATCTAGGACATTCCAAAAAGGGGAAGCTCTTCAGTAAGGGTTCTTAACTTTTTTTTTTGTTATAAAACCTTTTGGAAGTCTGGTGGGTCCTATAGACTCTTCAGAATAATGGTTTATACAAAATGTGTAGGATTACAAAGGAAGACAATTACATTGAAACATAGCTATAGCAATATTTTTTTAAATTGATGGACACTTGCTTAAGAACTCTTACAGCCCTAGAGTATTTTGTGAACAAAACAGTGGGGGACAGTTCAGTTTCTTAATCTTGTCAACAAGATTTCAAACTCATTCAGTTTTAGCAAGCTTTAAATACCTACTTTGTACAAGGTACCTACTCGGTACAAGAGACTTACACCAGGCTCTAGAGCTACAAAGATAAAATGAGTAACAACCCCTGCCAAAGACTGGTAGTGGAGGTATGGGAAAGAATGCTTTTCTTAGGGCCAAGAAGACCTGGATTCAAAGTTAACATCTTATACTTAGTAGATATTGACTCCATATATTCAAAACAGAAATCATTATCTTTCTCCTCAGAACTCTGCTTTCTTCTGAAATTCCCAATTATCAAGAACACCATCATCTTCCAATCATCTAGGCTTGAAACCTATATCATCCTTAGCTCCTCACTCTCATCCCATATGTCCAATCACACACACGCACACGCACACTCACACACACACCTTTCTCTCAGTTCATAAAGCCACCATGCTGGTGCAGGCCATCATCACATCATTCCTGAACTATTGCAGAACTTTCTGGTTCTTCTCCATCCCACAAGGGTCTCTCTCCTCCTCTCCATCTTCCATTTAGCCACCAGGCTTAGGTCTGACTACATTGTACCTCAGTAAACTCCAGGGACTGTTAAATTTAGGATCAAATATAAAAAGCCTCATTTTGGCTTTTAAAACTATCCACAAATTATATTTTTAAGAATTAACAGCCAAAAAATCAAGAGAAAAAAGATCCAAGTAAAGTGAATCAAAAGGGAATGAAAAAGCAGATATTTTTAATAGCATACATATATGATTTATATATTTTTAAACAAATTATAAACAATGGAGTTTTTATATATGTTTAATTAAATTTTGGGGGGCAGCTGGGTGGCTCAGTGGATTGAGAGCCAGGCCTAGAGACTGGAGGTCCTAGGTTCAAGTCCGGCCTCGGACACTTCCAGCTGTGTGACCTTGGGCAAGTCACTTGACCCCTATCGCCCAGCCTTACCACTCCTGGGCTAAGGACGGTCCCTAGCCAGGATGAAAAAGGAGGAGGGTTGGGCGTGGGGCTAGCAACCCCACCCTGTAAAAACTACATCTGCTAAAGAAACTGCAACCTAAAGTAGGGGCAGCTGGGCTAGCTCAGTGGATTGAGAGCCAGGCCTAGAGACGAAAGGTCCTAGGTTCAAATCTGGGCTCAGACACTTCCCAGCTGGGTGACCCTGAGTGACCCATTGCCTACTGGTTGTGGCCCTATGCTCCTAGAATGGAGTCCCAGGATTAAAAAAAAAAAAAAATTAAATTTTTTGTGGTAATGATGGTTATGAAGCACACACCCTTAAAACAAACAAATAAATAAATAAGTGAATGAATGAATGAACAAATAAATAAGCAAATAAACAAATAAATAAATGAATGAACAAATAAATAAATAAATAAGTGCCGCCCCACCCTACCATGGACCTGCTTTCTACAGGTACAGTCTTCTGTCTCCTTCTACCTGCCTCCTCAGACTGCAGTCCAGTGACTAACTGGTTTCTTGGCTCTTCCTTTCACAAGACACTCACTCAATTACTTATACTATACATTTTCACTGTTTTGAATTCTCTCCCTCCTCATCTCTGCCCACTGGCTTTCTTCAAGATGTAGCTCAAATGCTACTCACTCCAGGAGGTCTTTCCCACTCACTTCCATTACTAGTGCTTTTCTTCTGAGCTTACTTCCCATTTTCAATATATACATATTTTTTATTTTTTTTATTTTTGGGGTATATGACAGTTTGCATATGGACTTGTCTATTAAAAGTCCTTACCTCCTTGAGGGTCATTTGGCCATGCTTTTGTTTTTCTTTGTTATCTCCAGCATGTAGCATAGTAACTGGCCTGGTGACAATTAATGCTTGTTTACTGACATCAGAATGTGCATTCCACAAATTCTTAGCACTTATGAGAAGAGGCAGCTAGGTAGCATAGTAGATTAGAGTGCCAAGCCTGCAGTGAGGAGGACTTGAGTTCAAATGTGGCCTCAGGCACTTCCTAGATGAGTGACTCTGGGCAGTTACTTAACTCCATGCCACTGTTCTATCTTAGAATTGGCACTAAGACAGAAATTAAGGTGTCAGAAAGAAGAATTTATGAGGAAGATTCATAGTGGTTTAATCTGTTTTCCAGTAATTCTAAGTCAGATTTAAATTTAAGGTTATATAAGAAGCCTGATCAATGGTTTACTAACTTTTGCCGTTTTATTAATAACAGCTTGCTTTTATGTAGAATTTTAAAGATCACAAAGCATTTGTCTAACAGTTCTAAACTGTAGTGGACTCTGTACAGGTGAATAGGATAGTAAGATGATAGATAGTGGATAGAATACCAGGCCTGGAGTCAGGAAGTCTGATCTAGCCTCAGATGCTAGCCATATGACCCTGAACGGGTCACTTAACCCTGTTTGCCTCCATTTTCTTATCTGTAAAATCTCCAGCATCTTTGCCAAGACCAAATTAAGTCATGAGAAATTAGACACAACTAAAATGTTTGAACATCAACAAAAGTAGAAGTGACTTGTTAAGACTTTCAGTCTGAAGGAAAAGAACATAATGGGTTTTTTACTAGAATATAGTTCTCATGGAATCATTCAAATTTAGACTTAAGAGGAACCTTAGAGATTATCTGTTCTCATCCTTCTCCCAGTGACAGTAATCTCCTTATGTTGTTTACTCACTGTACATTCCAACCAAACCGAGATACTTTTTGCACTCTGTACCTTTTCTGTCACGATGACCCATTCTTTGAAATAGAATATTTTCTTGCTTCAGGGTTCAACTCTGATGCTAGCTCTTCCATAATGTTTTTCTCTATTCCTTTACTCTTCTTTCTAAAATTTCTTACCATTTTGATTAGCCCAAATCTTTTCACTGCACATCTTAGTCCTTGCCTTATGGTTATTTACATGTTTCTTTTAAATCCAAGTTACTTGTTTTGCATTCATTTCTTAATGTTAATAACTCTTAATCAAAGCAATTAAACATACAAAAGAGAGGGCAAACTTTTGCCTAAACTCCCTACCTTTACAAAAATATTTATAGCTGCACTCTTTGTGGTGGCAAAAAAAAAATTGGTAAATGAGGGGGTGTCCATCAATTGGGGAATGGCTGAACAAATATGGTATCTGATGGTGATGGCATATTATTGTGCTGAAAGGAATAATAAACTGGAGGAATTCCATGTGAACTGGAAAGACCTCCCGGAATTGATGCAGAGCGAAAGGAGCAGAGCCAGAGGAGACTGAAACACTGTGGTGCAGTCAGCCGTAATAGACTTTTCTACTAGCGGCAATGCAATGACCCAGGACAATCCAGAGGAACTTATGAGAAAGAACTTTGGGAGCAGAAATGCAGAAGAAAAACATATGATCAATCATGCAGTTTGATAGGAGTATGATTAGGGTTTTGATGTTAAAAAAAATCACCACAGCAAATATGAATAACTTGGAAATAGATTTTGAACAATAATACATAAATAACCCAGTGGAACTGCTTGTCAGCTTTGGGAGGGGGGAGAAAAGAGGGGTGGAGTGTCATGAATCATGAAACCATGGAAAAATTTTCTAAATTAAAAAAAAAGATAACAGGTTTTTAAAAAATAAAAAGATCATGAATACAAAGAAGGAAACTATAAGTAAATTAGGCAAACACAGAATAGTATACTTGTCAGATCACTGGGAAAGGAAAGAATTTAAAATCAAGCAAAAATTAGAAAAAATTACAAAATGTAAAATAAATAATTTTGATTACATTAAATTAAAAAAGCTTTGTACAAACAAAACTAGTACAACCAAAATTAGAAGGGAATCAACAAATTGGGAAAAAATCTTTATAACAAAAACTCTGACAAAGGTCTAATTACTCAAATATATAAGGAACTAAAGCAATTAATTGTACAAAAAATCAAGCCATTCCCCAATTGATAAATATTTATAGCCACACTCTTCATAGTGACAAAAAACTGGAAAACAAGGATATGTATGCCCTTCAATTGGGGAATGGCTGAACAAATTGCGGTATATGATAGTGATGGAATACTATTGTGTTCAAAGGAATAATGAACTGGAGGAATTCCATCTGTACTGGAATGACCTCCAGGAATTGATACAGAGTGGAAAAACAGAACCAGGAGAACATTATACACAGAGATTGATACACTGTGGTAAAAACAAATGTAATGGACTTCTCTATTAGCAGCAATTTAATGATCCAGGACAATTCTGAGGGACTTATGAGAAAGAACACTATCCACGTTCAGAGGAAGAACTGTGGGGGTAGAAACACAGAAGAAAAACAACTGCTTGAACACATGGGATGATGGGATTATGATTTGGGATTTAGACTCTTAAAAGACCACTCCAGTGCAACTATCAATAATATGGAAATAGGTCTTGATCAATGACACATGTAAAACCCAATAGAAATGCATGTTGGCTATGGGTGGGTGGGTTGGGTGGGTGGCTTGGTGGAGGAGAGAGAAAATGAATCATGAAACCATGGAAAATTTTTTCTAAAACATAAAAAAATGAATTTAAAAAATTACATATTTTTGAGGGTGAAAGGCGTGTTAAAATCAGTTAATCCAAGTACATCATTTGGTGACTTGCCCAAAATTATTCAAGTAACAAATGGTCCTACTCCGATTCGAATCTAGATGCTCTAACTTCAACTCCAACTCTTTCTACTACACCACATTGCTAAAGGTGATTTGAAAGTCAACCTTTTTTATTAATACAATTGTAAAATTCTTTTCTTTTAAAAATATTCTTATGTTCTATATTTAGATAAGGCTCACCTCACAGTCAGAAGTTATGATCCTTTCTGTGAACTGTTGCTTATTGTCATACTGCTGTCCAAAATGTATGCATCATTCTGAAGCCTATACAAGTTTATTTGAGTGCCTGTTTCTCCATTACCTCTCTAGAATTGAACTTGATCTTTTTTGTTCCAGCAGTTTTAAGGTAATATTTGAAAGTTGCCTTGATTTTAACTTCTTATAATATTATTAATAACTTACATTTAATTCTTTGTAAATTCTGCTTCTACTCTTTGATCGTTACTCCATTGATCTTATGGATATGCATTAGAACCCACTTAATAGATCACAAACTTCTTGATGATACAGACTTTGTTTCATTTTTATGTCGCATGCTTCTTTCCATGGTGCCTTGGGCAGAATAGACACTTAACTATTTGTTTAATGGAAATTTTTTTATCCTACTTATTTGGAAGAGTCAACAGACTAAACCTAATTAATTAATATCTCACCTAAGACTATAACCCAGGACTGCTCTTTTCCAGTTTATATTACCTAATGCATAATTATCATCTTACTGTATTAGCTAATCATTGAAGCCTCGTGAAAAGATATTTTGGAGATAGAACCCATTGGTCTAGGGCTAGATAACTGACTAATGTGGTAGGAAGGACATCTTATTTTATGTAGCTAAGAATAGTTTCTTTATAAGGCAACCATTCTCAGGATTTTGTTTATCTGGGATAATAGCATTAATAGTTCAGCCTACAGGGAGTTAATGTTCCTAAGATCTAGGCATCTTTTTGATCCAACTCTCTTCATCTAAGGCATGCAGAGATAGAGAGTAGTATCTATTCTTAGTAATTTTATCTTTTAATCCTTTATTATAAGAAAAGATCTTTTTTTTTTCCTTTTGTATAGTCTACAAAGTATTTGCAATTCAAGCTAAAATCTGAATTTCTAGTCTGGCCAGTTAGTCCTAGCCCAGAAAAAAGGGAAATGTTGAGGGAAGAACCAGGGTTATGAAAACCAAATGCCTAAGTGGATGACAGGGCCCCTCAGTAGAAATAGGAAAACATAGAGGAAGGACTATTTTATGGGAGCAAATGGTGAATTCTGTTTTGAAAATCATCTTCATCATTACTGACATATACACACAGTATATACATATATACACATACATGTATATACGCATACATACATGGTGTTTCATATTCAAAGAGGGATAGACACACACACACACACACACACACACACACACACACACACACACACACCCTCGTTTGACCATCACAACAATACTGGCTTGCAGATTCTATTATCCCCATTTTCTAAGCAAGGAAACTTTAGCATAAAGGAAGTAACTAGTCACATAGCTAATAAGTGCCTAAAAAGGAATTCAAACACTGACCTTTCCGCTTTTAAGTTTAACACTATCTATCCATTATGCCAGTTGACATTGCTGATATAGCTATGAATAGGAGAACTCTTGACCAAAAAGTGATAGTGAGAATCCCCAAATATTAAATGGGTAATTTTTATTATGTAAAATTAAAAAAAAAACATTTTTGCACAGATAAAAACTAATGAAGTTAAATTAGAAAGTAAATAGGTTAAAGTTAACTGGGAAGTAAAATATGCACTGAAATTACCTCTAGGACAAACGTCATATCCATGATCTATAAGGACTTGATTCAAATATACATAATAAGAGCCGTTCCCCAATCCATCTAAATAGCTGGTCAACAATTTTATGAGAAAACAGTCAACTCCATAGTAATTAGAGAAATACAAATTGAAGAAATCTGAGGTTCTGCCTTATACTTATCAGATTGACTAAGATAATAAAAGAAGAAAATTATTGGAGAGGTTACAGTAATACAAACATTTATCCATTGTCATACCTTCTCTAGTATTAGAGGGAAGAGAGGAGTAGGGAGTTATCTCAGAATTTCAGTGTAACAAAAATTTTAAACAAAGAACAATCAATGCATTTATTTCAATAATGTAAATGACATTAAAATGAAAAAAAATTAATATACAGAAAGTAATAGAAGTAACACATTGCAAGTAATAATATGGCTGCAAATGAGTGCTGAGCACAGTGCTTGGCACAAAATAAATACTTAACAGATACTGACTGTTTTCTTATTGTCCAAGTCCTCCTATGCATTGAATTTCTCCCTTGTCTATCATTATTATTGGCATTACCATTATTATCCTTTATTATGACTATCCTGGCCATTATGTTTGTCAGTTCAGTTTCTCATTCATCCTTATCCTCTCAGATTCGACAAGCACTGACTTCATTGTTGTTTGGCATTGTGTTTCTTAAACAATCTGTTGGTAATGTTTTGCACCTTACTTAGAGCCACCATATTCCTCTCTGTTGTCCTTTGGATGATCTAGAACTTTAATTTTTTTTTTTTTTGGTAAATTGTGATATTCCATGACTTGTAGCTGCATTGCAACATTGAAGAATGTTGTTGTAGAGATACTAATTTTTTTTCAGAATTTCCCAAAGGGAGTTCAGTCTGTTCAGGTTTGGTCCTACCTCATTATTCTTTTGGAAGGTCTATCCAAGGTATATGTACAAATAGATCAACTCTTTGGATTGTCCATACAAATAAGTATAGACAATAGACATTGTTAATCTACTTGGTTTCTTTCTATGTGAATATTTAAGATGAGTTCTTTTTAGTGCTTCTGGATCTCACTTAGGAGGCCTTGTAGTGTTCTTGGACTTGAACCATTAGCACAGCGTCATCTCAAAACATATGAAGGACCATACTATATATAGGGAATTCTTTCATTTGGATTCTATGCTAGATACACACCTTTTGGGGGAAAATGTGCAACCAAAGTAGAGTATAATATGGTTGGAATTTTTTTTTGGCCCGAACCAGAGACAATTAATTGATTGGTGGTTGTGTGGCATTAAAATACTGTCAGGTAATCAGCAAACATTTATTAAGCATCTGCTATCTATCTGCCTATTATTTGGCATCCAGGAGGGAGTAGAAATGACAAGGGGAAGGAACTCAGGGTCCATGAATAAAAGAAGAGCCAAGCTGGAGCACTGGAAAGACTGTAACTTGTCATAGATCACTACCAAAGTCTTTGCGTTTTTATAGTTAAGAAACATCATCAATTCAATGAATAGTTAAAACTTCATAAAGGTACTTGCTAGTTCCATTGTGTTTCTTTAAAATGTACAGTAAAGGGGCAGCTGGGTAGCTCAGTGGAGTGAGAGTCAGGCCTAGAGACAGGAGGTCCTAGGTTCAAACCCGGCCTCAGCCACTTCCCAGCTGTGTGACCCTGGGCAAGTCACTTGACCCCCATTGCCCACCCTTACCAATCTTCCACCTATGAGACAATACACCAAAGTACAAGGGTTTTAAAAAATGTACAGTAAATTATTAAGGAATTGCCCGTTTATAATCTGGAATATTAGTAAATTCAGACCTAACAATTTAAATATAATACATTTGACCCCTAGAAGCTATCCTATATTCATTATATGATGTTCTTTCTGGTGAATGTTATTTTTTATATCCATTGGCAGGTTCCTTTTTTCTACCTCTTATAATCTTAAGTTGACTGAAATTTAAATTTCTAGCAAATATTGTGGAATCTTACAAAGGACACTCAGATAACAAAGATGATGTTCAAATTATAACTTGGTGTCCAGGTCAAATGGATCCTTTGACTATTGATTAGTTGAGTGTGGTGATGGCAAGAAAAATAAAAGAAACATCTCTTTAATGTATTCTTTCCTCTACTGTGTGGTTGCTGCTTCCAAACTTACAAAGAACATAATCATCAGGGAAACATCTCTGCCTTCCTTCCTCTGAGTTGGTCTTTTTTTTTTTTTGAAGCAGTCTGGTTTTCTTAGTAAAAATACTTTATTTTAGAATATATCTATAAGACATTTTTACTGCTCATAGGCCTGGAGAAATGTAGATTACTTCATGGCTCTTCAAATTTCCTTTCAATAGAATAGAATAAAGTAACTAGTCAGGCTGGATTGGTATATTTGAGATAGAGGAATAAGGTGGGGGGTGGAAGAATCTTTCCTTTGCTTTAAAAAAAAACCCTGCAACAGTCCTTTGTTTACACCCCAGCTTCTGCATTAGTCATAGTACCCTTCTAACATGTTGCCAGCAGACATGGGCTAAAGAAGTAACAGCCATTTACAGTTTTACAATGGGGGAGGGAGAGAGAGAGAGAGAGAGAGAGAGACTGACTGAGAGACTGAGACTATATAAAGAAGTAGATTTTGTCCCTTCAGGTTTTACATATTAAAATTAAAGACTAACCATTGACTGGTATCTTTTTCTACTGTGTTATATAGTAGATTTAAAGTTCTTAACTTTAAGTTAACATTAAGTTACTTCCTAGAAGTAAGATGATAATCCTCTTGTAATCAGAGACAATTCTGATTTTAAATGCTTGCATATACAATTCAAAATGGAAGCTAGTTAGAAGCCAGCAAGCTTGGTTCCATCTTTAATTTAAACAAGTTATGTTGGAGTTCAAGCATGGTCACCATGGCAGTGAATCTGTATAAATGCATTGAAAAGCCAAAGAATTGTTATTAATATTCAGAGTTGGTAGCATAAGCAAATATTCACTTTAACAAGTTCTTTTTTGAAAAATTGTTTCCATATTTATCAGCCTATTTTTTAAATTTTGAAGGCTTTAAAAATTTTTTTGTAATAAATTAATCATATGTTTATATCTTTTTCAGGTAAAAGTGATGTAAACTGGTTCATCAGTGATAAAGATCTAGAGGTAAAATAAATTTCTTTTAAATATTGTAAATAACATTCAAGGTTCATTTACATGAATCATATTTACCTTCATAGCTCTATGATGCTTCCTATAAAATTAAATCAACTTTTTCTCCCTAACAGTAACTGAATTATCATAAATCATAGACATTCTTTAGCTTGAAGGGAACTGAAAATTGTACTTGGCTATCATTTCCCTTCTGGGTCTCATGTCCTTCATCTATAAATTGAGGGCATTGGACTAAATAATTTCTAAGGATACTTCCAGCTCTAAACCTTATGATTTTTTTCTAATCTTTTTCTCTAGTCTAAACCTCTCATTTATAAATCAAGAAACTGAGGCCCTTTTCTTTGCATTTCTTGGTGAATTAAATAGAATTCTCTGGTTTTCAGGCTCCTCATTGCTATGGATTGTCTATCTGCCTACATTACTTGGTACTAGTACTTTAACCAGATTGACACAGGAAATAGCTGTTTCTTCAGTAGAAGGAAATGGTTAAGCCTATATTTAGGCTGTGACAGGTGTTTGTTCTTCATATTTGTAACACTCATCTTGTTAAGTGATAGGGTCTTTTTACATTTTGAAGGAGAAAAATTAAAGAATAATACTCAGATAGCTATATAGGCTTGATTAACAAATACTCTTTTCTTTTTAACCCACAACTTCCATCTTCGAATCAATACTGTGTATTGATTACAAGGCAAAAATGGGGTAAGGACTAGGCAATGGTAGTTAAGTGACTTGCCCAGGGTCACACAGCTAGACAGTGTCTTGAAGTCAGATTTGAACCCAGGACCTCCCATTTTCTGGTCTTGGCTCTCAATCCACTGAGCCACCCAGCTGCCCCCTAATAAATACAGTCTTAAAATTTTAATCTTTACTAAATGGTATAAACAAGGGTGGCAATCAGGAATTATAAACTTCTCTGGAGTTTGTGATATAAATGTATTTTATTCTCATTTCAATTCAAGATAGTTGATTTGGACTCCTTGAAAAGCAGAAAGAAAAAAGAAGAAAAAAAAAAAACATAGAAAGGGAAGAATATCAGTGTGTAGGCAATGTGAACTCAGTTTAGCCAGAGAAAAAGAGATACAAAGGAAGAACTGGTTCAGCAAACTAGTCTTATTGGCTATACCAGGCCTGAAGGAAAGGGGATGAAAGCCTATTTGGGAACCATACTATCCTCTTGCCAGAGGTCACTTAGAGCAGAGGCCAAGTCAGATGAAACTCAAATCAGCAAGAGTGGGAAGAGATTGAATGTACTTTACATTACAATCCTGGAGGTATTACACACAGGCAAAGAGGAGTCAAAAAATGAGTGACAGGAAGAAATCTAATGATAAATGAATGTAAGGACAAATATTTCAAGAAGAAAATGTTCAAAATCAACAGTCATATAACTAGAAGGAAATATGAGTAATAAATTGACAAAGAGATTAAAAGGCTTTTTAAATAAAAGAATTCAGCTGTCCATCAATTGGAGATTAACTGAACAGGTTGTGGTGGGTTATGATGGAGTACTACTGTGCCGTAAGAAATGATAAAACTTGGGGGGCAGCTGGGTAGCTCAGTGGATTGAGAGTCAGGCCTAGAGACAGGAGGTCCTGGGTTCAAATCTGGCCTCAGACACTTCCCAGCTGTGTGACCCTGGGCAAGTCATTTGACCCCTATTGCCTAGCCCTTCTGCCTTAGAGCCAATATATAGTATTGACTCCAAGATGGAAGGTAAGGGTTTAAAAAAAAAAAATGAAATGATAAAACTTGGAAAGACCTACATGAAATTATGAAGAATGAAACAAGTAAAACCAAGAGAATATTATATGTAACTACAGAAATAATATTTAAGGCGTAACTTGTGAATATCTATCTCTGGAGTAAGAACTGATTAGCAGAAACATGAAAGACATAATTTTTATATATATTTTTTTTGGTCAGGTTATGCCTTCTGTGGTGTGGAGAGGTTGGGAGCAGATGAAATTCCCAGAGTAATTTTAATGTACCAACAAGCAAATTAATTAATTAAAAAATAAAGATAAAAGCATTCCACAGAATCCTTTGGAATCTCAAGAGAGCATAGAATAATAAGAAATTCCAGAATGGGGTCAGTGAAGTGGCTCAGATAGAGAGCCAGGCCTAGAGATCTCAGATTCAAATCTGGCCAACCCTGTCTAAGTCACTTAGCCTCAATTGCCTGGCCCTTACTGCTCTTCTATCTTGGAATCACTACATAGAATTGATTCTTTTTTTTTTTTTTCCCCTTACCTCCTGTCTCTAGGCCTGGCTCTCAATCCACTGAGCTACCCAGCTGCCCCCACCCCATACTATTGATTCTAAGACAAAAGGGAAGGATTTTTTAAGAAGAAAGAAAAGGGGGGGGAAATTCCAGAATGATTCAAAAGTTATATCTATAAAAGAAGAAATTAGGAGTTGATATTTGTCAGAAATTATAGTTCTCAGGGGGCATCTGGGTGGCTCAGTGCATTGAGAGTCAGGCCTAGAGTTGGGAGGTCCTGGGTTCAAATGTGGCCTCAGATACTTCCTAGCTATGTGACCCTGGGCAAGTCACTTGACCCCCATTGCCTAGCCCTTACCATTCTTCTGCCTTAGAACCAATACATAATATTAATTCTAAGGCAGAAGGTAAGAGTTCTTTAAAAAGAAAGAAATTATAGTTCTCAGTGCAGAAATAAAAGACTTAATATATTTGGTGTAGACAGGGAATAAAAAAACGACTTACTCCATGGTGAAGAGTTTCTCAAAATAAATAAATAAATAAAAGATTAACAAATTTTTTAACACAAAAATAATAAAATGAGGAAAATCTGAAAAAAAAAAGAAGAAAATGTCAACTAGACTAAAAGAACATATTTGTATAAGCAAAATTCATTGACCTCAGATACAGGATACCCATAAACAATTTATATGTGATATATCTCCCAGAAGAATGAGACAGTTTTTTTTTTTAAATACATTACTGGGGCAGCTGGGTAGCTCAGTGGATTGAGAGCCAGGCCTAGAGATGGGAGGTCCTACGTTCAAATCCGGCCTCAGACACTTCCCAGCTGTGTGACCCTGGGCAAGTCACTTGACCCCCATTGCCTAGCCCTTACCACTCTTCTGCCTTTGAGCCAGTACACAGAAGTTAAGGGCTTAAAAAAAAAAAAGAAAAAGAAAAAAAAATACTTTACTATAAGAAATTAGACAAGAAAATCACTCTGAACTTCTGAATGCAGAAAACAAAGGACAGATTGAAAAAATATGTGTTTCAAACTCTTAAGACACATCCAAAATGATTCGTCACCAATAATTAATTGATTAATTTGATGGTCAAATACTTAATAATTAATTGGTTTCAGTGACAAATACATTCTGCAGGTAACCAAGAGAAAGATATCCAAACATAAAGGAAAGCTTAACCCAAGACTATTTTGCACCCATTAGAATCTGCAGAATGGCATAGGCTAGTATATTCCAAAAAAGTAAAGCAGGATAAGCTACAGCCCAAAATGTCATGCCCTGCAAATCTGAGCATGATAACTAATTAAAAAAATGTGAGATTGATCAAAAAGGAGTTCAAGTACTAAGAGAACATGTCAAGATCACACAAGGCCTGGCAGCTTCAGAAATCTTAGGATACTATAATCAAAAAAACAAAAAGATATGTAAGCTTACTAATAAGTTAAGCAAGAATAACTTTTTCTACAAGGGAGAAAATAAAAATTTAATTAAATAGAGAACATTTAAGCATATTCAATGAAAAGACTTGAGGTAGGTAGGAACTTTAAAATACAAAAACAAAACCAGGGAAATTCAGTTGAACATTTGGATCACCGTGGATGATTGGTTCTGTATTGAGAGTCTGAGGTGGATAAAAATCAAAAGTTGTATAGAGAAATCAAAACTTGCATAGAGAGGGAGAAAAAGGAGGATGGAAGGTTTGCTGTTTCTCTTTTGGATGCTTGAGACAAACCAGCATAAAGAAGATGAGGGAGTGGGAGTTAGCATCAGGTGAACCTCATTCTTTCTTAGCTGGACAAAGGAGAGAACACATGCTCACAGTGTGAGGTGCATGCACATGCATATACACATACATTTCAATATTGAAATGGAACAAACTCAATAAGAAAGTCAAGTAATAAGAAAGAGAAAAGAAAGAGAACCAAGGAGGTAATAATTGAAAGTTGAATAGTTGAAAGCAAAACAAATTTCTTGATCCTGAAGAATGGATTAAAAGAAAAAAGATTTAGAAACTAAGTGGGTATCCATCAGTATGGAAATGGTTGAACAGAGGGTGATATATAAATATAATGAAATATTATGTCACAAGAAATGAGATGGTGACCAAACTAGACATAGAGAATATTATGAAAAATGAAATTAATAGTTTTGATTATATCAAACAAAACCAATGCAAACAAGAAGGGAAACAACACATTTGGGGGAAATATTTATAGCAAATATCTCTGACAAAAGCCTCATTTCTCAGATTTTTAAAGAACTGAGTCAGAATTTAAGAATACAAAACATTCTCCAGTTGAAAAATGGTCAAAAGATATGAACAGATAATTCTCAGAGGAAGAAATTAAAACTATCTATAGTCAAAAAAAAAGTCTCCAAATCACTATTGACTAGATCAGTGGTTCCCAAACTTTTTTGGCCTACCGCCCCCTTTCCAGAAAAAAAATAGCCCTCTGGAAATGTTTGTTTTTTAAATTTTAATAGCAATTAATAGGAAAGATAAATGCACCTGTGGCCATCACTGCCTCCCTGGATCGCTGCAGCACCCACCAGGGGGCGGTGGCGACCACTTTGGGAATAGCACTGGACTAGAGAAAAGCAAATTGAAACAATTCTTTGATATAGCTCCTCCCTCATAGCTATTAGTTTGGCTAACATGACTAATGAAATAAGTGAGTTATTTCACTTATAAAGATAACTTTATAAAGTGATATTCTCTGTCTGTATCAGGCTGGTAGGCTGGACTGGTAGGCCTCATATCTGATTCTGTGATAAAACCCAATCTGACTGTTTTCCTTGATAAATAAAAAGGGTTTATTTGACAGGTTTCAAACAGAGAAAGAAAGGAGGGTCAAGGGGAAGTTCCCTAAATCTAAATTTCCCTTATCTCCTTCCTCCAGTGCTATAAGATCCTCACAGATCTTTCTTCTGGTCTTGAAGCTGTCTGACAGCCTACTCTCTCTGTCTGTTCCCAAAATTCCCTATCTAGCTTTCCTGACTATTGACCCTCCAAAATATTCTTTGTAGGAAGTTTATAGTTCAGGATGCTTTGATAAGGTGAGAGGAGAAGGCAAAGTCACCCTCCAGGCCTCAGCCCAAAGGCTGCAAGTTTCCTTGATGACAGACAGGTATATTCTTCTTACGTTGGCTTCTTCTCAGTAACTCCAATATAATTCAAAAACTGGAACTCAGGAAGTAGAAAGAGATGGAAATCCAGTTGATATATCTCTATTTGGAGACTAGATAGCTGATCAAAGGGACTTCAACTGCAAGGTCAAACGGCTTCTCACAGAAAATCAGTTATTCTCACTGACAGGAAGTGAACTCTCCCAGCTCTTGAGAAACAGGACCCAAAGAGACCCTCTCCAAAATCTGGTCCTCTTTATATCTCTTCCTGATCCTCCTTGAAACCTTTCCCTTGCATCCCATTCATGAGCCAACCTGATTGCAAGACTCTATCTTTTTCAAAATTTCTTTCTTATTTCTATATTTTAATACTAAAAAGGAAAATGATAAATGTTGACTGGGATATAGGAAAATTGGGATGCTAATATACTATTGGTGGAACTGTATACTATTAAAATCATTCTGGAGAGCAATATGGAACCATTCTTAAGGGGCCATAAAACCATACATACCAGAAATGTAAATTTAAACATGTACTACATCATCACACCTATCAGATTGACTGATATAATAGTAAAGGAAAATGATAAGTGTTGGAGGGGATGTGGCAAAATTGGGGCACTATCAGCATTGCTGATAGAGTTGTGAATTGATCCAAGCATTCTGGAGGGCAATTTGAAACTGTGCATACCCTTTGATCCTGCAATACCACTATTGAGTCTTTGTCCCAAAGAGAAAATATGTATAATTTGTACAAAAATATGTGTAATTGCTCTTTTTGTGGTAAGAAAGAACTGGAAATCAAGGGGATGTCCAAACAATTGGGGAATGGCTGAACAAATTGTGGCATATGTTGGTGATAGAATACTATTGCATATATATAAACACATACATAAAAAATGATGAAGAGGATGATTTCAGAAAAAGATGGAAAGATCTTTATGAACTGATATAGAACAAAATAAGCAAAACTGGGAGAACACTGTACACCGTAACAGCAATGTTGATTAATGATCAGCTGTGAAAACTTGGCTGCTCTCAGCCATGCAATGATCTCGGATAATCCTGAAAGACTTATGATGAAGAATGCTATCTACTTCCAGAGAAAGAACTGTTGGAGTCAAATAGATGTGGATCCAAGCATGCCATCTTTAACATCAGTTTATTTATGGCTTTATTTTGGGGTTTTGTTTTGTATGTGTGTGCTCTTATAACAGCATCCAATATGGAAGTGTGTTTTGCATGATAATAAACAATGGCTCAGATCAAATTGCTTACCATCTCTGAGTGGAGGAAGTGAAGGGACAGAGGGAGACAATATGAATCTTATAATTTTGGAAAACTTGTTGAAAATTACTATTATGTGTAATTGAGAAAATAAAATATCTTTGAATTAAACAAACAAAAAGTATATATACCCTTTCACCCAACAATACCACTACTGGGTCTGTATCCCAAAGAGATCAGAGATAATGGGAAAGAACCTTCCTATGCCAAAATATTTTTAGCTGCTCTCATTGTAGTGGTAAAGAATTAGAAATGGAGGGGTTGTCCATCACTTACGGAATGGATGAATGAGTTGTAATATATGGTTTTAATGGAATACTACTGCACCATAAGAAATGACAAACAGGATGAGTTCAGAAAAACCTGAAAAGATTTATGCGAACTGATAAAAAGTGGAGTAAGCAGAACCAGAAGACTGATGTATATAGTAACAGAAATATATTATGATAAACAGTGAGGGGCTAAACCAGTGATGGGCAAACTACAGCCCACGGGCCAGATGCGGCCCCCTTAAATGTTCTATCCAGCCCTGCGACATTATTCCTAATCTGACAAATACAATGAGTAGGATACAGTACAATGAAACTTCGAAAGAGTTGCCTTAGAAACAGACCGACAGATGAGCATTTCCTTTCCTTTGGTCCCCAACCATTTTCAGCCAAGCAAGTTTCCAAGATTCCCCAAGGGACTCATGATATTTTAGTGCTATGCACAGCCAAAGAAGAAACTGTTGAAGTCTGATTGCAGATCTAAGCATACTAGCTTTTATTTTCTTCATGAGTTTTTTATTTGTATGCGTGACCTGTTTCTTCTGTCATGACATGAGCAGTATGGAAATATGTAATGCATAAAATCTCTGGTATGACCTATATGAAAGTGTTTATAGGCTTGGGGGTGGGGGGGGTTGAGAAGGGAGAAAAGGAAAAAATATGAATTCTAAAATGTCAAAAACAAATGTCAAAATTGTTTCTACATTAAAAAATAAATTTTTAAAAAAAGAAATGAGATGGCTTCAGAGAATCTGGGAAAGCAAAACTGATTCAATGACTTGATTAGAAACAAGAGAAAAATTTATAAAATGACAATACTGTAAAGGAAAACGGTCTGGAAAGATTTAAGAACTCATGAAAGCAGTGATCAGTCAAGTATCCAGAGGACCTGTGGTGAAGCATGTTACTCACTTCTTGATAGAATGTAAGTAGACTCTTGTGAAGGGAGATAGACATTTTTGATGTGACTGCAGTGTAGATTTGTTTTGCTCAGATATATTAATTTATTAGAGGTTTTGCTTTTTTTGGTCTGTTTTTAAATGGATTGAAAGTAACGGAATGGGGATGAGGACCATATCAAAGACATAGAAAAGAAAAAAAAGAGGAGGACAATTGAAAAAAAATTTAAAGGCACAGAGGAGAATAAAAAGAAGTTCAGGAAGAAATAGAAACAAGCAAGACAATTTTGAAAGTAATGTACTGAATATGTATTATAGATTTAATTAAAAGTGATCAAACAGAAAAGTGATAACATGGTTATAATCTTGTAGGTACTTCACTTTTTATATAAAAATTATCTTTCTGTTAAGTCCTACATTTTGAAATTTAAATAATAGTTAACATTTATGTAGTGATTTATGGTTGGCAAAGTATCCTCACAACAATTCTAGGAAGTAGATGTTATTGTTCCCATTTTGCTGATGAAGAAACTGAGACAGTTAAATGACTTGCCTGGAGTCATATAGATAGTATGTGTCTGAGGTCCAACTTTTAAGGTTTTCCTGACTCCAAGCCAAAATCTCATTTATAACAATATTTGACCAGATTTCTAAAAGAAAATGTTATAAATTGTATAACAAAAGACATTCCTTTTGTACAAACAAATTGAGAGGGGTATTGGAAAGGAGAAAAATAATCTAATAGAGGCTAGACCAAAGAAGCATAAATCAAAGAAAGTAAACTCTTAATTAATATTAAGAAATGCCCATTCAAATTTTAAAAATAAAAGTTTGGCCAAAAGATTACAGCACTTTATCCAGAAGCCAATGTTTAATCAAGTTAGACTTATACCAAGATTGCACATATGGCTTTCAATATAATATTTTAATAGGAAAACAGTATAATCATATTTAAAATTAAAACTTCCATACCCATATCAATAGATGCAGGAAAAAACCTTAGTTAAGTTATAATACTCGTTTATTCTGTGAACCCTAAAAAGCATAAGCATAGAATGATCTTTTCATTATGGGAAAGCAACAGAAGCTTTCCCAATGAATGCCAGGGTAAAACAAAGACCTCTTCTTGCAAACCTTGCCTTGATCTTGCCATCACTCAAAAGTGTTACACTTCAGTTTTAACAAATTCTTGTTCACAAGTAGGCAGAATACTTGTCATTCCTCCTCAAATCTATCACCACCACCACTACCACTTCTCCCTCTATCTTGGCAATCTCTAACTCTGTTCATCCTCAGAGACACATCCAGACCCTCCACCTCTCAGTTCTTTGCCAGGCATTCTTCTCTGCACTACCTATACTTTCCTCCCTTTTCTTTCTTAAGACCCCTTGATGAAACAATTTAATTCTGTACTGCCCTATTCTCTTAAAACTTTTATTGATTTTGCTTGCTTAGCTTTGAATTGCCCTCATAATTTATTGCCTTTGCTCTTTCATCTAATTCTTTTTTTTTTTTTAAAATCCTGACCTTCCATCTTAGAATTAATACTACATATCGGTTCCAAGGCAGAAAAGCAATAAGAGGTAGACATTGGAGATTAAGTGACTTGCTTATGGTCACACAGCTAGTATGTGTGTCTGAAGCCACATTTGAACCCAGGTCCTCCCATCTCTAAGCCTGTCTCTCAATCCATTGAAGCCACCTAGCTGACATTTCCTTCATCTAATTCTGCAGCATTTCGGTGAGTGAAGCTGTAGACAATTGCAAAACTCTTCTAATTAGGTAACAATAACAAAATCTAAGCAATAGTTGAAAGGGAAGTATCATTCAGAATAACCACAAAATTTATGAAGTATCTTGGCACCGGCCAACCAAAACAAACTCGGTATCTGTATTGGTTTAATTACAAACACGACTTTTATATAAAAAATAACCTTAATTACTGAAAAAGTATTTAGTAATCGTGGTTGGGCCATACCACTATAATAAAAATGACAATACTAAAAGAGTTTATTTGTAGATACTACTATGCCACTCTACCAAAGGGCTATTTTACAAAGTTTGACAAAATCATCACAGAATTTACTTTGAAGTTCAAAAGATTTAAATTGGCCTAGGGAATTAATGAAAAAAGATAGAAATGAAAAGGAGATTAGGATTTTCAGACCACAAATTATATCATAATGCAGAAAGCATGAAAATTATATGGGACTATTTAAAAATGAAGAAGTAGATCAATGGTACAGTATAAATGAGTAAGAATCAGAAATAATTTAATTTGGGGGCAGGTAGGTGGCTCAGTGAATTGAGTGCCAGTCCTAGAGAGGGAAGGTCCTGGATTTAAATCTAGTGTCAGACACTTCCTAACTGTGACCTTGGGCAAATACTTAACCCCCATTACCTATACCGTACCACTCTTCTGCCTTGCAAATAATACAGAGTATTGATTCTAAGATGGAAGATAAATATTTTTTTAAAAGAGAGAAAATTGAATTCAGTAATTCAGTGTTTGACAAAACTGAAAACATAGATTTCTTAAGAAAGAACTCTCTAATTGAAAAAAACAATTAAAAAATTTTATCTAGCAGAAATATCAATATCTTATTGATATACCATTATAAGTTGGATATATGACCTGAATGTTAAGGACCATGCCATTAAAAAACATATAAGAAAATTATGGAATAAAGATACTTTTCTCTGCATTTTTAGCCCACATATCTAGATAATTTAGTACTACACAAGGATTCTTCTTCCACTCATGAAATGGAAGAAGAGAGTGAGAGGAAAAGAAGTAGAGGCATTGAGTAGAGAAAGCTTTTTCAGAGACTTTATCCATGAAAGGGAGGAGAGATAACAGATCATAGCCAGTGGAAATGGTCTTATTAGGTGAGGGTTGTTGTTTGTTTTTAATAGATGTGACATAGGCATGTTTGTAGGCAATAGGAGTAGGGAAGTAACCATTAGAGACTTAAAGATTTGTCAGAGAGTATAGAGGGCCAACCTACTGAAGAAGATGGGATGAAATAGGATCATTTTACATGTAGAAAGGTTTGCCTCAGCAAGAAGATGGACCATCTTTTCATATGAGGGAGAGATGAAGAAGATATTAGCAGAAGGCATCTAAGTTATGTGCAGTGAGGAAGAAGGAAGAAGAAGGAGCTCTTGGAAAATGGCCTCAGTTTCTTCAGTGAAACATAAGGCAAGGTTTTCAACTGAGAGGAGGGAGGAGGGAGAGCCATGGGAGGTTTAAAGAGATGAAAAGTTTTGGAAAAGTCAGAGTGAGTAAGTAAATTGAGGTACCAATTGAGATTATGTAATAAGCCTGTAGTATACTCAGTTAACATGGATTTCATGATGAAAAGCAGTGGGGAGGAGTGATCCAAGGCTAAGAATTGACTGGCAAGACTGGTGCTATGATAAGGGGGCCAGAGACTCTAGAGAAGATGATAGCGTAGAGTTGAACTGATTTGCCAATAAATCAAGATGAGGAAAGGAGGAGAGTATAACCTGTGCAGAAATCATGTCCTGGGAAAGAACTGAGAAGTACAGGATAGGGGAGCTAGAGGTAATGGTGAGGATATAGAACAGGGTTAGGAGTTGCAAGACAGAAATGGATGAAATATCATTTTGATCAGATAAAGAAGCTTCAGAGCTTATATATGAGGAAGTAGAACATCTGTAGGTGGTGTCAAGATTAAGGTTTGACTATTTCTGTGTTTGGCTGAGAAAGAGTGAAGATCATGGGGAAAATTGGGAAGTTACGGTGTGTATTGTATATTATTATTCATTATGTGTATTGAAGTTCCTTAATAAGAATACGAGAACATGAGTTGGACCTCTCCCTCCACAGAGGTCTGAAGTATGATCCCTCACCAGAAAGGGAGAACTCCCTTTATAGACAAGAGGAAGCCTTTAGGAAGCCCCTGAACACTGGCAAGGGCTTGACAAATATAATTTCATTTCCTCTTTACAAAGAAGCCTGATGAGGTCCTACGACACCAACGAGAGGACATGAAAACAGGAATGCTGCCTTATGTGGATAAAAGAAGACTGAGGATCAAGGTCCAAAAAAGTCATTTCATGCAGGACTGTGATTAAGTCCTACAACAGAAAGCCCAGGAGAGAACATAAATACCCAGTAGCGTATATGAATGAGAGAAAACTGAGAACTGAAAAGGAATCCCATGCAGTCCCATGATCAAGTTTGAAGTCATCCTTGACTTTGAGGTGCCATGTACTGAAACTACAAGCAAAGTCTAGTACTCCCCACAGACCAGTTCCTGTCTTAGGTGCTGAGGAGGGGATACTTTTCATTTAGAATATTTTTCCCTAGTTAAATGATTCATGTTCTTTCCCTTGCCTCCTTACTCCCCGATCCCATAGCCAGTGAGCAATTCCACTGGGTTTTACATGTGTCATTGATCAATACCTATTTCCATATTATTAATATTTACAATAGAGTGATCATTTAGAGTCTCCCCCAACCTTATCCCAATTGAACCATGTGATCAAGCAAATGTTTTTCTTCTGTGTTCCTACTCTCACAGTTCTTTCTCTAGATGAGGATAGCATTCTTTCTCATACGTCTCTCATAATTGTCCTGTATCATTGCATTGCTACTAATAGAAAAGTCAGTCATATTCGATTGTGCCACAGTGTATCAGTCTCTGTGTTGTAAAAATATTAAGCAATGAATTTATTATTGATTATAAACTGATTAGATACTCTGCTTGCTGTGCTTACAAAGTATCTTCAGTTTATATAAGTGAAGTGAAGCTCATAAGTGAACTTCTCTTTAGGGCCAGGCACAAGGACGCTAAAGAGACTCTTGTTATACAAAAATAAACTATTTATTGAGAATATAAGGATATAAAATGATTTCTAACTCTAAGGGATTCTAACTACACCCAAATAAAAAACTCTGGTTCTGCAAAGAACCGCTTCTCCTGTTTCCACAGGCTACACTGATCCTCCTTGATTTGACTAACCCCAATTTTCCCTCTTCTTCAGTAAACTAACACTATTATCCTTATACAAAGTATATAATTCTTAACTTTGTCTCCAAGTTTTAAAAATAACAAAGGCCAGCTGGCTGAGACTCAGCAAGAACCAAGTTAGGACTCTGAGCCTTAACGACTCAGAGTCCAAGCCAAAAAGACCAGGTCTTTCTTTGGTCTTCTCAGAGATAAAACAATTTATGAAACAGCAATAGACAGTCACTAGTGTTTCCCAAGTTGGAAAAGGAAATCACTTAGCTCCTTCAGGTTTTTTCCTCCTTTCCTTCTACCTTCAGACAGTGAGGAGAGAGAGAAAAGATGATGTCACCTGCTCTTAGCTATCCAAGAGAGAGTAACTGCCACCTACCTCCCAAAGAGTAACTGCCAACTGCTTCAGAGCAACAGCCAAATCCAGAGAGAGTAACTGCCACAAAAAAAACATTGTCAACATTTGAAACTGACACTCTGTCTCAGATCTGTTTCAAACTCCAGTTCTTTCTCAAGCCAGCTCCTTCACTTCTCTCTAAACTAATGTACCAAAACTTAATTTCTAATATCATTCCCCCCTTTGAGCATATGGAGAGATAAAAAATCTCTCCCATATGCTCACTATTCTATGTAATTCTAAAGCTATACCTAATATTATTATTATATTCCCCCCAAAAATATTCTTAATCTTAGTTTATCTTATCCTATTCTTATTACTACACCTTATCAATGCTGACCTGGACTAGGGATATAAATCAAAGAAAAGAAAATTTCATTGAAAACAAATAATCAGTGAAAACATACTTGCACAAATGCAAGTGCAAAATATACAGTTACAGAAATTCCAAATGCAGAATACAAAATGCAAACTTTTGCAAAACTTTTGAAACAATAAAATAGTTACAAAACCCAATTTAACTTAGGTTTTACAAAAAACTAATCTATCTAAAATAATAACTATGCAAAATTCATGCAAACTGCATCTTACAAATCCTATTTAAACAATTCAATTTAAACAAAACAATTTTTCTATGCTAAGACCTTATCCTTTTCGCTAATACAGAAAACCAAAAACTACATTAAAACTCAAAATCAACTTGCTATACTAATAAAATCAAAACTTTGTAACAATTTAACTATATATACATCTATATAAACATACAGATCTGTACAATTTCTACACCTATGTATATATTATGTACAAATTATATTATAGACTATGTACATAGCATTTACAAACTATTTACAGTGTACAGCATTCTCCTGGTTCTGCTCCTTTCGCTTTGCATCAATTTCTGGAAGTCTTTCCAGTTCACATGGAATTCCTCTAGTTCATCATTCCTTTCAGCACAATAGTATTCCATCACCAACAGATACCACAATTTATTCAGCCATTCTCCAATTGAGGGACATCTCTCATTTTCCAATTTTTTGCCATCACAAAGAGCACGGCTATAAATATTTTTGTACAAGTCTTTTTCCTTAATATCTCTTTGAGGTACAAACCTAGCAGGGGTATGGCTGGGTCAAAGGGCAGGCAGTCTTTTAAAGCCCTTTGGATATAATTCCAAATTGCCCAGAATGGTTGGACCAATTCACAACTCTACCAGCAGTGTATTAGTTTCCCAATTTTGCCACATCCTCTCAAACATTTATTATCACTTTCCTTTGCTGCCATATTGGCCAGTCTGTGAGGTGTGAGGTGGTACCTTAGAGTTGTTTTTATTTGCATTTCTCCAATCAGGAGGGATTTAGAACACTTTTTCATGTGCCTATTGATAGTTTTGATTTCATCATGTGAAAATTGCCTATTCATGTCCCTTGACCATTTGTCAATTGGGGAATGGCTTGATTTTTTTGTAAATTTGATTTAGTTCCCTATATATTTGGGAAATTAAACCTTTGTCAGAGAGTTTTGTTATAAAAATGTTCTCCCAGTTTGTTGCTTTCCTTCTAATTTTGGTTGCATTGGTTTTGTTTATACAAAAACTTTTTAATTTGATATAATCAAAGCCATTCATTTTACATTTTGCAATGTTCTCTATCTCTTGTTTGGTTTTAAATTCCTTCCTTTCCCACAGATCTGACAGGTATACTATTCTATGTTCACCTAATTTATTCATTATTTCACCCTTTATTACCCTTCTTGAATTTATCTTGGTGTAAGGTGTGAAAAGTTGATCTAAACCTAATTTTTCCCAAAGTGTTTTCCAGTTTTCCCAGCAGTTTTTGTCAAATAATGAGTTCTTGTCCCAAAATCTGGGATGTTTGGGTTTATTGAACACTAACTTGCTGAGGTCATTTACAAGGGGATGCCTTTCAGATGAGATGGCAGTGTTACCTGGTTGTTGTCAAAAATACAGGGGACCAATCAAGAATTTGCACCTGGTGGGCAATAACTGAAGTAATTCCCATGAAAACTCAAGAAAGACATTAATCTCTCATATATGGCCAGGTAGGCAGGTGGAATCAATCCATAATGTCAATAATGATGTTAATGCACGAGTATATAGTGAAACCTGTTAACTGAAAAATAGTGGCTTTGGGAATGGGGAAACAGGTAGGGAATGAAAGGGAGACACACCAGTACAGCTTAGGGTAAAAGTAGCCCACAGCTGACTTGGGAGAGGTAAAATCTAACACACTTAGCTGAGGAAGCAAACAGAACTGAAACCAACAGAGCCAGGGAAACAGTTTAAATATCAATGGGTTCTTGTAGACTGGGAAGAATACCAGGAAGTTGGTAAAAGGGTTGTTTAATGTTTAACAAGGGCAGGAAGGGAGGTATTAGGATCAACTGACACCTTAAGTCTATGGCCAACTGTCATGGAATGTTGACTGGGGAAAATGGCTATTCTATAAGCAGCCAGCTTAGGCAGGGTTAACAAAGTAAGGGATAAATGGGAATCTCACAGAGCATATCCCAGTATGGTATCACAATGAAATCAGGTCACAGGAACACTTCAGGAAAACAGCAAATTAATCCAAAAGGGCTAGGGAGTATAGGGCTTTCTGGAGTTGTCCAACAACTCAGACAAGCACCCAACTCAACCTAGATCTTGATTGAAGAATCCCTTAGGATATTAAAGATTATCTCCTCTTTCCAAGATCCCAAATAGTCAGCAGGCTAGCTGAACAGTAATCACAGCATCCAACACTACTCGTTCCTCCATGGCAAAACTGTTATCACGTATCAGTCTCTGTGGACAAGCCTCTGCCAACATTCTGGATTTGAAATGTTCTCAGCTTTAGCCAGCTTTTGCTTGGTCTGCCTTTTTTACTCACTATAATAAGTCCTATCTATAAATTTCCTATAACAATAGGGGATGATAGACAGGTCTGAGCAGGCCTTTCTCTTGGAAGAAACCCTCACTTGTAGTCCTATGCATATATATCAATCTTTCACCATTGGTAAGGATACTAACAATGCTCTTACCATTTCAGTCACTTTATTAATTGATCTGATTACATGGGTCCTTTGATAGATTTGTGGGAAGAAGAAACAATAGAGAAATATGTTTGATTTGTTTCATCCAGGACCACAAAGACGAGTATAGTTGTGGGCCTCTTTTTCTGGAAACAATGCATTTGAGGGCAGCTGTGCCTCATGAAAAGAACATTGGCTTGTAGCCTAGGATTTCAGTGCTTTTAAAAAATTTCTACATTGTTCATTTTTGTAGAATACTCATGTAAAACCAAAACTGCAAAATAAAAACCCAAATAAACTAAAGTTAGCTAGATATTCAAATGAAACAAGGCTACTGAATGATGGTGGTAGAGGAAGAGGCTGTAACTGGCAGTCAAAAGTATAGAGTATTCTGACTCCCCCACTACAATCAATAAGTGAAAGTATAACCAGTGCTGGAAAGTATGGCTAGGAAAGCTATATTATTAGGAGGGAGCCAGGTCTTGAGTGCCAGAAATCAGAAAAGAAACTTTTTTTAAAAATATTTTCCCATAGTTACATGTTTCATGTTCTTTCCCTCTCCCCCAGTCCCCCTAAACCTGCTTAGCTGACGCACAATTCCACTGGGTTTTACATGTATCATTGATTAAGACCTAATTCCATATTATTGATAGTTGGACTAGAGTTATCGTTTAGTGTCTACATTCCCAGTAATATCGCCATCAGCCCATGTGTTCAAGCAGTTGTTTTTCTTCTGTGTTTCTACTCCCACAGCTCTTCCTCTGAATGTGACTAGCTTTCTTTCTCATAAGTCCCTCAGCATTGCTCTGGATTCTTGCATTGCTGCTAGTAGAGAAGACCGTTATGCTCAATTGTGCCACAGTGTATCAGTCTCTGTGTACAATGTTCTCCTGGCCCTGCTCCTTTCACTCTGCATCAGTTCCTGGTGGTCGTTCCAGTTCACATGGAATTCCTCCAGTTCTTTATTCCTTTGAGCACAATAGGATTCCATCACCAACAGATACCATAATTTATTCAGCCCTTCCCCAACCAAAGGAAATTCTCTCATTGAGAAAGGAAACTTTTAAAGAGGAAAACATTTGTTACCTAGATAGCAAGCATTCCCTAGTGCCCAGTGGAAGGAGTGACTGTCTTTGGAGTAGGATGTTGGTGGGGTCGGTTTGAGAAAAATGGAAGTAAGATTTGAGGGGAGCTGAGAATTGGGTATAAATGCTGCCTGGGGTCCAGAATCAATGGGTTGGAGGTTGTATAATGTTAATAATTGAAGAGTGAGTTTACATGGGCTGTGATTCCCCAGAGAGGCCATGAAGTCAGCATGCAGGTGGGGCAGATGAACAATGGAAATTGAACAATGATCCATTAAGCTTATGATTCTCTGTGACCCATTAGCCCTTTGCAAGCCTTGTCTTTTCTACCCTATACCTATCCAATTGATATTTTAAAATCTAAATATAGAATTGTACATTTTCTCCCTTAAATTTCACTTTATTAGATTCTAACTTGTCATTTTAGCCCTTTGAAGCTGCAAGTGGTCACTCCTCCCTTTTCTAACTTTGAAAATTAAAAAAAAATCTGTTGTAATAACTGGTTTGTAAAGTATTCATTTAAAAAAGAAAATAATCTTTACTAAGTAAAAACCTCCTCTATAAATAACTGACCAGTTTCTCATCCAGCCTTTGCTCCATGGCTCTTCTATTGATGGATAACCTAAGAACTCCCAGGTTATCTCACTCTGTTCTATACTAGACAGTTATAATGGTATGAAGACATTGAATGGTGAGCCTGGAAAAGTGAACACTTTATGAGGGGATTATGATGGCTGTCTTCAAGTATGTAAAGGGACATGGTTTGGAAAAGGCATTTAATTTGATCTTTTTGGCTCCAGAGGCTAGTGCTAAGCCTAAATGAAAGTTACAAAGAGGTGGATGTATACGTAGTAATGAAAAAACACTTTCCTAAACAACTGGATCTTAATCAAAACAGATAGGTTAACTTGCATTCCATCAACCCTCCCTCCACCCCCCACCCCCCGATCTTTTGCAGTAAAACTATTGTCTATGTATTCCCAGACATACAAGTTGAGCTTTTTTGAACCTAAGTTTGGTCATCACAGTGCATAAATATTGTTTATCTTCTAGTTGGGAGAAACAGTGTAATTTCTAGTCAAATTTTCTGTGTTGTTCTAGGATCATTATTTTTTATCTTATTTTATATTTGAAACTATAGGTTTTGCTGAATTTTTGGAAGTCTCTACTATTATTGTATTCTTACATTGTAAGCTGTCATATCTAACTCGATAGATAACTCTAGGTAGTTTTCTCCTTCCCTCTTCCATTTGAGTTTAATGCCCTTTTGATTAGATTTACAAGACTTTAGGGAAGTGAATTTTTATCTACCTTGTTAGGTATACTCATATTAAGCAGTATTGTTATGATTTTTCCTGTTTTCTTGTCAATGTGTTGGGATTTGGGTGAAATCTTTATGATTTTTTTTCCCTCTGTACAATGTTTGAATTGCCTTTAATTTTTTAAGTTAAAGGACAATTCCAGTAAGTGTTGTCTTTTAACTGAATTGAGTCATGTGCCAAACTAACACAAACCTTGTAAATAACAAGAGAATTCTTGTTTTTCTTTTTTTTTTTCTTTTAGGCCCAAATAAGTAATAACAGATCATCTGGCAAACGAAACATCAGATACTATTCAGCTGACAAAAATGTCATCTGTAGAAATTGTGAAAAACGTGGTCATTTGTCAAAAAACTGTCCTGTTCCACAAGTAAGCAAAGTATCTAATAAGTCTTTCAAGGGTGTTATAATCAGAAAAACGTTGAATTTCTCTAGGCCAGTAATGGCAAACCTTTTAGAGACCGAGTGCCCAAACTGCAACTCTCATGCTGCATATGAGGCATCCCCTACCCCAGACAGGGGAAGGAGGAAGCACTCCCATTGGGCTGCTGGGCAGAGGGGCAGGACATGTGAGAAATGTCCTCAGGCAAGTGTGGAGAGGGGGAGCTGAGCAACCCCTCAGGCACATGTGCTATAGGTTCACCAACATGGATCTAGGCTTTCCAATTATAAGAATCTCTTGTACAATATCCCTTAGTGATAACAAACTAACTTTAAAAAGCCTATTCCAGGGGCAGCTAGGTTGCTCAGTGGAGAGAGCCTGGGTTCAAAACTGGCCTCAGATATTTCCTAGATATTGACCCTGGGAAAGTAACAACCCTGTTTGCCTAGCCCTTACTGCTCTTCTGACTTAGAAATGATACTTAAGGTAAGGTTTTTGCTTTTTTTAAAATATTTCATTGTGGATAACTGATTTTTGTTTGTTTTTTAAATTCTTCCTTATAATAAGCTGAAGTCTGCATACTTGACATTTTCAATAAATGATTCTAATTCTATATTTTAAATATCATAATGTTAAACATTAGAAAGAGCTTTAGAATGCATCTATACAAAGGTTCTTTTTTTTTTTAAACCCTTACTTTCTGTCCTAGTGACAACTCTTAAAACAGAAGGGCAAGGGCTAGGCAGATGGAATTAAGTGATTTTCTAGGGTCACACAGACAGGAATTGTTTGAGACTATTTCTGAACCCAAGTCCTTCCAATTCCAGGCCTGGTGCTCTGTCCATTGTCACCTCACTGCCCTTAGTCCAGAGGCTCTAACCTGTGGATTCGAACTTGTTATTTCATAATAATTTGTTGTATTTTTTAGAAATATAATTGGTTTCCTTTATAATCCTATTTTATACACTTATAAGAATATTATTATAAGGAATCCAGAGGCTTCTGTACATTTCATGAAACATAAAAGATTAATGATTGAGTAATTTTTTAAATGAGGAAATTGCTGGAAACTAGGTAATGGCGTTCTCTAACTCCTTGTCTAATACTTATTGCCCTTAACACAAAGTCTTCTCTTTGAGCATAAAAACCTTTTCAATTTTATTAAAATACCTCTCATGGCTCCCCTTAGTCTTTTCTTTAGGCTAAATAGCTTTAGTTATTGTGTTGATTTTATTTTTTAAATAAGCACTTACATAGCACCTGCTGTGTGCCAAACTCTGTGCTAAGCACTTTCCAGTTATTTTCTCATTTGATCATCACAATAGCCCTGGGAGATAAATGCTGTATTATCCCCATTTTATAGTTAAGAAAATTGAGGCACAGAGAGGTTACATGACTTGCCCAGGGTCATACAACTAGTAAGTGTCTGGGGACAAATTTAACTCTGGTGTTTCTGATTAAATGCCCAGTGCTTTATCCACTGAGCCACCCAGCTCCCCCACCTGTTTCACACAATATATTTCCAGCCTGCTCACCATCCTACTTGATTTTCTATGGATGATATAGCCTATTCATTTCCCTGAAAGCTTTGTCCGAACCGTCATTGCCACCACCACACACTCTGAGTGGATGTTGGTATTATGATTCAACCAATGTAACTGACTATTTCTTTAGCTTTTTTAAATTGTTATTTCTAACATTGCTCTTATCAAATGTCTTTCAAAGTTTTTTACTTTAAAATATAATAAGCATTTAATTTCATGCTATTAGAATTTTGCTTCACAAGTAAAAAGAAATAGTATTCTAAAATAACATAAAATGGCTCTTGAGAAATTTTATATCCTAAAACAGTTACATTTAAAATGGATTTGGAATAATATGTTAGACTCAATCAAATTCATTTTAAAATTTTAATCTCAAGCCTCAAATATTTCCTAGCGGTGTGATCTTGAGCCAAGTCACTTAACCCCAATTACCTAATCCTTACCTTTCTGCCTTAGAACTGGGCAGGAAGTAAGAGTCTAAAAAAGAAAGATTTAATCTCAACCTGATCTATCTTGTCTTACAGTTTACCATTACAAGATTCCATCCCATAAGTCTTTGGACATTTAACACATTTATTGTGGTATTTTATGTTCAGTTCCACTCTAATTTCCCCCTCTTTTTGTGTATAAAGAGCTAACATTTTTTAATAAAATATTTTCTTCTTCACAGAAAATACGTGCCTGTTGCCTATGTGCTGAGAGAGGACATCTGCAGTATGACTGCCCTTCTCGGTTTTGTTTAGATTGTTCTTTGCCTGCATATTACTCCCATAAATGCCTTGAAAGACCTTCTTGGAAAAAGCATTGTGAACGGTGTGATATGAAAGGTCACTATGCTGATGTGAGTATTCTATTTTATTAATCCGATTATTGATTTTTTGCAGAGAGAATGAGAGAAAATAGTTGTGCCTCTGTTCAGTATACTTACATTTTCATTTATAGCTCTCTTCCTTCATAGAATACATGGAGGGTTTTATCCCAGGTACTCAGTGTTGCATAGTGGATAGAGTACTGGTCTTGGCATCAAAGAAGACCTAGGTTCAAATCCTGCCTCAGACACTTGTGATCAGAGCAAGTCACTTCTCTTAAACTTAGTTTCTGCACCTGTAAAATGGTGGTGATAACAATAGGAGTTGTGAGGATAAAACAAGCTCTTATATGTAAAGCACTTTGCAAATCTTAAAGCAATATAAATAAATGTTAGCTATTATTATTTTCTCTGGACCTTTGACTTTTGAAGAGTATTCTACTTTCCCCTTCCTTGTAAGGGGAGGAGTAGGATGATGGCATGTCAGAGCTTGGGAGACTGAAAGAATGGGTTATTAGAGGGCAGCCTGAGTTTGGTGGGATTATACTTCTCTGGTTTTCACCAGTAAATATTCAGTGAGCTTCCATGAATTAATTTCTCCAAAGTGGCTTATGATATATGACATAAAAATAAATATGTAATAAATGACAGATACAAAAATGAATATGCTTTGGGCTGATAGGTATGTGTAATCACCTTCTGTGTGAAGGCAACTATGTGAGGTCCTGAAGAAGAAAGAAATTTTAGATAAACAGTCTTTGCCTTGGTGAAGTATAGCACATAAATATATGTGCAAACCTACATTTTAAGTGCTTTTGGGGAGTATAGTAGTTTGATGCAACAGTGATAAATGTATTTGTGCCGTTATTTTCAAATTGCACTGTAGAACCAAGTCATTTATCCATGTCTTGACTTTTTCCCAAGCTTAAGTCATTTGTTGTATGCACATAAATTTACTGTTAGGGAATTTTCTCTTATTCATTTGGGAAAGTCAAATAGCATATTCTGAACTCAAGAGTTGGTATTAGGTAAGAATTGAATTCCAGTTTGAACTCCTTTTCTTGGTACCCTAAGACCAATCTTGGAGGGTTCTCTAGTGAATTGAGTTTCCTGAAAGAACAATAACTGACTCCTGACAATGAAACCCAAGGGTGGCAAACATAAATGGGTCCACACCCACAAGTGTTAGGATACACAAGGTAAACTGGGAACCCACACCAGGGATGTAGGAAATGGGTAAAACACACACTAGTTGGTAAATGTCAGTTAAAGCAGTTACAGGTCATCACTCAAAGTTATCTCTCTGTGGGTTCTTTCTTGGGGTTGAGGAAGACACAGGAAGTAAAGTAAACAGTTTAATAATGAGTTTTAAGGTTTAGAGGCTAGAAGGTTGGACAGACGCTACACTGACTTTAGCTTCAGTCTGTCAGGGCCAGCCTGTTAGGTCAGAAGGGGATTGAATGTCTCACTGCAGGGTCCTCTTCAGCTCCAGCGATGATCACAGCTTTCCAAGAACCACAGCAAATAAGTCCACAAAGAAGTAAAGTCAGGGAGCTGAACTAGTCTGGTATGTCCACCAACCAGAACTAGATTCTCTGCTCAACCTAATCTTCCTCACAGGGTAGATGGTTTTAGCAGGAGACAATTACTTTTCTGGGCTCTTCACTTCCAGCAGCTAAGTAAGCATCTAACTGCCATCAGCTTCATCCAGAGAGTCTCTCAGAAAAATCTCTTTCTTCCTCACTGTTCTATGCTTGGAACCTTCAACACTTCCCTGACAGCTATGCCAGCTAACTTATGTCTACTGCTTAACTTTTCCTAATTCCCCCATAACATTCCTCAGCCCCCCACCCTTTGGTTGGATTAAAAACAAAGCCTGAGGATTATCTGGAAGAGGGGGGTGCATGTGTGCTAGAAGCATCATGACTCCTGACATCTCTGAAGATGCTTGCCTCTAGTCTCATGTGACTCCTGGCCTCTGGAAGCCAAGCCTTTTTTTTTTTTTTTTTAAGTCACAGAAATTTTATTGGAGACCAACACAGATCTGCAGCAAAGTGACCCCTCAGTGCACACTGGCTTGCCCTTCAGGGCTGGGCCGAAGTAGGAGGGGCCTGGGTCCCAGATCCCATCCTGCCCTGCCCCAGCACCACTAAGTGAAGGCTGTGCCCAGAATATAGCACCCCCTATACCTGCCCCCAAAGCCTTGGGGTGGAGTGAAGTGGGGAAAAGAGGAGCTAGTACCCCTATACAAAATATAAAAATACAATCGGGCAGCCTGCAGGAATAGGTCAAAGCTAGCCCTGCTGCCCCCAAGGGAACAGTCAGTGAGACTCAATCCTACTCCATGAGTCCAGGGCTCGGCAGCATGAGGGAGAAGGCAGGGACCCTGGTGCTGGTTCCTTAGGAATGGGAAAGGTTTGGAGAAAGAGTCAGTTGCTCACAGTCTAGAGCCAAAGTGCTAGGAGGGCTAAGCCCAGCTGGTGGCAGAGGGATGACCAACTGGGGGGCCATAGAGTCGAGCAGACAGAAAAAGTCTCCGCCCAAGAGCAGTGAAGATGAGTGCTTCCGGTACCTTTCCCTTGCAGATCACCTGCATGTCCTCCATAGTGCTGATCTCCTCAGCTGCCCCCTCACTGCTGCTCCCCCCTTTTCTTTCTCCTTCTCTTCCTCTTCCATGTCCAATTCATGGCCGGCTTCCGATCGAGGGTAGGTTGAGCCGCTGATAGATCAGCAGCTGAAGAATACTATGTGTGTGACCCACTTGTTGTAGAAAAAGTAGTTGAAGGACCAGAGAGAGTGCCGTCTTCACCAAAGGGGTCAGAGTTCAGGTCAGGATTGTAGCTGTAGATAGTCACACTCAGACAGGCAAATCTCTTGACAGAACTGCTTGAACATGTGCTTGTCATCACCTGCCATCTTTTAGGAGTAACTCTCAATCCTGCCAATGATGTGAGCATCACTTGTCTCTACCGTTAGCTGGGACTTGATCACCTCAAAACTAGAGTTTTCTAAGAGCTTCATCTTCTATAGGGTCCAGGGCCAAGGAAGTCAAGGGCCTTGGGTTAGGGTAGCAAAGAAAGTATGCCTGATTGGGGCATCCAGCTGCACGGTACCAGGAAATCCCAGTGGTCTGAAAAACGTTTCCTTCCCTGGGGGCTGACCCCAAAAAAGGCTTTGGGGAGTGGATTATAAATTAGTAATCTAAGAACCTCGAAGGTCTTTTTCTGGGCAAGCCATGGTGGTTCTAGCCTAACTGTGAGAATGAACAGGGACACATAGTGAGCAGCGAACTCAGCTTAGCTAGGCAACCAGCCATGTGCTGGACCCATGTTTCACTATTTAGTAAATAATTATAAATTAATATACAGTCTCCAGAGAATTATAATCAGAACATAGGATCTTAATTAGGGAGTATAGTAAAATAATTTTTAAAATAAAAGATAAAAAAATATATAATACTATCTTAAGTTCTCTTAAATATAGCAGATAATCATAGGGAATGCATCAGCATGATGGTATACTGGGAAAATTGCTGAATTTGGAGTCACAGAACTTCAGTTTATTTCCCAGCTTCACTATTTGTTATCTATGTGATCTTAGGCAAGTCATTTCTCCAAGCTTCATTTTTCTCATCTGTAAAATGAGGGAGTCAGATGAGATAAACTAATAGTCCTAGTTCTGTATCATTGATGCTTCTAATCACTGCAGTAAGGTTTCTTCAGTTCAATTCAACAAATGTTAGAAGACATGTATTTTACACTGAATCTTAAAGGAACTTAAGATGATTAAAAGTTGAAAGGGGCCTTATAATTCATCTAAGTCAGGAGGTTTTAACCATTTTTTATGACAATGGACCCTTTTGGCAGAATGAAGAAGCCTAGGAATCCTTTCTTAAAATAATATTTTTAGTATTACACAGGAAACCAATCATCAAAATACAGATTTTAAAAAAAAAAACAACCTTTTTCATGTTCATAGACCCCAGGTTAAGAAGCTTTTATCTTGAGGCAGCTAGGTAATACAAAAAGGATAGAGCACCAGGCCTGGAGTGGGGAGGACCTGATTCAAATCTGGCCTCAGACTAACTAGCTATGTGACCTTGGGCAAGTCACTTAATTCTGATTGCCCAGCTCTTGCCGCCCTCCTGTCTTAGAACTCAGATTAAGACGGAAGGTAGGGTTTAAATAAAAAAAGAAGCAGTTCTGATCTAAATCATGACTTACCACTTTTGAAACCAATGCTTTCAATCCTTCCTCAAGATGAAACATTGATTGTTAAGTTAAGAATATTCCTATTGTAATAGAACAATCAGGTTGATGTTCTGTGCCTTCACAATAATTACTATCACATTTGGTTATAAAATAAACCCACAAAATTCAGCAACATTTCTATTTATGATAATAATAAAACTCAGAAAAGAATCATACCAAAAGAAGTCCTATTTATAATAACTAAAAATGCATGAAATATTGAGGAGTCAGTTTACTAAATCACTCTCTGTACCTGAAATATAATTATGAAATGTTCTTTTTAATATTTAAAGAACAACTTAAGTACTTGAAGAGATAATTAGTACTCATGGCCAAGCCATGCTTTTATAATAAAAATGGCAATTCTATGCAGATTCTTCTACAAACATAGTACAAGCTAGACAGAATGATACGGTAATTTATTTGAAAGAAGAAAAAATCTAGACTAGGAAATAATGAAAAAATTTGGAGAAGGGGTAATGGCACTTCCAGACCTTATACTGGATTAAATTAGCAATTATTTAAAGAATTCCTTTTAGTACTGATTAAAAAATAGAAAATTAGATCAGTGGGATGGAAAGGACAAAAGAATCAGAAATGATTGGGGCCTCAAAAATTCAGTGTTTGATAAACCTGAAAGCATAAATTATTGAGGAAGAAGAAATACCATGGTAGAACTTCTCAGAGCTTACACTTCACTGACACCTTTGGAAACCAAGGCTTACCTCCATACCACAAGGCAGCATTGATGTACTTTTTGCCAGCCAAGGAGATGCTCTATGGAACAAGATATAAATTTAATATATTCATTCAGACAAAGATTTAGAATTTCAAAAGAAATGAGAAAGGTAAGAAAGAATAAAGGGAACTTGGTATTATATTTCAAATTATAGTATAAATTGGAAATCATTAAAACTACATGTTACTGGTTTTAATCAGTGGAACCGATTAGGTAAACAGGAAACAAAAATAATTATTGTGACTGAGAAATGATGGAGAGTGAAGTAAGCAAAAACAGGAATGTAGTATACATAGTGATTATAATGATGTAAATGGAAAGAACCACTCTTCCCCCAAACAAAAAAACAAAAATCCCATATACTCTATAATTACAATGTCCAAATTTAAACTTAGAGAAAAGATGCAGAGATAAGGGGAGATGATGAGTGTGAAATGTTGCAGTACTGTCCGACTTGGCTAATTTATTGTTGGGGGTGGTGTTTTTGTTAAACTTTTTTCTCTTTGCTTTTTATTTTTTGTTTTAAAGCATATCTCCCTAGGTAGGGGATATGGGAAAGATATAATTGGAAAAGAAAGATATTAAGGCAAAGATATCAGTAAAAAAAACTATCTTTTTTTTTAAAAGGTGGTTCTGAAAAATAGGTAATGAAAAACTTTTCCATCCTCAGCTATGTCATATGTGTCCACTGGGGAGTTTCTGTTTCTGATTTTTGTTGTTTTGAGAAAGTATTAAGATTGTGTGATAGTAGATGACCCCAATCTCATACTGTAATATAATGACAAAATACATCAATAAACTTTTAAATAATAGTAGTAACATATCACAGAATCATAGTATAGCTGCTGAACTGAAAGGAATCTTAGAGGTCATTAGTTCAACCTTCTTATTTCACTTATGAGGAAACTGAAACCAAAGAAGTTTAAGAGACTTGCTTGGGGCCAGCTGGGTGGCTCAGTGGATTGAGAGCCAAGCCTAAAGACAAGAGGTCCTGGGTTCAAAGCTAGCCTCAGACACTTCCTAGCTGTGTGACCCTGGGCAAGTCACTTAACCCCTGTTGCATAGCCCTTACTACTTTCCTGCCTTGGAACCAAAACACAGTATTGATTCAAAGATGGAAGGTACTTTGCAGAGGACATGATGGTATACTTAGAGAATCCTAGAAAATCAACTAAAAAGCTAGTTGTAATAATACAGTTTCAGGATACAAAATAAACCCAATATATATCATCAGCATTTCTGTGTATTTCCAACAAAAATCAGCAGCAAGAATTAGGAGAAACTCCTTTTAAAATCACTCTAGATAATATAAAATATTTGGGAATCTATTTGCCAAGACAAATACAGGAATTATATAAATACAATTACAAAACACTTCACACAAATACAATCATATCTAAACAATTGGAAAAAGATTAATTAATTGCTCATGGGTAGGACAAGCTAATATAATAAAAATGATGATCCTACTGAAATTAATTTACTTATTCAGTGATATACCTATCAAATTACCAAAAAACTATTTGATAAAACTAGGAAAAATAATAACAAAATTCAACTGGAAGAAGAAAAGGTCAAGAATATCAAGGGAAATAATAAAAAAAAAAATGGTGGCCTAACAGTACCAGATCTTAAACTGTACTATAAAGCAATAGTCATCAAAGCAATCTGGTCCTGACTAAGAGATAGAAGGGTGGATCAAGAATTGGAAACTAAAGGGATGTCCCTCAATTGGGGAATGGCTGCACAAACTGTGGTATATGATGGTGATGGAGAGCTGGAGAGACCTATATGAACTGATGCAGAGTAAAATAAGCAGAACCAGGAAAACATTTTATACAGTAAATGAAATATTGTGGGACAATCAAATGAGACTTTGCTACTAACAGCAATACAGTGATCCAGAACAATTCTGAGGGACTTATGAAAAATAATGCTATCCACCTCCAGAGAAAGAACTGTTGGATCAGAAATGCAGATGAAAACATATGATTATTTATTGTTTATTTTGGTAATTTATTTGGAGTTTGGGTCTTATAAGATTATTCACCTCTAGAAATGAATAATATGGAAATATGTTTTGAGTGATAATACATATTTAACCCAGTGGAATTGCTTGTCATCTCTGGGAAGGGGGAGGGAAGAGGGGAAGTATACAACATGAATCATATAACTTTGGGAAAACTTATGTATAAGTTTGTTATTGGAATAAAGATAAAATTTAAAAAAATTTTTAATCTGAAAAAATAAGATGAAAGGTAAAAGTTGGAGAAGGAGGATGGGAAAGGATGGGGTGGGGAGAGAGACTGATTTGTGCAAGTTCATGCAGATTGTTCAAGGCAGGATTTTAATCTGGACCCTTCAGTTCTAGAGCTAATGTTCTTTTTGGTGTATCAGAGGAGAAATCTGAAATTTATCACCCTCTGCATACTTCCCAACATTGATTGATGTCCATGTAGCCGTGTACCTTTTTCATATGAGTAATCTGTAGGCTACAGCAGTCATTCAGAAAAATAAATAAATGATAGAAGGGGTTGTGTGTGGTTATGGCATCTAAGTGGAGGTGATAATTAACTGATTTAATGAAAAGTTTACGTTATATTGTATTAAAAATAAGTGGAGGTTTATTATTTCAAAATATAGCACATAATAATAAGTGATACTAATAAAATATATGCAGTTATTTTGTGAGAAAAAATACTATTACCCCCCAAATCAACATCTCTTCCAAATTTTCCTTTTGCTGTCAAGGGCAACACCATTTTTCTAGGCATTCAGGTTAACCTCTGTTAACTTTGACTTCTCTTTTCTAATATAATAATAGTAGTCTACACTCATTTAATATAAAGAATTTATTGTTAGACCTAGAAATTGAAATCATATCATAAAATCATTAATTTCATAAGCCATTAGTGTGAAAGAGACTCTGACTTGATTCAGAAAATGAGTAAAATCTTGCAAATTCAAAGGAAAATAATCAAATCAGAATTCAAAGAGGTCTTAGAAATCATAACTAATCTCCTGACTTCTACTTTAAATTACATAAGGGGTATGTGTTTATATGTATGTGTATATGTGTGTGTTTGTACACACACTATATTCTCTAATTGTGTCCAGTTCTTTATTAGTAGTCTGAATTAAGAAATTTTTCCTCCAAGAACATATATTAGTCCTTGCCTTCAATTTGGTTTTTTTTAAGGCCTAGTGAATTCCCTCCCCCTTTCCTCCCCTCCCTTTTTTGACCTCCCCACTCCCCTGCTCCCTTTGGTTAATCCCTTCTGACTTTCAGTAGGGTTAGATAGAATTCTATATCCCAGTGGATATAGCTACTCTTCCCTCTCAGAGTTAATTCCGCTGAGAATAAGGTTTAAATATTACCTCTTAATGCTCTCTTCCTCTCTTTCTTATAATAGTATTCATCCCCTCCCTTTCCCATGCTCTCTTTGTGTGGTATAGAATATCCTATTTTTCTTATTCATTCAAGTTTCTCTTGATGCCATCTACTATTCACCCCCCCTCTTTTTTCCCTGCCCCATCTCATCTTAGACCATTTAGTCCTCCAACCTCTCCCTATGAATAATTCTTCTAATTACTATAATAGTGAATACAGTTTTTGAAAATTGCACATAACATTTCTCCATATAGGAGTACAAATAATTTGATCTTATTAAGGCCCTTAAAGTGGTAAATTTAAAAATAAGAATTTTCTTTCCCCTCTGTTTCTTATTTACCTTTTCATGTTTCTCTTGGTTTTTGTGGTTGGATATCGAACTTTCCATTTAGTCCTGGGCTTTTCTGTGCAAATACTTGGAAATCTTCTATCTTGTTGAATGCCCATACTTTCTCCAGGAAGTATATAGTCAGTTTTGATGGGTAGGTGATCCTTGGTTGTAGACCCAGTTCTCTTGCCTTTCTGAATATCATATTCCAAGCCTTGCGGTCTTCTAGTGTGGAGGCTGCCAGATCCTGTGTGATCCTGATTGGTGCTCCTTGATATCTGAATTGTCTCTTTCTAGCTTCTTGTAATATTTTTTCTTTTACTTGGAAGCTCTTGAATATGGCTATTATATTCCTGGGGGTTATCTGTTCTGGGTCTAGTGTAGAGGGTGATCTATGGATCCTTTCAATGTCTATATTGCCCTCTTGATGTAGAACTTCAGGGCAATTTTACTGAATAATTTCTTTTAGTATGGAGTCCAAATGTCTATTAATTTCTGCTTTTTCAGGAAGACCAATGATTCTCAGATTGTCTCTTCTAGACCTGTTTTCTTGATCTGTCAATTTCTCAGTGAGATATTTCATGTTTTCTTCTATTTTATCAGGCTTTTGATTTTGCTTTATTTGTTCTTGCTGTCTTGAAAGATCATTGGCTTCTACTTGCCCAATTCTAGCCTTTAGAGACTGGTTTTCAGCTATAATCTTTTGGTTTTCCTTTTCAATCTGGGCTATCTGGTTCTTCAAAGCTTCCAGCTGGTCATTTCTGGTCTTCAATTTGCTTATCAATTCATTTGATTTCTGAGCCTCACTTTTCAATTGGGAAATTCTGCCTTTTAAACTGTTATTTTCTTGCCAGATCTCTTCCATCTTTCTCATAATCTCAGATTTGAACTCTTCAAGATCTTGTGACCCTTTTTCATTTTTGGGGAAGCTTTGGATGTCTTTAATTGTTTGTCCTCTATTTTCTGGGTTTTTTCTGTGCAGAAGTTATCAAGTGTTAGAGCTTTTTTATTGGTCTTATTGTTTATTTCTTGGGCCTTGCTTGGCTTCATTGTGTTTTTTCTGCCAGAAGTCTGAGTAAGGCAATCTGATTCTCTTTGTATGGAGTTAGGGAGCAGTTTTTTGCCTGCGGCTACTTTGTGAGTCTCCTGGCTTCTCTGGGGACCCTCCTGGGGTCTCTGGTCTAGCTGTTTTCAGGGAAGAACCCCTGTGTTCCTAGCCAGCTGCCCAGAGCCCAGAACTTGGCCCACACTTGGTCCTCCACCTGAGATTTTCCCCTGAGTCTGAGCGTGCAAGGCGCTGCTGCTGCTTCTCTCAGCCCCACTCCTGTATCCAAGGTCTGAGTTTTCTAGCCACCTGCGGTCTCAGGTCTTGCTACTTTCAGGGGCAAGCTCCTTGTGGTGTCAGCTAGCTGCCAAGGGGCTAGATTTTGTGCCCCGCCCCCTCACTGTAACTCTGGAGTGCAGCCTCTACCTCTGGTACTGTGGGCAAGGTGGGGAAGGGTTGATTTGCTCGTGTTTTGATGGGAGCTATTTCCTCCCCTTATAGCATGGAAGTGCCCAAATCCCACGTACCTTCGATACTGTGCCCTGTTGTGGGGTCCCTTCTTTCATCTGGGTTTTGTGGGGGTTTTTTGTCCTTTGGGGGTATGCTATATCGGTCGGTAAGGAGAGAAAGTCGCCCAGCTTCTACTCAGTCACCATCTTAACCCAGAAGCCTCAATTTGTTACTTAAAACATAATGAGTGGCAAAAGTCATCTTTATAGAATGTCTCTGAAACATCAGGTGACCTTGGAAGTATAAAACTATTCAGGTAGGGGGCAGCTGGGTAGCTCAGTGGATTGAGAGCCAGACCTAGAGACGGGAGGTCCTAGGTTCAAATCTGGCCTCAGACACTTCCCAGCTGAGTGACCCTGGGCAAGTCACTTGACCCCCATTGCCTACCCTTACCACTCTTCTGCCTTGGAGCCAATACACAGTATTGTCTCCAAGACGGAAGGTAAGGGTTTAAAAAAAAATAAAAAAACTATTCAGGTAGAAGTTACTCTAAGATAAGGTGGTCCATTTAGCCTTGCCTTTAGGGCTTCTCACCATTTGACACCAACTTATCTTTCTGCTCATTTCCCACAGTTCCCCTGAATAGATTTTCTACTCCAATCAAAACTATATTCCAGCTTGGCAAATACTTTTCCTTTCAATATCTTTGTTCCTATATTACTGCTGTCCATCTTGAGTTCCCTTCTTCCCACTGCTTATTCTAGCTCTACTTCTCATGAAGAAGCAATTTTTAATGTACGTAGATTTTGTCTCCATCTAGATTGTAACATTATTAAGAATAGGATTTTTTTTCATTGTTATTTGTTTCTCCTTTTCCATTTATTATGGTACTTTGCCCTAGTATGTCATTCAGTATTTTAAATTAATTAATTTGACCATACTTGAGAATTTTTGCCTTGAGAATATTCTACCCACTATTAGGATTTTCCTTTTAAAATAGTTTTTTCTTCTGTTGCTAGTATTTAGGGAAATAGGCTTCAAACTGTTTTGATTACACATTCCTGTCAATAAAATAATTTTGAGCATCCACCCTCAGTGTGTGTGTGTGTATATATATACATATACATATATATATATGTATATATATATATATTTTTTTTATCCTGGGACTCCATTCTAGGAGCATAGGGCCACAACCAGTAGGCAATGGGTCGCTCAGGGTCACACAGCTGGGAAGTGTCTGAGCCCGGATTTGAACCTAGGACCTTTCGTCTCTAGGCCTGGCTCTCAATCCACTGANTTTTTTTTATCCTGGGACTCCATTCTAGGAGCATAGGGCCACAACCAGTAGGCAATGGGTCGCTCAGGGTCACCCAGCTGGGAAGCGTCTGAGTCCAGATTTGAACCTAGGACTTTTCGTCTCCAGGCCTGGCTCTCAATACACTGAGCTAGCCCAGCTGCCCCTACTTTAGGTTGCAGTTTCTTTAGCAGATGTAGTTTTTACAGGGTGGGGTTGCTAGCCCCACGCCCAACCCTCCTCCTTTTTCATCCGGGCTAGGGACCGTCCTTAGCCCAGGAGTGGTAAGGCTGGGCGATAGGGGTCAAGTGACTTGCCCAAGGTCACACAGCTGGAAGTGTCCGAGGCCGGACTTGAACCTAGGACCTCCAGTCTCTAGGCCTGGCTCTCAATCCACTGAGCCACCCAGCTGTCCCTTATATGTATATATATATATTTAATTATTTCTAAATTTAATACACATAATACTTATACTAATATATTCATGTTATACATATTAATTCATTGTTGTACATATTAATAATATGTATACTAATACACATAATAATTATGGAAATTCTAAAATTTTCTGCAAATGTAGAAATGTTAAAAAGTCATATTAATCCTTCAGTGAATAAGGAATAATGGGATCTACTGAAGAAGGGGATGAAAAGGTCAGACCTGTGCTTTAGGAAAATTGCTTTGACAAACTACCTGAAGAATGGATTAGAGGAGAGAAATTTGTGACAGGGAAACCAAGTGAGAGACAGTTTTAATAGTCCAGTTAAGAGGTGATCTTGGGCCTGAACTAAGTAGTGATTGCCTAAGAGAGAAGAGACAGATGAAAAGGATTTTATGGAGGTAGAAATGACAAAATTGGGCAATTAATTTAGTATATAGATGGAAGAGAATGAGGAGTCAAAGATGATTCAGAGGTTGTGAATCTGGAAAAAATAGTTGTACTGGAGCAGCTAGGTAGCACAGTGGATAGAGCACCAGAACTAGATTAAAGAGGACCTAGGTTCAAATACGCCTCAGATACTTACTAGTTGTGTGTCCCTGAACAAGTCATCTAACCTCAGTGGAACCCTTGCTATTCTTTGGTGATAGGATTGATTCTAAGATAGAAGGTAAGGATTTTTTAAAAGAAAAGAAAACTGGGCAGCTGGGTAGCTCAGTGGACTGAGAGTCAGGCCTAGAGACGGGAGGTCCTAGGTTCAAATCTGGCCTCAGACACTTCCCAGCTGTGTGACCCTGGGCAAGTCACTTGACCCCCATTGCCCACCCTTACCACTCTTCCACCTATAAGCCAATACACAGAAGTTAAGGGTTTAAAAAAAGGAAAGTAAAATGGTTCTATCCAGGGGCAGCTGGGTAGCTCAGTGCATTGAGAGCCAGGCCTAGAGACAGGAGGTCCTAGGTTCAAATCTGGCCTCAGACACTTCCCAGCTGTGTGACCCTGGGCAAGTCACTTGACCCCCCCATTGCCTACCCTTACCGCTCTTCCACCTATAAGTCAATACACAGAAGTTAAGGGTTTAAAATAAAAAAAAAATTTTTTAAATGGTTCTATCCTTGTAAAAAATGAGCACATTTGGAAGAGACAATGGAGTTTGAGGAGAAAGATAATGTAATGAATCTTCCATGAAGATTACAACTCATCTATGCCTGTTCCTCCTATGTTGTTTGTGCATCCCAGCCAAAGCAAAAGGGAGTGGAGTGTAGCAGAGCTATTTCCAGTTGGTACTGTTGGGACCTTGTAGTTAATATGATGATATTGAATATTACAGGATAGGCATACTAGAAGTTAGAGGATGGAATTTTCCTAATGGCACCTATCCATTCTGAAACAGTGCCTTTAGTATTAATATCAGGAAAGACGAGATAGGATTTATGAAAGGCTATAGACTAGAATGTAACTTCCCTGAGAGCTCACCCTTGTCTCAGAAGTAGAAAAGTTAGGAGCTTATATGGAAGAGGAAGGAGAGAAGTGGGGGAATATCAGAGGATAATAGTAGGTGTAGTTTTATTGGAGACAAACCACCATTGGCTATTGAGGGAAAGTTGGGACATAAACATTTCTGGCCCTCTATTTGATTGATCACACATCTCTTGGAGTCATCCCCTATTTTGGAGTTCACTAAGAAAAATCGTGAGATCAGGGACTTTTTTCTAGAAAACTAACTCCTCCAGACCCCATGTAACAAAATCAGAAAGAGCCAGCATTGAAATAGAATCTTGATAAAAAGGTTAATTAAATAGACAGCTTTATGTCTACAAGTCACTCTGGTTCATTTACTATATCTTTCCATGCATCTTTGAATTCTTTGTATTTATAATGTCTTGTAGCCCAGGGATATTCCATATTCACAATTTCTTTTAGTGCAGTAACATTCCACTATATTCATGTTCCACAATTTCTTTGGTCTTTCTCCAATTATTTGATACTACAAGTGTTGCTACAAATATTTTATATGCCATCTCTTTCATACTGTTTTTGACCTCCTCAAGTATATGCCTAGCAAAAGGATCTCTCAGTCAAAGAATATAGACATTTTAGTTGCTTTTATAGCATAATCCCAAATTGCTTTATAAAATGTTTAGAACAGTTCTCATCTGTACCAGCAGTAATTACTGTGCTTGTTTTCCCATGATCAGTCCAACATCAACAATTTCTGTCTTGCTGGGAATAGCCTATGAATCCAAAATATTAGAAGAGAACAGGCACATTTTTATAAGCTTTCTGTCATAGTTTTGAGGCATCCTGTTGCATTATATTTTTACCTTTATTCAAATCCCAGCTCTTCCATTTATTGCATGGTGATTTTACTCAAGACTTTTCACTTCTTTGGTATTTGATTTCCTCCGTTGTAAAATGGGACGGTCCAACTGAATAATCACTTAACATCCATTCTGGTCCTAAATCTATGATCCTATGGAAATACATTCTATTGAGTCCATCATTAGGAAGCTTTAAAGTTTCTCCACAATAATGTGTCTTTCACGCATGTTAAGGTGATAAAGCTATTATGATAGATAAGACAATGCTACAGAAATACATTTGTTAGAATGTACTAAATGTCCACAAGAACAAGTAGATGTGCTCACCAAAAGTGTTTGCCATTGTCATTGAGAACATACTGTAAAAGACCAAATAGAATAAAAGATTTCTCTATCAATGATATTGTTATGCAGACCATATTATATTTGAATGTCATTATTCTGGTTCGATAAAGCCCTAGAACACTATAGTAACTCAGCGAGTTTTATGGTCACTTAAAACATAGGCTTATTCATTCACCATGAAAGTTAAAGTAACTAAAGAATATATATTATCTAGCCCAGTGATGGGCAAACTTTTTAAAGAGGGAGCCAAAGGAAAGGAAATGCTCATCTGTCAGTCTGTTTCTAAGGCAACTCTTTCTAAGTTTCATTGTATTGTATCCTGTTCATTGTATTCGTCAGATTAGGAATAATGTCATAGGGCTGGATAGAACATTTCAGGGGGCCACATCTGGCTCACAGGCCGTAGTTTGCCCATCACTGATCTAGCATATGACATGTTTACATTGGCAAACCATTGAGTTATTCCATGTGTGTCTACATACATACACACATGTATATGCAAATGTTTACTGTGGGCATAGGGGTGCATAAATGTGTATATATATATATATATATGTATGCCCATATGGTGTGTGTGTGTGTGTGTGTGTGTGTGTGTGTGTGTGTGTGTGTGTGTGTGTGTGTGTTTTGCAGGCACTAGAGAGAGGCCATGAATTGAGCCCAGAATTTAAATAATAAGACATTGAGCTAGAATGCATTTGGGAAATTGTACAACACATTCCATGATCCCAAGTTGCTCGCTACCACAAAAGCCCATCTTTTCAACACCAGTGTTCTCCTGGTTGTGCTATGTAGCTGTGAATAATAGAACACTGTGATCTCAGAAAAATAACAAAATCAGGTGACCCCAAAAGGGAATAGAAAAATGCACAATGGGTATAAAGAGGCTGCCACATAATGCCAACAGAGATTTGCACATACAAGAAATGACATAAAGAACATCTTCTAGGACATATGTAGCACATAGCTTCTTTTTCCAAATCTCAACTGAAGACCTCATCTCTTACTTCACTGAAAAAATTAAGGCTTTTTTGCATTGAGCTCATTATTCACTTCTCTTAATCTCAAAATGTCTTAATTCTATCCTTCCTTCATTCTCTCTTTTCCCACAGTTTTTTATGATGAGTTAGCCTTTCTTCTTGCTAAGACCAACCCCCATACTTATGTCTTTGAACCCATCCAGTAATCTCTTAATTGCAAAATCTAATGTATTTTTCTCAGGCCTCATTTTTCTTGACTTCTGCTACATCTGATACTGCCCTCTTCAATTCTTTCTCCTCTATATGTTTTCATAATACTTTTCTTTTCCCAGTTCCTATAACCTGGCCACTCTTCATCTCCTTTGCTGGTCTTCATCGTCCATATCACATCCAGCTGTGAGTGTTCCCCAAGGCCTTGTCGGGGAACCTCTTCTCTTTCTACATTCTCACTCTTAGTGACTTCAGCAGCTCCATATATTTAATTATCATCTCTTTTCAGATGATTTACAGATCTAGGTATCCAACCTCAATCTTTCCTCTCAACTTTGGTCCAGAGTCACCAGTTGCTGTTAGACATTTCAAACTGGAGGTCTCATAGGCTTGTCATATGTGCTACATACAGCAAGTTATCATATTTAGTAACCTTTTCTAGGTGCTTATATAGTTCACAAAATATTATTGGGAAAAGACACAATAACTAAGAGAAAGATGTTTCAATCTACTACCTGTTATCAGTCAATCAGTAAACATGTATTAAGCTCTCCTACTCTGTGCCAAGTACCATGCTAAGGATTACAAAAAGGGGCAAGACAGCCCTGACCTTAAGGAGCTTAACAATGGAGGAGATGACAACAAAAATTCACATAAAAAAACTTATATACAAGATAAAGCAAAGATAATCAACATAGGGAAGGCACTAGAATTAAGAGATGTTAGAAAGACTTCTTTAGAAGATGGGATTTTAAAGGAAACCTTGAAAGCCAATAGGTGGAAATGAGAAGGGAGAACATTCCAGACATGAGAGACACCCAGAGAGAATACCCAGAGCTAAGAGATAGAGTGTCTTATCTGTGGAAGAGTCAGGATGTCACTGTGACTAAATCAAAGAGTACATATTGGGTAATAAGGTATAAGAAGACTAGAAGTTAAGAGGGAGCTAAGTTATGAAGGGCTTTGAACACGAAGTGGAAGATTTTGCATTTCATCTTGGAGGCATTTGGGAGCTACTGGAGTTTATTGAGTAATGGGGTGACATGGTCACATCTTTACTCTAGGAAAATCATTTTAATGGCTAAATGGAGGGTAGATTCCTGTTCAGAGAGATTTGAGACAGGTGGTCAGCAGGATACTGCAGTAATCCAAGAATGAGCTAATGACGACCTGGCACTGAAGTGATAGCAGTGTCAGAAAAGGGGGAATATTTGAAAGATATTGCAGAGTTGAAATCACAGTCAATTTCATCACTGTAATCGTGGTTTTTTCCCAAATTGTACATCTCCCTAAATGAGGTAAACATAATTGACTTATATTGAACCTGAAAAAATATTAGGAATTCATCAGGCACTTGTGTTTTCTTCTGAGCAGCATCACAGAATCCACTCTACAGCAAATAATCAAAGGTCACGGTTTTTCTTTTTTTCCTTTTATAAAAATATTTTATTTTACCAATTACATGTAATAACAATTTTCCACATAAGTTTCCTGAAGTTATATGATCCAAATTATCTCCCTCCCTTCTTTCTCCCCCCCCCAAGACAGTAAGCAATTTGATCTGGGTTTAAAATCTCTTATTATACAGAACCTATTTCCATATTTTCTATTTTTCTAAGAGAATAATCATATAAAACCAAAACCTTAAAGTAAAAACCCAAATAAACTAAAATAAAAAATAATATGCATTGATCTCTATTCCAACTCTAACAATTCTTTCTCTGGAAATACAGCATTTTTTTGTCATAAGCCCTTCAAAATTGTCCTGGATCATTGTATTGCTGAGAGTAACTTAAGTCTTTCACAGTTGATCACCCTGTAATATTGCTGTTACTGTGTATGATGTTCTCCTGGTTCTGATTATTTCACTCTGCATTAGTTCAAAAAAAGTCTTTCCAGATCTTTTCTAAAATCATCTTGTTATCATTTCTTAGAGCACAATAGTATTCCATCACCATCATTTGTTCAGCCATTCCCCAATCGATGGGTATTCCCTTAATTTCCAATTCTTTGCCACCACAAAAAGAGCTGCTATAAATATTTTTGTACAAGTAAGTCTTTCCTTCCCCCAATTTTTTTTTGTCTCTTTGGGATTCAGAGCTAGTAGTGGTATAACAGAATTGGACATAGTTCCAAATGCTTTCCAGAATTGTTGGATCAGTTCACAACTCCACCAACATGCACTGCTTTTCTTAAAAGAATTTCTGTGCTGTGAAGGGGATAAGAACTAAAGATGTAGAAACCTTTAGTAGGCTTGTTGAGGCTAGTGGTCAAAAAAGGATTGTAGCTGTGATTATCATTATAGATAGATTTGATGGAAACAATAGCATCAAAGTAGCAATAGGACTTTGTATCTGGTAAGAGAGGTATTGAGGAAGAACCAAAGTAAAAGGTTTCTGGAGTAACTGGGTAAATAATATCATTTTAAGAAATAGAAAGATCAAGAAAAAGGGATTGTTTTTGACTAAAAAAAAACAACAACAAAATGTTAAGTTTTTAGAAATGCCTAGTTTGAAAACCAGTGCAACCAAAATTAGAAGGGAAGCAACAAATTGGGGGAAAAAATTTTATAACAAAATCTTCTGACAAAGGTCTGATTTCTCAAATTAATAAGGAGCTAAATCAGTTGTACAAAAAAATCAAGGCATTCCTCAACTGATAAATGGGCAAGGGACATGAATAGGCAATTTTCAGATAAAGAAATCAAAACTGTCAATAAGCACATGAAAAGGTGTTCTAAATCTCTCATAATTAGAGAAATGCAAATCAAAACAACTCTGAGGTACCACCTCACACCTAGCAGATTGACCAATAGGACAGTAAAGGAAAGTAATAAATGTTGGAGGAGATGTGGCAAAATTGGGACATTAATGAATGCATTGCTAGTGGAATTGTGAATTGGTCCAACCATTCTGAAAGGCAATTTGGAACTTTGCCCAAAAGGCTTTAAAAGACTGCCTGCCCTTTGATCCAGCCATACCACTGCTGGATTTCAACCCCAAAGAAATATTAAGGAAAAAGACTTGTTCAAAAATATTCATAGTGGCGCTCTTTGAGATGGCAAAAAAATTGGAAAATAAGAGGATGCCCTTCAATTGGGGAATGGCTAAACAAATTGTGGTGTCTGTTGGTGATGGAATACTATTATTCTGAAAGGAATAATGAACTGGACGAATTCCACGTGAACTGGAATGACCTCTAGGAATTGATACAGAGTGACAGGAGCAGAACCAGGAGAACCTTATGCACAGAGATGGACACACTGTGGTAAAATCAATTGTAATGGACTTTTCCACTAGCAGCAATGTAAATGATCCAGGACAATTCTGAGGGACTTATGAAAAAGAACACTATCCACATTCAGAGGAAGAACTGTGGGAATAGAAACACAGAAGAAAAACATTTGCTTATTCACATGGTTCAGTGGGGATAAGATTTGGGATGTAGACTCTAAATGATCACTCTATTGCAAATATTAATAATATGGAAATAGGTCTTGATTGATGACACATGTAAAACCCAGTGGAATTGTTCGTTGGCTAAGGGAGGGGGGAGGGAGGAGGTGAGGGAAAGAACATGAATCATGTAACCATGGAAAATTATTCTTAATTAATTAATTAAAGAAATAAGTTTTAAAAAGAAATGCCTAGTTTGAGGTGTTGTGTTGAGGCATCCTAGAGAAGACAACTAGTATATAGTTGTAAATATAGACATGGAGTTCATGACAGAGGTCAGTGCTTGAGGGTAAAGATTTGAGAGAAATCCCTATTGATAAAAGACTTGAAATGAGCTTGTCCAAGAAATATTGTTAAGAGATAAGGTTTAGAATAGAAGTTATGAAATACTAACAGGAAAAAGGCTGGAAAGACCCAAGAAAGGGCGATTGTGGCCAGAAACATGGAAGCCAAGGAGAAAAGGAGGTCAAATCAAAGAGAATGAGGACTGAGAAAAGATCTCTGAATTTGGAATGAAGGAATTCATTGGTGACACTTGAGAGAGCAGTTTCAGAACAGTGGTGAGGATAAAAATCACTTACAAAAGAGTTCAAGAGTAAATAATGCAGGAACATCAGAACCCCTCCTTCCCCCCCCCCCAACTTTGGAGGTAAAAAGGAGAATAAAGATGAGATGATTAAATGTTTGAGAGAAAGGTTTTTGTTTGGTTTTTGTTTTTTAAAGATTAGGGAGACCTGTGAATGATTATAAGTATATTGAAATGAGACCAGTGGAGAAAAAAATATTAAAGCTTCATGAGAAAGAGGGTGATTAATGGATCTGGGGGGAGCGGGGAATCTAAGTCTGTGGTATTTGTTAAATCAAGTAGCAGTAGATGATATATTGTTGCTGTGTGGTGAGAAAGTTGAGTCAAAAGCAGAACTTAGAGAAGAATGAAAGACAAGTCAACAGACAGGACTGTTATGATTAAGATAATCACATTGTAATCACCATAGGGGTATATCAAATCAATTAAAGCTTTAATTTCATTAACAGAGACTTAAAGATGGCACCTGGTGTTATAAACCTATAATCCCTGCTTCTAGGAAGAGCAAGTCTTATGGATCACTTGAACTAGAAATTTCAGAGCTACACTAGAGCTAAACTAAAGTTGATAGGATATCTGAAGTAAATCTAACAGTAATATGGTGAGCCTCCAGAAGTGATGGGATAGGAGGAATGGGGAAGCATTACCTAAAGAGGGGCAAACCAATCCCAGATTAGTTACAGAGCAGGTCAAAGCTTCCATTCTGATCAGCAGTGAGTTTGGTTCTGTAAATGGCTACAGTATTTGCAGATTGGGGGAGAGAGGGAGATCCAGTCTCAAAACAAATAAACATAAATACATAAAGGCAAATTTTATAAGGGAAATAATCAGTAATTCATTATCAGGATTGTTTTGGGTAGCAGCTTAAGGAATCTAAAAGGTTTTAGGAAGAGAAATCAACATTTTATATGTATCAATATTTTATTTTAAGTATATTTGAAGAGATAAAGAAGGCAACAAATACAGTGGTTATGGGATACACATATGAAGAACAGTAAAACTTGGAATTTTCTACCTAGAAAAGGGGAGACAGTGAGATAATATTTTTTTTAATGTGGAGAGGTAATAATTTAAAATTAGAAATTGTGCTTAGTGATTTGTGGCTATGTGTGACAGAAAAGACTAGAATTGGATTAGTAGTAAGGGAATCAAATAAATCATATAACTAACAACATACAATATGATAGAGGAATTACCAAATTAAACTATTACTACACTGAACAGAAAAGGATTTTAATTCCCTTATAAAATGATACAATGGTTATTATAGAATGGATTTTTCAAAATCAAATAAATATCTTGCATATAGGAAGCACAGAAGAACACACAAAAGTTTAAAATGGAGGTTTTGAGTAAAATATACTTCAGCTGATTGGGTAGGGGGAGTACAGTTGTTATATCAGACAAAGCTAAATTCAACTTCAGTACTGTTACAAAAGATTAGGTTAACTGCATCATATTTAAATACACCATTGATAAAGAATATTTCAGTGGATCTGTAGTCCCATATTCCAGGGGATAACTTATAAATTTAAAAAGATAAATTTGAATCATTACTAGAACTTACATAGTATTTTACACATTTTCTTATTTAATTATCACAGCAGTCTTGTGAGAATAAATACTATTATTATCCCAGTCTTACAAGTGAAGAATCTAAAAACTGAGAAAGTTTAAGTGCTTTGCCCTTGACAGCTTGTAAATCAAGAGGTACAACTGAACTCAGGCCTTGCAATCTATCCATTTTACTATGACATTTACAGACCATAATACCAAAATAATAATAAATGAAATATGAAAAGCAGACATAATAGTAGTAGAGATTTTTTAAGATATGCTAATCTTTTAAATAATAGGACAAAAGATTAAATTATAGAAGTAATAAATGTTATAAAACACTAATATTTGTCTATCATATCAACATTTAAAAAGTGAAACTAAAGTAGTTTTCAGGCAAATTTATATCCCTGAATGACTATTTAATTCTTATTTTGCCCCCATTTTTTCTGCAAAGGAGAATAATCTTTGGAATAGAAAAGACAGAACAAAAATGGCTGATATGGAACTGATAGCCAAATAAATGAGTAGATCATAAGAGAGTGCCAGCCTCTCCCCAGTGAATTAGTCACCAATCTCAGATTAACTATATTCCAGGGGTCAAAGAGCAAGAGAAAGATACCACAAGACCTAATCGGAACACATGTCTTGATTTTCTTGAAAGAGAATTGAATGATGATGGAGAATGAGGGGATGAAGCATAGAATGACTACATATTTTCTTAAATAATTTCCCCTCATTTCCTTATTTGATTTGTTTCCTTTATATCCTCCAAATTTACTTTTGTGGGCTTCTCATCCTTCCTAACATCACTTCAAATATAATTTTAGGACATGGGAGACCACCTATTTTTTCTCAGAACCCTTTATCACTTATTGTAAGGTGGAATGGTCACCTTTTCCCAAGATTCTCATTAATTCCACCCCGTGGACCTGTTCCTCCTATTGTATCTTATATAGCAACAATTATAAACAGTTTTTTAGAGAAATAAAGCAATTAACTAGAGACATATTGTTTATGGTTAGATTAGGCCAACCTCAATGTCATGATGCTACCCAAATTAATTTTTAGATTTAGTAAAATATCTATTAAAATACCAATGAAATAATTTCTTAGAATTAGATAAAAACAAATACATATGGAAAGAACAGAAGAATAAAACTTGCCAGGGGACACATTAGAAAGAAAAATGAGGAAAAGTTGTCTCCACTGCCAAATATCAAAATATACTATAAAGCAATGATTATCAAAACTGTTTGGTACTGGATAAAAACCTAGGCGGGGCAGGGGAAAGGACTAGATAATCTTTGTGTGGATTCATATTTATACAATAAATCAGTGTGTTACAAACTCAAATTCAGAAGACACTGGGGAAAGAATTCCTTATTCTATTAAATGAATAACAGTTTCTGACAAAAAAATGCTAGTATGATTTTATCTCATTCCCTATACCAGTGATGGGCAAACTTTTTAAAGAGGGGGCCAAAGGAAAGGAAATGCTCATCTGTCAGTCTGTTTCTAAGGCAACTCTTTCGAAGTTTCATTGTATTGTATCCTACTCATTGTATTCGTCAGATTAGGAATAATGTTGGATAGAACATTTCAGGCCTTCTCCCCCCCCCCAATCTGGCCCAGGGGCCGTATTTTGCCCATCACAGCCCTACACGATAATAAATTCCAAATGTATTAACTCTCTAAATGTTAAATTAACAGAGAATAATGGGTTGTTCTTTCTTTTATAACTGTGGGAAGAAGAAAACCTCTTAGACATTACTTAGAAATGATGAGGCAAAATGAATTTGATTATGTAAAAGCGATTTCAAAAGAAAAACCAATACATCCAAAATCAGAAGAAAATAGATTGTCAATAATGTGAAAACAACATTGAGACTAAGCAATTCTCAGTGCACTGACCAATCATTGCTGATAGTGAAGCCTACCTCCTACTTCTAAATAGAGAGATAACATTCAGTAGATATGAAATAAAGCCTACATTTTCAGACATGGCCATTAAATGAATTTGTTTTGTTTTACTATATATACTAGAAGAGAGGCTTCCGCTAGACATGGTAGAACATATCTATACCTGCCCCTGAGAAGGATGAAACTGGTGGATCACTTGAGTTCTGAGCTGTAGTAGGAAGAGAAATTGTGTAATAAACATCTGAAAGTGTGACATCCAAAATTTAGATGGAATTACAATAAATATATGGTTAAATTTAAGGATATCAATAGGCAGTTCTCAGAAGAAGAAATAAATTATCAGTAGTTCAGATTCTTTGATAATTATTAAAATACAAGTAGACAGTTCTAAGATGACATCTTATACCTATCAGACTGGCAAACATAAAAATTTAAAAAAAAAAAAAAAAAAACATTAAATTCTGTTCCAGCACTGCTAATAAAAAACAGGCATGGAGTTAGGTAGACCTGAGTTCAAATGCAACCTCAGCTATAAGACCCTGAGCAAATCATTTGACCCTGTTTGCCTTAAAAAAAAAAAAAAAAAAAAAAAAAAAAAAACAGGCATACTTCTTTATTGCTGGTTAAGCTATAATTTGATTCAAACATTTTTTGAAGGTAGTTTAGAATTGACAAAACTGGCTATATACCTGATTCTACTAATGTTATATTCTAGGAAAGTTGTAATCTGGAACAGAATGAGAGGGTAGGAGTAAAGACCTATATGTTTAAACATATTGGCAGCAGCACTATTCGTGAGATTCCCAAACCAGAAACAAATTGTGACCAAAATTTATCAAATAGTTGGACCATTTTTATATGAATGTAATGGGATTTTATCACACTATAATAAATAATTATGAAGTATTCAAAGAAATATGAGAAGATTACTGTGAAATGATAGAGGAAAAAGAAAGCAGAATCAAAAGATCAATATACAAAGTGACTACAGTTAAGAAAAATATACTTTTTTTTTGCATGGGATTACTCCTTCAATAGAAGTAGTGAAATGTTTTCATTAATGAAAATGATGTGAAAATATGGATATCAAGTAGAAGTAGTTTTAAACAACAATAAAAAGTAAACACAAACAAAAAAAACACACAAAAGGGGGGACAGTTTTATGTATTGGCTTATTAAAGTCATTATATACAACTTTTGTTGATTTTTTTCCTGCACAATCTGCATATGGTATATATTTATAACTATATTTACAATCACTTTTTTATTTCCTTTTTTTAGGGGGTTACCCATTTAAATATTTTTATCTGCTGATAGAAGTTAAAATGCAGTCTATTTTAAAGGAGAGAGAAAAAAAAGGAAAATTATTACCCACAGCTTAGATTCCGTCCGTATGGATTTGATTCTGTCTAGTCACTATTTCTGTTTTCATCTTGAGTACCCTTGCCATTTCTCAAATATTGATCTTTTGGTTCTACTGCATTACTTCATATTTGCTAAATTCTTAATAATTATTTTTATGATGTAATTCTTAATTACTGAATTGGTAAAGTCCAAATTTGATGGTCTCACTTTTGTTGCTAATGAGAACAGATAACCATGGAAGCACAAGCAGATCTGTTCTGTTTCAGGTCTTTGTTTTCTGGTTTCTGGCTCCATCTACATTTGTTTTTAGACTAATCTGACTTTGCTGAACTCTCAGAGTCCCTTATGCTAATGGCATCCCAGCTCCTCATATTCAACTATGATTATAAACCAATAAGCAGATTGACAATACAAATAGTGCAGAGCTTCGGTGGATCTGTGACCTCATCAATATTGCTATTCCTTTGAATGGCACATCTACATCTTTTCTTATATCTCATCTTTTTCATATTGTAATTATAGTGATTATTATATTATTCCTATGGAGTCCATCGCTTAGGTGAGAACTTTAGTGGTTCCCACTCCCAAGCTTCTCCCCTTGCCCCTTCTCCTTCTGTTTCTATTTCTAGTTTTCTGTTTCTATCCTTTTCTATAATTGTAAGTTTTGACTGAAAAGGGGTCTCTCAGCAAGGTTGGGTAATGGGTGAAGGAGACTAAGAGATTGCTCCCAAAATGGAGTCCAAAAACTTTGCTGACTCGGTGATTGAAGTCTTGATGGTTGAGGTGCAATGAATGGCCTTGACCAGGGAATCAGGGTTTCAGTTTCCAAAGAAAGATCCTCAGGAAGCCCTCAAGACTGGATCCGAGCTGGGATGTCCTCCTCTCTCCTCACAGTCCTCCACCAGAAGCTCCCCTCTCCTTCCTCCCCAGAGAGATTCCCAGAATTCCCTCTGATCCCAACTATCAATGACTGTCAGTCTCTGGCTCCATTTGTCCCATCCCCCTTGCACAAATCCCATCCTTACAATATCCTGATATAAATTCTCCACAGAAATTCTACCCAGTGTGTAGCATACTTTGCTCTGGGTCTTTTTACATTTTCTAGGATTCAGTGTAGTCTTTGGTTTGCTAACCTTCACGTTAATGACCAGCTCACCCCCTTTTCTAGCCATTCATTACTTTGTTGATATTTGTCTTTTATGCCACTTCTTACACTCAAGTCATCATGTGGTAATGTGCTGCACCCAGTAATATATGTCTACATTGTCTTTTGGATCACCTATAACTATGACTTTTTTCCTTCAAAAATCATGGTAATTTATAATTTTTAGCCATAAATAATACCAAAAGAACATAGGTGTTAAATGGATGGCTTTGGTGTCAAAGAAAGCTCAGGATTGTAAAAAGCACCATGCATTTTCCCAAATGCAGTCCAATCTACTCTCTGATTATGACTCCAACTCTCCATCTTTAATGTCTTTTCTCTCTCTCTCTCTCTCTCTCTCTCACAACACACACACACACACACACACACACACACACACACACACACACACGACTGTATAATGCATATTGGCACACTTTATCTTTCCCACATAGATTATTAAACTAACTTGGATTAGTTAAGAGATCTTATGAAGGAGACTATATTTAGATACAAGGAGCACTATGTCATCTTCAGACAGGAACACTTGGAGGACTTTATTGATAAGGAATCCCTCTTCCATTTAGATCTGTGCATTTTCTATGAAAGGAGATAACTTTTTTTAACATTAGCATTTTATTTTATAAGTCTCTCAGAATCATCCTGGCTTAATTAAGCATTGTTCTTAGTAGCAAAGCCTATTACATTTGCTTGTCCCACAGTGTTTCAGTTACTGTATATGATATTCTCCTGGTTCTGCTCACTTTACTCCTCATCAGTTCATGTAAGTCTTTCCAGTTCTTATAGAAATCATCATTCCTCATAGCACAATAGTATTCCGTCCTTCAGGGATCATTTCTATAGTATGTTACAGGAGCAGATAACTTGGACAGTCATAGCTTTCCCTTGTTTCTGCTTTAATTGACAAAGGGTGATTGAACAAAATTATCACTTTATATTTGTCAAAGAATGTTATATGACCTTGACATATATATGACATTGATACCTTGTGAAAGGATAGTTTTTGTTGACATATGACTAGGAGTTTTGCCTTACCTCGTTGAAATACCAATCCTTTCTAAAGTCTGAATGCCACCTTCCTGATCTTAAGCTAATAAACTCCAATCTGACTGCAGCTATAACAACAAGGTTTTATTGAATCCGCACAATTCGGGTAAGGTGAGGTGAGTAGGTTGTAGGGTTTCCCTAATTTATACCCCAGATTTACCGTTTCCCACCACCTAATCTTTCACAAAATTTCTTCAGTCCTTGGCAACACTGAGGCTACTCTAACTTCCTCTCTGCCTTGATTTCCCCTTCTGTCTATCTAAAATCTAATCTAAGCCCACATAAATAGAATTAGATTTAGGTTTGATTGCAGATGGAGTCCAATGTCAGGTTTGATCCTGTTCACCTTGGTTAGAAACTGTTCACCAAGGGAACTAAATAGTTTAGATCAATAGAGCTGACAAATACTGACAGAGGCTTTTCAAGTATGAGGAAATGCTGGAAGAAATTGATAGGTGTTAAATAGATGGCTGGTTGTTCTCAGAAATCAATCAGGTATCCACAGGTATCAGGAGCTGGGCTCAAGAGATGATTCTCCCTTCCCAGTTCGAATCCAACTCCCTCAGTCTGTCCATTGCACTGCATTCCACACTTCAAGATTCCAAAATCCTTCCACTGCCTGCCTTGGATTTCTTCCTTCTGTTCTCTGTTCTTCCACTTCTCATTTGCTTTCTGTCTTTCCCAAACTCCCATTTATCACTTGTTAGATAAGCTTTTAAGACTATATTTTCCTCTGAGTCCCTCGCTTTTTATTGTGAAATCAGCATTAAATATAATGACATCTGTTGGTCCATTCCTTTCACTGATTTTATGGGCATGAAAATCATACTTTGATCAAGAATGCTCTTGATACATCTGTAGTTCATCCTTATAAAAATGTTCGTATACATGAGACAGGAGGCATACAAATCAGACAGCAGTCATTCAGTCATAACCTTTTTTTAATAGCAATACTGGCTGACTTTTTTTCCTTTAGTTATCTTCTATTTTCAGATATCTTGAAAATCAGTCTGACAGTACCTACAAAATTATGACCTCTGGCACAGATTTCCTGTTTATGTAGCTACCGTTCCTTCCCTGTCTTCAACTTTTTTAGTGCCATTTCTGCATCTTCACATAATCCTGATTAGGCCTCCAATGTTAAAGTTACAATAGGAGTTTCCACTATCATCAATAATGAAATTCATTTGTTATAAAAATGTTGGCATGTTTGTTCCAGTTTTTTGTCTATTTATTTTCTTCCCCTCTTTCCATCCTTAATGCTTTTGTAATTGTTTTATACCTAGTTAAATGTGCCAAGAGTAAGCACATATTCAACCAATCTAACATAAGTTCTTCATTCATCCATCCCTTTTCCTGCACATGAAAGATCACTCTTGATGGTAACTTTTCCTTAAGTAACATCTTATGCCTTAAAATTACATAAGGAATCAATGTTCTCCCGTCAGCTATGGCTGCAAGCATCCAGGTCATCTAGCTTTCTCATTTCCAGTATTTTTAATCAACACTGAGTTGGCGCCTTTAGTATTCACGGTGACATTTGACAGGATAGCAAAACAAACAGGCATTTGGTTGGCATTTCCCATCTGCCTCAGGAGATAGCCATGCTTTTTACATATGCTGAGGCACATAATACATAGTTTATGGTTTCAAAGCTGGAAGTGCTAGAATATACTGCAAATGTGACTTTCAAAGGTACATATTGTGGGAAAAACATCACTCATTCGAGTTAATACAGTATGGTGTTGTTTTTTCATATTTTGGTACTTCACTTCTTTTCTGGAATTGGTCATTTTGGTCTGTTTATTTTTTCCTTTTAAGAAAATATTCAAATAAAGGAACCATCATGATGTAGTAGATAGAGAACTGGCCTTAGAACCAGGAAGACCTAGACCTTAGAACCAGGAAGACCTTCAAATCCCACCTGCAATACCTTCTGGCTTTGTGACCTTGAACAAATCATCTAACCTCTTAGCATCCCCAGGCCACCCTTTAAGACCATAAATTATAGAAAATATGTTGTTTCATTGACAGAGCTCCTCATTGGAACTCCCTACATAGAACTAATGACACTTTCAAGCCAAAAGGGGTGGTGGGATGGGGAGGCAGGAGTAATAAAAAAAAAATATTAAGGCAAAATAGTCATTACTGAAATAACATGAATGACTAAAGCAGTAACAGCAGTAAATAGCTGTGTAATAATTAAAATGGGCTTGAAAAATGTACGAATTTAAAAAATTATTGTGGTCGCTGTTTATAATAAACTCTTAAGTCAAAAAGCTGTTAATAACTTTAGTTGCTTTATTGCAGCAAGGTAGAGATAGTAAAAGGGGAAATGTAGGAAAGAAATAGAAGATATTGCCTAGCTAAATTCACTAAGTCTGGATCCAATGCTTCACTGAAGAGAGCATCCCACTGAAGACAGGAGAAGAGCTGAAAGGCTAATGCCTTTGCCAAGGTCTCCTCAACCCAAGCAAGTCACCAAAGCTGAACTCCTAGAGCCACCAACACAGAATCTCCAATGCAGAAACACCCACACAGCAGAACCCCTCCAACACAAAAGTCTTCTTTCAGCAAGAGCCACCAAGGCAGTAGAATGAATCAGAATGCTCTCAGCTGGCTTTTATAAGCAGTTTTCTCCACATCACTTGCTGTTTCTCTGGTTTCTAGTTACTTTCACTGTGGGCTGGAACCAATCATAGTCTCCCATTTTGCCTAGCATTGGTGGGGTGGAGGGGCGCAGTGCTTGTGGTCTTTTACAACTAAGTGTTAATAACTAAGTAAGTATAAAAGACGGGGGATTCCCCTGTGCCAGATTTCCTACAAGTAAGTACCTTAGTTTCGCTACCATTTTGGTTCCCCTATCCCTGAAAGTTAAGGAAAAATCAGACCAGAGAATCACATATATTTCCCTTTTACTTCAAAATCTAGTCCCTTTTATCTTCTATAATATGGCAGTTTTCTATAGTCCTGGCAGCTGTTGGGTAAGTGCAATATTACTGAAATTGTCCTAAAGACTTGTAGGACATAAATCACTCTAATTGGGACCTGATTCAAGCACCTATTATGGGCTTATTCATGCTTACTCAGAATTTTACATATACATAGATTTTGATTTTTTTCCCCAAAAAAATTTTAATTTATTTCTTCTATTTGGGGATTGTTTTGGACAATTGATTCATATACCCCATAACTCAGGCATGTATCTTGGATTGATCTGGGTGTTGATCAACACCCTCCTCGGGAGGGATTGTATAATTTTCATAAAATCCAAGATTTAAAATTTGTCGAGAGAAATTTCAGGAAAAGAAGTTTGCTAACTCTCTGAATCAAGAAAGTGAACTCTTTTAAAGAAGGTGCCATAAAGAAGCATCAGAAGATCCAGAATGAACTTTGGGATGTAGTGAATTGAACTGACGGGGGTTGAACACATATATTTTGATATAAATTCTTATGCCAAAGGGGATTGTCCCCTAATTGACTTTTTGTCAGTGAGCCTACCAATCATTGGCTTTGCTTTCTTCGTGTTTTATTTCTCTTATTTCCAATTATTGTAATTTCCCCTTAGAAAATGCAATATTGTATGCACCTTTAACTAGAAGATCTTTAGAGGTATAAGCTGGACATTTGAAATGATTCTTTGGGGAGACTAAGCATGTAAATCTGGGAGATTTCAATGTGCTCATCTCCCAAGAGAATCACAGGAGAGATTGTGAAAGGGAAATTTTATTCCCTTTGTCTGTTTTAAGTTAATCAATCAAAAACTTAAAGTACCTTAACATTTAGTAAGTCACTAACAAAGAAAGTTCACTAGTCCTAACGGGCCATAAACAGTATCCCACTCTCCATACCTCCCTGGGCAGTGCTAGGCAAATTCAAAGGTTGTGATTGATTCCTGAGATGTGGCAAGGAGAGCTGATTGGCGGAGAATATTGTATATAAGCAGGACTCTGAGAGAGATTTGCTCTCTTCATTTTGGGAATCATTCATTGCTTGACAAATTCTTGGATTCTTCATTCTTGGCATCCTTTAGCCTAGGGAGCATGAGCTTTGTTGCTATTCTTGGCAATCTTAGCTTCATGTTCGCTGAAGTTTTTTGGTGGGTTTTTCAGCATCTTTGGCTCTTCAGATTTCTGAAAAGTGGAATGTGATGAATACAGAGAAGCATAGAAAGATCTAAATGAAATGATTCAGTGAGGTATGCAGAGCCAACACACACACATTAACTACAACAATGTAAACAGAAAGAACAACCATATACCAGAACATCAAAAATGAATCTTTTATATGAATTATTTTTATGAATGAATTTTATATGAATTATTTATATGAATGAATTATAGAGAAAATAAGCATGTTTTGAAAGAAGAGATACGAAGTGACATTCCCAACCAACCCCTTGGTTAGGCAGCCATTCTCAAAAAGACCTGGGGGCCAGAGGCAAGTTGAAATGTTGCACATTGCACATGTTTTTTTAATTTTTCAGTACACCAACAAGCTGGGCTTATTTTTTTCTCTTCTTGTTTCTGTTTTTGTTTCTTAGGCTTTAAAAATATATATTGTTTTTTATATGAAATGGCTCTCTGGGAGGGGAAGAAGAAGGCATACTGGGGAAAACTATAACGATATAAAAATAAACAAAAGACATCAACAAAAACTTGATTTAAAAAAACAATAGCTAACATTTATATAGCCTTAATACATATTGGGGACTGCGCTAAGTTTTTTATAAATGTTATCTCATTTGTTCCTTACAACAACCCTGATAGGGTAGATAAGTAGACAGGTGGATAGAAACTATTATCATCATTTTCACTTTACTGATGATGAAACTGAGGCAAACAAATTAAATACTCTTCCCTTTTCCAACTACTTATCACTATGAAGCCAGATTTTCTTCATAACTTCCAACCACCCCGACCTATGGCAACAGATTGAATGCAGAAGAAGATATGAGAATCCAGCTCTCTTCTATTTAGTTAGACATTAAAGAGATTTGCAGAAATATATAAAGCATGCATCTTTTCTCACTAATTTTTTTGTTTTGGGAAATAGTTACTTTTCACACAAAATAAATATGTTAATTATTTTAATTGTTATTTTGTGTGAATTAATATTTTTACATTTTAAATTTAGTGAATGTCTGTACAGATAAATATTAAGCCTTAGACTTGAGTACAGTAGACTACCTTTCAGAGTGTAAGATGCCCTTGGTTAGGCAGCCATTCTCAAAAAGACCTGGGGGCCAGAGGCAAGTTGAAAGCGAATCAGTAGTATAACATTGCAACCCAAAAAGCTAATGTAATTTTGGCTATACCAAGAGGCAGAACATTCAGGGTTAGGGAGATGTACATCCCTTGTACTCTGCCCTCGTCTA
>NC_058130.1:253193129-253248129 GCF_016433145.1 Gracilinanus agilis | reverse complement strand
CTTTGCTTCCAAAGCACCTTCAGTGTTGTGTCCAGGAAGTCATATACAGAGTAGGCATGGGTGTGATATATGATTATATCCTGTGTGCGTATACATGCTTCCATATATGTTAGTCATTTTAGCATCCATAAATAGGAAATTGGAAAGGTGATTCATAGACTCATTTGCCACACCTTGCTCCAGAAAAATACCTAGAGTCTTTAAACTAAAGTGCGCACTGAAGCTGAGTTACTACACAGTTAGAGAAAACTTCATTCTTCTCTGATTGGATATGGTTAGGCATAATATGGATTTTGTTATTCAAAAGCATTATTCTCTGCTTTGTTTCAAGATATATAAACCCTCCAAAATGATGATAGTTATTTAATATTTGTGCTTATATCCTCAAAAATAATTGTAATATCCATTGGATCATTTTTAACATGTATGAAGTAAAGGGTATGCGCCTTTAAACTGAAGGGAACTAAAAACATTATTAAATATAAACTGGTTTCAAAAAATACTTTAAGCATACATATTTACAAGATTCAATTGCATAATTTTTACAATTAGTCTATTTCTATAAGGAACATTAAGAATAAAAAAGATAAATAATTTCATTATAATGAGCCACAATAATCCTCTTTTTCTGGCAAGATGGTAGAATAGATCTTAATGATTTGTTAAAATAATGATCTGTTTTATAAAAACATTGTATCCTTAACACAAACATCTAATTCCCACTGTGTCACAGTTGGATAGAGTTTAGAGTAGGGGAAGAGAAAGGGCTTATGTATGTGTACATAAGAAAGGGGATTTTCTTGTTTTTTTTTCTTAACTATTTTTCTGTTTTATTTTAACTACTTCAGTACTAGTTTTGTGATTGCTGAGATTAAAAGGACAAAAAGTTGAGCAAGGTACAGATTGTTTTCTTTTTAAAAAAAACTTATTAAACCTAAAAATTATGGCATAAAGTAATTTTGGCCTGCAGTAACTAAGTGAAATATATCATCAGGGTACACTGAATTGTTTTTAAAAGTAATAACTTTTAAATTATTTTCTAAGACCCAAGTTGAAAAAGTGTGTGCGTAGGGAAAATTATTGATTTTTTTTTAACCACAGCTGTGTATTTATCAGTTTAACCATAGTTAAGGCTCTTAATCACATCCTAGTCCCCAAAACTTCTAAGCAAAAAAAAAAGAGAGAGAGAGAGAAAACTTTGTTCCTGGCTTTCTGACAATGGCAGGGAGTGTGTTAAACCAGTGTAAAATTCAATTAAACTGTCTAGCCAGGTTTTTGAAGCTGAAATGCAGACCCTTTCAGCTAAGCTTCTTATTTTGCTGTGACCGACACCAGTGGATACTGTGTTATGCCAAAACCAACAGGCTGTAAAGCACCTTGTTTCATGCTCCCAGCTGATCAATATTTTTATTTTCCAGACTTGCCCAGAAATATGGAGGCAGTATCACCTAACGGTAAGTAGAAACACCTTTTTTATTTTCTCCTAGACCCAGCCTATTTACTCTTCTGTGAACTGCTGACCATAAAATATAGACAAGCATCTTCTGCAGGAAGATAATAAACATCTGAAGAGTTTTTGTACTAGAGGAAGCAATAAGACACTCTTTTTTTCCCCCTCAACCTCCCTCCCCTCCCATCTCCTTCTTCTTATTCTTCAAAGGTTCTGATTGTATTTTTGTTGTTGTTTTTTTTTTATTGCTGGCATCATTTAATGATTACATCACATTGTCGCTGTCTTCCAGACTACTTTTGTTATAAATGTAAAAAAAAGTAAAATTTATGTCAAGATCCATAAATGAATTAGGTAACAACTCAGAGTCTTTAAAAACAAAAAGTTGTATTATTTGCAACACCCATACTGTGCCTTCCAAAATCATTTCTTCTGTAACGTTAAAGTTTGAAAATAAGAATTTTAAAATTGAGCTTAGAAAAAAAGTATCAAATATCTTTCATGAAAAATAGTCTAGCTTCTTTATCCTCCAGCCACTCTCAAGTCAGTGAGGATGTAAAAATATCTTCTGGCTCCATGTAGGCCATTCAGTTCTCCTTTTTATCAGAGTTTTGAGGCTAACAAGAAGTATAAAGTACACTCTTGGTTTATGATAGTTTACTGCAAGATATAATTGGCTAGATATTGAGGATTATGAAGTTAATGTATTTTTAATATTTAGCTTAAGTTATGTTTTCACTAAGTTATTAACATCCTCCTATCATTTCCTATAGTATCTTAAATGTATTCTGCTAGTCAAAGATCTTTAACTATATAAGTTTTTGAAAAATGACTAGTTGTATAATTTACTTGGAAAGTGCTGGTTCTGTTTGTACTTGTTCTTTGCCTTTGAACTTAAGAGATGAAAAGGGGTGGGGGTGGGGAGGTGGGGGGGGTGGGAGAGTAATGGATGGGATCATGTACTTTCACTTTGTTTGGTTATATTTGCTTTATTTCTTTAAAGACACTCATTGGAAAGCAATAGTTCCTTTATCATTCTTCACTCCAGAAGAGAAGTCTTGAGAAATGTTCAGATAGACCTCCCTAGCCTAGCGCTGCTTAGGTAGTGTTTATATATTGGGCATCTCAGTATATATGTATTTTACTGTTCAGGTTTTTTTATAGATCCATGTCAGTTCCTAATAAAATAGCATTCACATATCTTACTCATTTGACAGTTATAAATTGTATTCATTACCAAGAAAACTATCTGCTTTTAAAAGATAAAAAAGAAACCTTGAAAATGATCAAATATATGAGTGAAATGATTGTGCATTTTTAAACGCTTTTTTAAAAAATTAAATGTGAAAGTTCCAACCAAGACAGTATTGACTTCGATGTTAAATGTTGTGAGTGTAAATTTCATATTTAATCACATTAAGTTTTTACCTTTTATTATAGTAGTTTCCTTCACCTAAAATCTATAGCTCCAGATTTGATTACTTTACATGAAGTCCCTAAATAATTTTTGATAATGCCTTCACTCTCTCCATGGAAATTTTGTGCTCCATAGTGGCAACTTTGCAACCTGTACTTAATTGAAATATGATCATGTATTGCATATTTTAAGATCTCAGATTTACTGACAGCAAAACTAATTTCATCAGTGTTTCTGTTACAAAATGTTCTACCTTTTATTCTCCCAACTACCCCCCCCCTTTTTTTTTTTTTGGCTAATGACCCTTCTCTGTGTTTACTTTATAATTTTCCAGAAATAGATTTTAAAATGAGTGGCTTCTTAATAGAGAGAAAAATACAAAAGAGAAAGAAATTAATTAGTTTCCAGATTTTTATCATGAACTATATGTACTACAAAAAATTTAGCTCTAAAAGTCAAACTTGAATGTAGATGCTTTTTTTTCCCCCAAAAGATTATTGAATTTGACATCATAGTTTTCAAGTTACTCTATAAAATGTTATTAAATGGATAATTATCTTAGTGTACAAGTGCCAGGACAAAAGTCCAGTGTTTTCTTCCTTTAGATACATTTATATATACGTGTGTTTGTGCATCCAAAACAGCTACTAAAGGTACATATAAAATATGCCTTGGCATTATAACAGCGTGATATTAAAAAGTGTGTAATTAAACAGTATGGATGTCTTTTAGAAATAGAACCAGAATACATGGTGATTTTATTCATCATCAGTCTCTTTCCTAGGAGATGGACTGCCACCTATTGATTCTTCATAGTTCTCACACTTTAATATAACAGCCACAGGAACAATGACCAAAAAATATGGCTTATGTTGCAATTGCTAATAGACTTTCATGTGACTCAGTCTATTAAGAACTATGGAACATTCAAATCCTGAGACTTAAATTAGTCTTTCTCCCCTGAACCTCCTTCATTACAAGTCTCTTAGAATGGTAAAAGCAAGTGCAAAATGGAATATTGGAATTTAATTTGTAGATCATCATTCAGACTAAGAAATCAAATTCTAATTGCTGTAGATTAAATACAAAAGTATGTGATTATTAAAATTCTATTAATGGGTAATGGCAGATCTTTACAAGGTTTCTTTTGCATAAAACTAATAACATTCATAATGCACTATCCATAACAAAACATACTTTGTTGGGAAACAGAATTTGTTTGATGATCCATTTTGGGAACTTAAAATTTTTTTTAAATGAAGACTTTTAAACTATATCTGTTTTCCACAAATAGGACAGAAAACATATTTATAAAACTGATAGTTGATAATTCCTATTTATGAACCACCAATTCATTTTTTTCCTTCAAAATCGTGGCACATTAAAAAGAGCATTGCATTCCTAAATATATGCATAGAAAGGACTAAGGATATTCTGTTCCTGTAAGTAGAATACTTAATAATGCTAAATCAGGTATTACTTAAAACACTTTGTTCTGGAATTGGCAAATACACCGAGGAAATTTATTATTTCACCTATTTAATGGGGCAAATGGAATATGTCTACTCTAGTATAGATTAACCAGTCTTAACCACACATCATCTATAGGTGAATAGCCTCATGGGAAACATGATAACATAATTCTTCTGAGGAATACATGCCTATAAATTTAGATGGCATTCCCTATATACGTGAATACATTCCAATTCACTATGACTTCACCTTTCTTTTTTATATATTTTTATTTGTAAAATTATATTCACCAATACTTTGATTTTTCACATCTCAGTTTGTTATGAGGGAGTGAAAATGGTCTCCATAAAAGAAAAATAGCAAGATTACAATTTAATTAAATAAAATAGTTTTGACCTTTATTAGGAATAGGTTTACAATATTTTAGAAAAAAGTCTTCAGTGGCAAGACTTGTCTTTTAATGATTTTTTTAGATATATTCCTATTTGTTTTTTTAAACAGATTTTTTTAGCCTTGTAGATAGTTCATTTTTCTTATCATTTTCCCCTTCCTTCAATGATGTTGAGGCAGTAACACTTCTCCTCTACCCCCAATCACATCTAGCCTCATTTATATTGAGAATCCTAAGGCAAAATGAGCCAAAAAAAACACCAGCAGAGTTATACATGTAACAGAATTTTTTGCTAGTGGATACTATAATTTTACATGCTTTTGACAGTTAATCTTATTTTTAATCTACTTATGTAAAAAAATAAACCAGGAGTTGACTGTTTTAACCCGTACGTATTAAAGATAGAAAAAAGACAATATAGGTTCTACATTAAATTTTGCACTGGATTTATTTCTTTGTGTCATTTTTATAGCAACATACAACTTAGCACCCTTTTTTCCTAAATAAAAATGTAAGCAATATAGACTTTAGAAAATTGTATGTAGCTCATCAAATGTGATTTCCTTATGATAATTAAGCTCGGAATTCTCTATTTAAAAAATATTTGGGCTATCTAGATGACATACTAACCAAAAACAAATAGCCTTGCACCTAATGTGAAAGCTGTGCTTAAGAAGTATTTGGGGAAGAATAATTATTTTCTTACTTTCTTACCCAGGGAGATAGAAATTGGACAGATTTACATAAGGTCAGAGTTCTCTAGTAACTACCTTGGACTTACCTGAGCTTATTGAATGATAGTTATCAAGAATGACATTTTGTATACATTAATATTACATTCCATCTTACTGACTAGTTAGTTTTTTCTCTTATTTCCAGGATACAATTTGAAAATGTATTTTTAAAATTTTACATACAGATATGCGTGCACATCATTGCTTTGTAAGTTGTTCCACCAAGACTTCCCAGTTCCATATGGTAGAGAGGAATATTCAAGAGTATAGAGTTTAAACACACATAAAAAAAGTAATTGCATAGATTTAGAGATCAATTTGATGGCCATGTGAGTGTGGTTGCTAAATGCCTTTGTCCAAAGATTTAGGATTGAAGTACGAGTACTACTTATCCAAACAACAGATAGATTAGGTGATTGTTATTTTAAAATAAAGTAATGGAGCAGTATGCTAAATCATAGAAAAAGATAATCTTAAGCAACAATCTTTTTTGTGATATAAAATACATTTTCTCCAATTCGGCACATATACCAGGTATACCCAACAAATATTCTTCTTCACACTCTTTAAAAGCTTTATTTATGACTTTGATTACTAGGTGAATTATCAACCACAAAAAGTATTTTTATGAATTAGCTTATTTTAGAAAGTAAAAGAGTGGGTTTAAATTTTAACTGTTTGGGAAAATTAGATTTTTTAGTTTAAAAACATGTTTTTCCATCAGTTGTTGAGTGTACCAATATAAATCTTTCCAAAGGTAATGCTTCACAATCAACCATTAAGTATTTATTAAATTTTTACTGTGTGCCACATATCATCCTAGGTGCTGAGCATACAAATATTCTAAATAAAATAAGGAGTTTGCCTTCCGGTTAATAACAAATTAATAATTTAACAGCTTTGCTTTGGTATTTAAAAATTACTTTGCTAACTTCCTAAGAAATCAAGAATTCTGTTACTTAGTTTATTAACTGTAAAATAGATATTAAATATTAAATAGGAACTTTTTCAATAAACTTTCCTAGATCTGAAATGTCTCATTTGAGGAGACATGCCATCATATCATAGGTGACATATTTACCATTTTTTAAATAATTGAAAATCAATGAATATATTTCACACCATAACTATATTGAACCACATCAACTTATTTGCTAGTTTACTTTTATTTCAAAATATGTAAGGTGTTGAAAAAATAAATGTTATAAGCATTTTCCCATTCTTTTGCCACTAGCTTTTTTTGTAAAAGAGAAAAGTTGCCATTTTTTAAACTCCAGGGAATAAATTTGAATTAAATTATACAACCATGTTCAGTTTTTAAAGCTTTCATTGAGTATTAGTTTATTTGATGATTTAAAAGACGTAGGATCTGGCAGTTTATTCATTGTACAGACTAAAAATTTTGAAGTGATTTAATTTTTTCATTGTTTGAATTCTACCTAAATTAGAATTTTATATATAACATATTATCATTTTCCTGTAGTACCATATTTAAGATCTATGGGATTGTAGATATATTTGAATAATTGTGTTTTTAAAACAATTTTCAATTAGCAAATGTATACATATAAAAAATTTTAGGTAACCAAAATTTGCCAAATTTTGGAATTATTGGTCTAAAGTTTAAACTTCCAAATGAAACTAAAGCTTCATTTGTAAGATAAGAACTTTCATAGAGTCATTATTTAGGCTATAATGCAGCCATTTGTATTAATTCTACATCTTCACATATACAGCAGCTACTGCATATTTTTTCAAATCTGTCACCATGTATCATTACCACATTTTGATAAAATGTGTCATTAGAAGATATTGGGAAACAAGTGCCAAAACCAATGTATTTTTTAAAATATCCTACCAGATTTTAAAAAACAAAACAGTTTACTTTATCAAAAAACAGTTTCCCCATGTTTCTGTAAAATGAAAAAATGAATATTGTAAATTATAGGTTTATGTGTTATTTTTCATAATTGCCCCACAACATCTAGTTAGTTGATTAAGGTACCTACATTTGTATGAAAAATATATAAAGATTTTTTGTAAAAAGGAGGAACAAAGAAGAATATAATTGATTTTGAGTGTTAGTTTTGCTTTTTTAAAAAGGTAGGGAAAATATGAAATTTAATACACAACAGAATGCAAACTTATCTTTCTTTCAGTGTCTACTTGACTTGAACTATCTACATCTCCCAAGAGTAGGATTCCTGGCTTGATTTATTTTTATTATATTGCTACACTAATTTTTACTTAAATGAGAAACTAACAACAGAATTTGAACATAAATTTCTTTTATTTTAGTATTTAACTGCCATGTTAACAAGCAACTAATATTTCTGATTCTTTTGTAAGTTTAAATATTTCAGCTCCCTAATGATGAAAGTTGAATGATCATCCTACTACAACTAGGGAACAAAGTTATTTTAGTCTGAATCAATCCAGAGCATAATTTTACAATCTTTTAAGAAGTGTCATTAAATTCTCAATAACCAGTTAACTTAGAAATAAGTATAACTACAGGCCAATGACTCTCTAGGGTTCAATGTAAAATGTGGAGGTTGAACTAGAGACCTTTAAGGGGTCCCTTCATACTCTAAATCTATGATCCTATTAGTTTTATTTTTATTCTTTTATGAATTGAGATTCAGCTAGCATAATGGAAAGAAAGTTGGCCTGAGAGCTAGGATGAGCCTGGATTCAAATCCTACTTCTGATTGATATTGGCTCTAAGCCAAGTCATGATAAGCTAACAAGCCATCTTAACATCTCGGAACCTGAAACAATTCTCTAAAGCTCTGAGAGCCAGAGCAACTGATAATCTGATTTGGTAGAAGTCATTTACTCACTAGGAGTAGCCTACATCAATGACATCACACAGATCTAGTACAATATGTTACATCAAATAAAATTATTTAATCTGAATTTTAGAAACAATGAGAAAATGTCATGTATTTCTTTCCTTTTGGCAAGAAGTATTGATTACAGTATATCTTCAGCTTAATTGCTGCAAAAAGACCAGTATATTTAGAATTTACATTATTGGGTTCAGGTTTCACTTCTGCTTAAGTTTTTTCAAAATATGCATGTTGCTATTAGTCTTGTTCTCATCAACAAACGTATACCATTAGAATAATAAAGAGGTAAAAGAAATGATAGAGAGGTCCATTTGGACTTATATAATATCACATGGCAAATGCTTTATTATTTCTTTCTCCCAAGTGTACTTAGAATATTTTGCTAAGAACAGAGATTATAATCATTCAAGAAATTTTGGGTTTTTGCCAATTACTCATTGGCAAGATTTGGTTGGAATCAGTTTTATCTGAGCCTGTGATTTCATCAATATGGTGAGCGCCACAAAGTGGAAACTCAACTCCCCAGTGCAGATTGGAATTACCTCATCTTTTAGTAGTCAATGGAGATACCAAGGAACACTTAGAGAATGAGTGACTAAGGCAGTGAAAGCTAATAGGCATTTTGAGGCAGCACTTGAACTCAGATCTTTCTGACTCCATGACCAGCCGAGCCCTCTATCAATTAAGCAATGCTATGGTGTTTCTTAAATCAACTAGAGTGTTGTTTTTTCTATATTTGGATAGGGATTGGATCTGTGTTTTCGTCGTTAGAGGAAACTCCAGGGTGAGGAAACTTCCGCTACCAATGTAGCGTCGCATCTTTTCCTCAGAGATTTACTGAAGGCCACACAACCAGTATATACTGCAGGCAGGATCTGAATTGACTTTTTGGCTCAAAAGCCAGCTCTCTATCCATTATAACACAGTGCTCTGCATGTGTGTGTGTGAGAGAGAGAGACACAGAGTTAGAGACAGAGATAGAGAGCTCTTATATGTATTTTATCACCCTTTTTTTGGAGCAGGAAGAAACTACTACCTATTTTTTTTTTCATACGATCCTAAGAAAAACAGTTTAAATATCAAATAGTGTATTAGTCTACTACTATTTTTAAAAAGAGTGCCATCATTATGACAAAAGTTCAAATATAAATATCAAACCTAGATCATAAGGAGTATTTTAGAGATTTTTTTCCCCAAAATGTATGCTAGTTTTTAGGTTATGAAATAATCTATTTCTTTAAAATTTGAATTTTTAATTCTTGCTTTTATCAATTCTTTGTCATATTATATTCATATGTTCATAATGTAGGCAATAATTTTAAGCCATTTTAGTAATAATTTTAAGTGCTCACCTTTACAAACTATACTTTTCAGTAATTAGCCATACTAATCAGGTGAGTACAGTGAGAAAGAAAAGCAGATATAATGTAGCAGATAGCACTGAGCTCTTTATTTTGGACTTTATTTTAATAGCTATGTGTACAATTTAATAGATGTGTACATGGTAGATAACATGACATAGTGGACAGGAGAACCAGCCTTAGAGCCAATACAGTGTTACATACTGAATCTGTGACTCTGATGGCCAACTCACTCTATCTCAGCATTCCCAGGCAATTCTTTAAGAGTACAAATTGTGCAGTAGTTGTTCCCCCAATTAGAGAGAGTTTCTTCATAGGAAATTACCTGTGCCAATGAAATCACAGGGCCACACAACAAAAAATGGATTATTGGTATATTATATGCATTGAATTTCTAACAGATCTTCCTTAAATATAGAAAAGACCCTAAGATCCTCATAGACATTTTCAACCATAACCTTTAAATATAATAAGCAGTCTTATTTAGAATCGAAAACATCCATTGCCCTAAATATTTAATAAATAAATTATAATGATAAACTCTAACTTAGGAGCACTGTGTGTTCTAGTAGAAAGAAGCAGGAAGATTAGATTCAAGACTTGGGTTCAAATCCTCATTTTGCTGCTTACTGTGCTTTATAAGCTTGAGCAAATCACTTAAAAATCATGGGACCTTGTGTTTTCTCACATGTATAACTAGAATCAGACAACATGATCAACAGATAAATCAACAAACATTAATTAAGCCTCTCCTGTGTACAGAACACTGTACTAGACACTAGGAAAGGGGCAAAGTTTACCCAAGATACTCTGGGTTTTAAAAGTAATATCCAATATTCTAAGTATTATATTTAATAAGATTTATTTATAATAAACTGAATAAAAAAACTAGAGCACAAAAGCCACCTTTCTCTGCCCACCCACAGAGGGTGGGGTGGGTAGGTAGAAGAGGGGGAGAAGCAGAGCCTCAGAACTTATAACCAATACATGAAGACACAAACGTGGACAAAGGGTAAAGCATTCTGGGTAATACAGAAAGGAATTTTGGGTAATGTAGTTTTAGGGGTTCAAGATATTTCTAACTATATAATACCTACCTTCAAAGACCTTACAGGACAAACAGGTAGAACACAACAAAATGTAGGAAGTGCACTAGAAAGTTGGGGTGGGAGGGAAGAGATTCTATTTAAAACGATCTCTAAAGGTCCTTTCAGCATCTAAATCCCATGATTCTAAGGTTAAAGAGTAAAGAAAAAAATACAGTGAAAGAGAATATAAAAATGAATGAATTACTGATAAAACCCAGTTGAAAATTTTAAAAGTGAAATGTCATTTATGTGCATTCATGTGCATGTGTATTCCACAGTCTCTGAACACAGTAGATGATCAGTCAATAAGCAATCATTTATTAGGTGCCTACTGTGTGCTACGCATAGGGGAAGAGTATTGAGGAAAGCAAGCTTTGGTCTAGTCACAGGTATTCTCAGTACTTTGCCATTCCCTTTCCAGTAGTTTTCTCTGTCTGTCTCTGTCTCTGTCTCTGACTCAGACTCACTTACTCTCTCTCTCTCTCTCTCTCTCTCTCTCCCCCTTTCTATTTAAGATACAGGAGAGTAATGTGTGTTCTACAAGTGCTTTTTCCTAGGCCTGGAACCACTTCGATAAATATTATGTAACATATTATTAAGTTTAAGAATATTACTTTGAATCCAAAGTCATCAGAAGATTTAAATCATATATTCACTGTCAGAGTCTGTTTTATTTTTTGTTGTTTTATCTTTAGTACCAAATACAAGGCCTTATACATAGTAGACAGCTAATAAGCGCTTTCAAAATTGCAAAATAATGGACAACTACCAGCAAGCCACATTGCAAAAATACAAATTTAGTCCCTAGAAACAATTGTAATCCATATTAATTCAACTCTTTGGCAAAAATAATCCTCACACAGCACCTAGATGTCATTGGATCATAATTGGCAATTTTTTTTTATTTCCTTTATTAACTTGGCAAATTGAATTAATTGCTCTAGGCTCTTAGTATTTCTTCTACTTTTTCATAATTGTTTAATTACTGTTCACTTCTCTAAGTGTATGTATGTATTTAGGTATGTTTTATAAAAGTGCAAGAGAGTACCATAGTAGACAGAATTAACCTTGGAGTCTGGGTGTTCTTGTTTGTAGTTTTGATGACATACACTGACTCAGTGACCTTGCCCCTGACTAAGATCTTTAATTTCTCTCTACATAACTTACAGAGACTATCAGTTGTAAAGATGCTACTGTTGTGCACTGACCAAAAAAAAAAAAAAAAGTTTTCTCATCCAGAAGATCCCTGTATCAACACAATCACAGATTTAGTTCCTTTTCTTCTATATAAATGTAACCAGATTTTCCACTGGATAAATTGTGTTCTAGATCATTATATGACATTTCTTCATAATTTATACTTTTAACATACAGATTTCCCATTGTTAAATGGATGGAATCCTCTCATTTGATTTTTTTCCCTCTTCCCCTCACAAATCCTGAGTAATAGGAGATATTTTGGAACTAGCCCCTTCTAGCAGACTGAATTTCTAAATAAGTGCTTAGAAATTAGTGTTCTCCAGGGCTTAGCACTTCCTTTACAGGTATCTTGCTGACTTTTAATCAACCCATGGATGCTTGACACTTTAGAGATGCTCCTTTGAATGTTACACAAGCTTAAAATGAGAAGGGACTCTAGATTACTTTGGATAAGGAAAATATATTGACTATTCAGGTTGTGCAGCATAATTTTTTAAACTGGTGTTAATATACAAGGATCCTTTTTCTTGTTAACTTTCATTTGCTTCAGTTTTTACTTTTGATGCATTTGCAGTATTCCTCTTTCAATCTCTAGAAATGCATACAAAGGTTTTTGCTGCATTGCAAATTTGACATTTTAGAATCCTGTTTTATAGATATTTAGGGAGTTTCTTGGAAGTAAGGGTGGTAAATCAGACAATCAACAAACATTTATTAAATGATTTAATAATTTATCAAGTTACTGTATACCAAATACTCTGCTAAGAAAAAGCAAAAACAGCTTCTATTTGTAAGAAGCATTCTAATTAAAGAAAAGGCATGTGCATTATCTTAATCTCCTTAATTTTAGCATCTTCCCTCTGAGACTGTCCCTTGTGTATATCTTGTTTATATATAATGGTTTGCATGTTGACTTCCCGATTAGACTGTGATTTGAAAACAGGGGCTAACTTTTGGCTTTCTTTGTATTTCTGGGACTTAGCATGGTGCCTGGCACACAGTAGTTACCTAATATATACTTGTTGACTGACTAAATCAGTAATAAACATACTAGATACATACAGAATAAATAAAAACCATATAGAGAAAACATTAGCAGCCAGGGGAACCAGGAAAGAATCCCTTCAAGAAGTACCCTTCAAAGAACTGAGTCTTAGAGGACACCAGGCATTCTCAAAGGAGAGCCAGTGCAGTGGCACAGAGGTAGAAAATAGAGAAGAGTAGTATATACAGAAAAAATTGGCTAGATTATTGAGTGCATGGAGGGGAGTTGTGAGTTAAAAGACTAAAAAGATAGAAATAGGGTCAGCTTTTAGAGAGTGCCAAATGTCAAACAGGAAAATTTCTATGTTATCCTAAATGTAATATGGAGCCATTGGAGTTTACTGGGTAGGGTCAAACATGTTTTAGGAAAATCACTTTGTTAGTTAGGTTGGAATAGGGAGAGACTTGAGGCAAGGGATATAGAAGGCTGCTGCAATAATACAGACAGGAAACAACAGCTTCAACCAGGATAGTAGCAGTGTCATGAAAAGAAGGGGACATGCATAAGAGATGTTATAAAGAAACAAAAGTATAAGATGTGGCGACCGATTGGGTAAATCAAGTGAATGAATGAGAAGTTGAGGGTTCTTGAAGTTTGTGAACCTGGATAACTGGAAGAAAGAAAGTATGATTGATGTTTAAAAGGGACACGGAGGAAGAAAGTTTTATTTTAGACATGTTGATTTTGAGATGTTGATACTTGCAATAGGTGGTATGGAAGTTTAGCTCAGATTAGGGATTAGGATTGATTTAAAAGGTCTGGAAATTACCCACATAGAGATGATTATTAAACCCATGGGAGCTGATGAGAGTGCCAGGTGAGTTTAGTGAGAAAAGAAAAGAGGGCATAAGGCATAGTTTTAAGGGGCATCAAAAGGTATTGAGGAGAAGATCCAGCAAAAGAGACTAAGAGGAGAACTAAGGAGAAGAGAACCAAACGAGAGCAGAATCACAAAAATCTTAACTGTTAGAGTGTCCAGGAGGGGAAAATATAAGGATGAATCCTGAGAAAAGGTCATTAAATTTAGCAATTAAGAGATTGTTATCAATTAAGAGATTATTATCAATTTTGGAGAGAGCGACTTCTGAATGAGGAAAAAGCACAATGCAGAGAATTTAGATGGAGTAAGAGGAGAAATAGAAGCACTGACTTAGTAGAGGAAGAAAAGGGAGCAGGCATTTATCTGGCATCTAGGTGCCAGATGCTGTGCTAAGTGCTTTACAAATATTACTTTATTTGATCCTCATAATAACACTGAAAAGTACGTACTATTTAAAATTCCCATTTTTCAGTTGAGGAAACTGAGGTAGATGGCAGTTAAATTATTTGCCCATAGTCATACAGCAGTCTGAAGTCAGATTTTAATTCAGGACTCCATTACATCCACTGTAACATCTAACAGCTTTTTTGAGGAATTCTGCAAAGAAGTTTAGGATGATAGAGAGCAAGGATGGTGGAATCTAGTGAGGTCTTTCTTAAGGATGGAAGATATTTGAGGCAGCAAGGAAGGAACTGATGGGGAAGAGAGTAGAGACGATGAGGGTATTCTGCTGGAGAAGACAGGAAGGGGATAAAATCTTGGGTGTCTTATAAATATTGACCTTGGCCAGCAGCAGGGTGCCCCTCATTAGAAGCTTGAGAGAAAGAAGGAATAAGAAATGTGTTTGGGTATTGTGAGATGAGGCAGAGGAGAAAACTAGAAGTTCTTGATCTCAATGTCTTTGGTGAAATGGGAGAGCTGAGAAAATGGTGAGAGAAAGTAATGTGGGAAGCTTGAGGATAAGAAGAAGAGATTTGGGGGCGCCATTGTGGTAAACGGGTTAGGAAACCAATTGGGAAGATTTCCTTGCTGCAGTGAGGGGTCAGGTGAGATTAGGCTTCTTCCACTCAGCCCTAGAAATGATCTTCCTCAAGGGTAGGTCTAACCGTGTCACCCCACTATGTAATAAATTCCAGTGGCTCACTTCCTTTAAAGCAAATAGGAAATTTTGTTTGATTTCTAATGCTTCAGAACCTGACCCCTTCCTAGCTTTTCAGTCTTCTTACACTTTATTCTCTTTGTATTCTATAATCCAGAGACACTAGCCTCCAATGTTCCACTTACATCTCCCAACTCAATGCATTTTCAGTGACTGTCCCCCAGGCTTGGTAACTCTTCCACTCCTGAAAGCTTCCCTGGCTTCTTTCATAACTAAAGTCCCACCTTTTGCAAGAATTCTTCCCTTGTCCCTATAAGGATTATATCTTCCCTTTGAATTTATCTCTAAGTGATAGTCTATACATACTTTGTCTTTATATAATTGTTTGCATGTTGTCTCTGGGATTAGATTGTCAATTCCTTGAGGGCAAAAACTGTCTTCACCTTCCTTTATATGCCCAGCACTTAGCATAGTGGCCAGCACATAATAGGAGCTTAATTGATGCTTGTTATTGATCAGCATAGATTCATAATATCTTTCAGTTCTGATAAGCAGCACCTGAGTGGGAGCAAAGGCGACAGTGAGAATACAGTAATCCCATTAGGAGAAGGGAAGGAAGGAGTGAATACCTGAAAGGAGTGAATGCCTACTCTGTGCTTCTTGAGATTCAAAGTAAAAAAAAAGAAAAAAGTCCTAGTCCTCAAGGAGCTTACATTCTATCAGAGAGGACTTGAGATTTCTAAAAGATATTTTGAGAAAATAGATTTGTTTTCTGTGAGGTTCAGGTTTAGTCTTGCCAATGCAAAAGAACTGAATTATTTTTGTTATTTGATTTATCTTATGAGGTATTTTAAGGACTAATCATTTTATTTGGTAACATTACAATTATGTTCGTTTCCTTTTTAAATAAAAATGACTGTAAAATAAATACTATTTTTAAACATGATGGGATAATTTGGGGGGGAATATAAGTAAATAGCATATTTTGTAGTTCTCATGAAAAATCATAGTCCCTTCTTAGCAAATTGATTAATATAAATCTTTGGTTTCAGCATATATGTTCTATATGTATATATATATATACTATATATACTATATATATCACTATATATGTAGAAAATGTTCTAAACTTAATCCTTTTTCCTAGTATCAAAAATTTTTTTAAATAAAACTTCCTACCTAGAATAAGGTATATAATAAATTATCTTAGTATGCTATTTGCAAATAAGGGAAAAATCAGGTTATTCTACTTCAAGTAAAACCTTTTCAGTCTTATATTTAGCAGTGCATGGATGCCTATACATCACTAAAGCCAAAAACCAACAAAATTTCTGAGAATCTATTATGATATTAGATCTTTGTAAACTGTTTTCTGGATTCCCTCAGCTGTATTAAAATTGCAGCAAGTAAGGGAGTTAAGAGTTTGAACATCATTTTAGAGTATATGATTTGCATCCCTTCAACTAGCATTTTTATCTTATGTTTCCTTATTTTTAAGAATAACAAAAATTGAACATATTATAAAAGTTACTCTCATCTTTTGAGAGGATTATTACAGTTATGTTTTTCCCTGCTTTTGTGTCTTATGTTTAATGGTATTTCTCTAGAGTAAGCAGAACTCTGAGAAAAGGAAAGCTATAAGTCATTTAGAATAATAGTCAAAATGAAAACCTGGGAGGGAGGGGTTGTTTGGTAAACATTCATCTGATTTTACAAGTAGGTTTGTGTATAGTCTGAGATAAAATATATACATAGATTGGAATATTTGGTTTGTGTGTAGATCTTTTAATATGCATTGTGTATGTTATAGTCACCCTATTAAAAATTAAGATAAAATATACATGATTCACATACACATGTGTTTGTATGTGTGTGTTTTTTCCTCCTTTCTTGTCCCCTCCCCCCATATCCTTTCTCCACGCCCTCCTCATCCCTCCACAGGCTTCAAAGCTTGTGGTCCTTTTCTATCCATGTACTAAAAGGTTTCTTTGTAAACCAGGCCATTTGTCCATCATTGTTTGAGGTCCAAACAGTGGTAAAATACCCTGTCACCGATCCCGAGTGCTGTGAATGGCAGCTCCTCTCTGGACAATTGGCGGAGGGGCCGAGAAATATTCCTGAGAGGATTATTTAACCTTTCAATTTAGAGGGCACAAAGCCTGGCTGATTAATGAACTTTCTGATGGGCGCTGATAAACGGATCTATTTCTTTATTTCCCCTAAAAGTGATTCCTTCTCCTGTCCCATATTACTATAATCTTAAACATAAAATGTGGCAAATAGATTAAAAAACAGCACTAAAGAGTTTATCTGGCTGGCAAACTGAAGGAGCTAAATTAAAATTGGTAATGAAAGCAGTGGCTGAGCCTTGTATATGGTTTTTAAATGCGCTGTGTATTTTGAAGAGACTTATTCTCCGGCTTGCCTGGTAATGACTGCTTTGGGTGCACAGTCCGGGGCTGGCTTCTGTTATCCCCCCAAAAAAATGAGTTGTGTTATCTGGATGACTGCAGACACATACGCATCCCCCTTTCTCACTGCATGGGCAGACAAGGTCGATAGCATTACAAGGTATTTGTGGCAGTGCTTGTTTCAGTTTTCAGAGCTGCCAGTTTTCAGCCAGATTTGAATTACAAAAGAAGAAGCTGGCATGAAAATTGAAAGGGTTTATCGGCTAGTCTGAAGCCTCATAGCACATTGCTTATTTATGCAGTCCATTTGCACCAGGAAATATAAAAAGGAAATACATTTTAAAAATAAGGTCATAAAGACCCAGATATGTTTAAGATGGCAAATAAAATATAGATACCTATAATATCTTTCCAGGAAACGATTTCACTTAATGTTGCATATTACTTAAGAAGAGCATTTATGTTGCTGTCATAAATTTGGCGTTTGTGTCACTATGTAGGTAGTCTCTGGGGGATTAAGAAGGAAGCCTTTGCTAACTTACTTTAAAATTAAAATCGACAGAGGAGAGCTCTGTAGTTTGAGCGCTACATTGGAAATATTTAAATAGGATGGTAAATTAAACTTAAACTAACATTTTTGCATTCCATGTAAAATTAGCTATGGACCAGTGAATAAATGCCACCACCTTTGGAGAAAATTGGGATGCTTTTTAAGCCACAAAGATTTTGGAGCATTCAGAGAGTGAATTACTGTTATCCCTACTGTCTTCCATATGTTCATTGTTCTCTGCTTACTGAGATTTTCATTTTTGTTCTCTTCTCCCAAAAAAAAAATGTTGAGGTTTAATGTTTCCTTTCCTGTGTTGCATGTTACCATTCTCTATTAAGTAGTTTTTCAGATTTTGTCTAGTGCTTTAATACTTTAGAAATAAAAAATTATTATTATCTGTACCTTCAACATTGGGATTTGTACAGCAATTGATATCTGTTCTGTGTTAGGGAGTGTTGTGTGATTGAAGATATACACACACAGAATCTCGCTGACACCACGTGTATGTATACAAAAGAAGACATATATTTAGAATGCCGTGACTCGAATAACCATAATGGGTATCACTTTAGTCATTTACAAGTTTTAGCCCTTCGATTTTTAGAACTTGAATCTGCTAAAGGGGGAAAGGGTAGGGGAATTTCACTGTATGTGCCAAATATCAAAGCAGTAAAGCAACTCTGCTGTATTCAGAATGGATATTTCTATTCTGGAAATAAAAAATAACCCTTAAACAAACAATGAGAAATACAATTTTACCTTTTTTTTAACCAATAACACCTTTTTAATGTTTACATGGTCTTCTCTAATCATTTTGTAGCGGTTTTTTTAATCAGCCAAAATATAAAAAGCATATATGATTCTGCATGTTAATGATGTGATGTACATTTTTTTCCATGAATTTTCATAAGGAATTTGTTCTACGTAGCATGTGTGGCTTAATGATGTAATCACCCGATAGACTAGAAAATGCTCCAAAGGAGACGTTCCAGTCTGTTGTGTACATAATACATGTTTCAGAAATCTGCCTAATTAAGGAATTACCCAATGGATTGAGAGTCTGTAGGGTACATGACATGGTTGGGGTTTTTTTTTAATCACAAAATATTAGGTGTATGACACTAGTACAATGGCTCTCAACAGAAGGTTTTGATGTTTGGAGAAAATAATGTATAATGTCCACTGGAATACAACTCGGTTTTCTGACAAAAAAAATGAAACTTTAACATCTCCTACAATCTTTTGTTGATTTTTTTTAAACATCTGTAAAGCAAAGTAAATCATTACTATTTTATAGTACAGAAAGAGAGGTATAGAAGGTAGAGGCTGTGTCTAAAGCAACTGGAAAAAAAATGTACAGACCTAAACAGGACACAAGAGTTCCTTGCTTATAACTAGCCACTCCTTATTACAAATATTGGATCTAAAATCCTACAGTAGGAAGGAAACTTAAAGTAAAGCTGAGATATCATCTCTTAGCTGTTCTTTGTCCCCTTTAAAACCCAAAGAAATGTATTGATGGACCACCATTCCCTTTTTTCCATATAAAGAATCAGTTACCTTTTGAAGTTTGACCCTTTTCTTTATCTTCCCACTATTGAGGTCCGGGGACACTCCTAAATTTATTTTTTACAAAGCTAAAATAATATCATAGAAGAGTGTGACTACTCTTCTGATTAGTCAAGGGAAAAAAGCAACATTCTTTGGCAAAACCAAAAGAAGTATATTATAAATATAGGCTGAAAAACTAGTAGTAGATTTATATGTGGCCTTAGTAGCTAAATATTGGTAGGGAATCACAACTCTTTATTCAGATGTCAAAACCATGTCAGTAGGTTGTTTCGGCTTTTGGTTTGGGGGTAGCTCAGTAAAAGTGGCTGAATCAGATGTTTTTAAATATTTGCATTTTTATATCATATAGTAGATCACACTAGAAGAATAAACTGATTTAGAAATACTTTGAAATAATAAGGCCACTCATAGACATGAAAATCATACCTATTTAAGAATTTGGGTAATTAGCATAGTAACAAGTGTAAAAAAGAGCTAAGCTCTACAGTGTAATTTGAACTTTGTATCATAATGTCACACTTGATTGTATAATTTATGTTGAGTGTAAAACACTCAGGTCTTGGTTTTTGTTTTTTACATTTGTATTTTTGCATATGACAAACAATTAATAAAAACATATAGTCTAATCTTTAAGCCATATGAATGAGTGTAAAAATAAATCTGTTTTGTGTTCTTTAGAGTAGAAAATTCTCTTTAATTAGTGAAATTGATTGCATATCCTAGGTAGTAATGAGCTTCAACTAAATGCAAGGCCTCATTGGATCAAAGTCAGTTTAGATAAGGGCATCTCAAGGTCACAGAAGGAGCTGCCCAGCAGCTTCATTTACATAAAAAATTACTGTTCGAAATAGGACACTGAGGCAGCCCTGGCGTTTTGGTCTCTTGGCCTTTGTCATGGAGATTCCTAGTTGAGGAGGGAGGAAGGCCACTGTCCCAGATAATGATTAACTGTTTTAATGGCATTCATTCATTCATTCGGCACTAACTACTCATGCAGAAAAAAGGGTTATGTAAAATGACATTAGAAGAAAATCATTTGTAATCGTTGCATCGGGCTGCACTTTGAGGAGACATTAGAAGTAAATCCATGGCGTAGTAGGCTTATGCTTTATCTTCTGATATTTACTGAGTTTACTGGGGCATGAAAAGCTTTCAGCAAGAATAGCAGATGGGGATGGACCTTTCATAGGTAATGCTATCTACCAAGTTATTACTTCTATATATTGATAGTAAAGTAATCTCCAAGATATCACCCTACAAATATAGATTATTTAAATGTTTGTAACCCAAAAAAGGAATTATGACAATAAGGCACCTACTTTCATAAATACTTCATTTGGTACCCGCCCATTAGATAATATTCTTTTATACTCTTTAAACCTCAAATAAAAAACATTTGTTCCCTCACATTTAACTTTCGTTAAGCTGTAGACATATGTGTAATTGTAGTATGAAATGGAATTAATCAATTTAAACATCCCCTTGTAAATTGGACATTTTCTGTTAATTAAAAATAAAGACATAGCCCTGAGGCAGAAATATAAAGTCACACAAACTTATATTTCAAAGACATTCAATAAGCCTGAGGAGTCTTGTTAGAACATAGTATGAGAACTTGTCCACTGAAAATCATTACAGAGTTTTCAATACTGTATTCTAATACAGAGATGTTCTCTAATTAGGTGAGATCTATGCTGATTTCATTTCATTCTCATTGAGTGCCTAGTGCATGATAGTTTATTAAAACGAGAGCATGGAGATAGCAGTTGTCATGTCATTTACTAATTAATTATTGTGAAACAGTTTGGAAACTCATAGCACAATATAAATACTGTGCTGCTATTTTTTTATTAGCAATAATGGAAGTTTTTCACTGGTGACATTATTCAGATGAATGAACATCCAAATGTTTGCACTTCATCCTGGAGCATATATAAACAGTGATGTTAAACTTGGGGGTTTTGAACCAGATTGCCCTTTGTAAATAAAAGGTATAAGATGTACAAATATGCTGGCAAATCTTTAGCAAAGGGTATCTTTGTGTCTGATACTGTACAACTTGAGTTTCTGTTGACATTGAATGTCTGTCACATGTTTATTTAAGATTTTCCCAATATATAAACTACATTCTGGGAATGTTGAGGGCTTGTGGAAGTGCATTATTGATTTGTTCAGATCATTTAGTCTATAAAAACAGTAATTTCTTACAGAGTGCCAGTGACCTGAAAGAGTTAATAAAGCATTCTAGAGCACCCAACTTGTCTTATAGATGTAGTGAAGAAGATATCAGAGTATTGGGTGTATTGTATGCTACCAATTCTTTTTTGCACACCAACACATTCCCTGGTCACAAAAGTACTTCCTTTCTTCCTTTCTTTCATGTTCCTTAGCCAGACAAGTTTATCAACCACATGTTTATAAAATGCCTGCTAGAATCTGAGGACTCTTCCTAGCCACTATTTTAATATCCCAAGAAAACAACCTGTCTCCTTTCTTTTTGGAAGGGGGCAGGAGTGTTCAGAAAAAGTAGTATTCCAAATTATAGGGAATTACTAATAGAAAAATAATATAATATAAACTATAGACTTACAGCTACATATATTTGTAATTATTGTGATATCACACAGAAAATTAAAATTTTAAATTATACAAACAGTATTTTGAGAGAAAAAAACTAAACTACTGTTTTGTTTCAAGAAGGATGACTGACATCTGAATTAAACTTCTACTAGAAACCCTTCAGTGATATATGCATCTCATCAAAATCAGTCAGTTCCCCCAAAAGATATTTTTGTTCCTTTATAACTTTTTTAAGCCTCAATTTTCACATCTTTAAAGTAGAGGTCTTAGATTTAATGATATTTCTAAAATCTTATGATTTTTATAAAGGATAGCATCATGAAATATGTAATAAAGTTGAAACAGATCTTCTTTGATTTGGTCAGTTAACAAATATCTCAGCTTAATTGTTGATTACAAATTTAAAATTTTAACAGCATTGCAAAGGTTAAGAAACTAATGACCGGTGAACTGTTTTTAAATGCTTCCAATTAAATTAACACAAATGTGTTTGTGATAAAGTTATTCAGAAGTGTTCTATTATCTTCTCTCGTGCATAGATTAAGGTCATATAAGATTTCTTGATAGAGTCGAGAACATAGAGAACTTTATTGAGTAAATCCTCTGGTTATCAGGATCAAGTGAGGCATAAACCAGGAAGACATATGGTCACTGAAGAGGTATGTCACTTTAATAGAAGATGTCCAGCATAAAGTCCAAATGGAAGAGGATTGCCTATAAATGATGATGCATGACAGACACTGACCTAATTACATCAAGTCCTGGATTAGTGAGCTTCGTAGCCAGTTAAAACTGTCTAACCTGACACTCCACACAGGAAAGACCAAATAGATAAAGAATGCCTGTTATCCACACTACATTTATGCTGGATATATGCTGGATACATTTAAGCAGTTATGGAACAGCTTCAGTGAGCTGTTCATCAATACATACATCCACACAAGATGGGACAGTGGGCCACGGCCAGAAATGATATAGAGAAGAAAGTTGACTATATATTAGTTGATTTATAGTTGTACTTAGAGGATTGTTCATGGCTTTCAATGATCCCATATGGCTCTCTGAAACAAGCCTCCTCCCCTCTTTTTTAGCATCAGCTTCCAGTGATCCTTATAGTAGTGCAGATTTGCAGTCTGTTGATATCTGTGTATTTCCATGAATCCTCAGATGGTCCATTCAGCTTTCTGGGGTCTGCCTTGGATAGCAATTTGATCAGTGGAGTATAAACAGTATGAAAATTATGTAATTCTTAGCAACTTTGTCTTCTTTTGCCACCATTCTACTGCCATTGCAGAAGCAGAGGTGCCTACACAAGTCTGAGGACCATCTAGTGTTTTTATTTTATGGGCTGCAATGGCAAAAGAATTTTTTCACCAAATAGCCAACTTACTACTGATGAGCCCTTCATACATTAACCTGATATCCTTCCAGAAGAGTGAAAATTTTCATAGCTTACCCTTTACTAGGCTAGCCTTCAAGAACCCAGGGACACCACACACAATGAGGCATCAAAATGAGAAATTTTATGGAGACATAAAAGATGCTCAGCAAATATATGACCCAGGAAGGAAACACGCTAGGCATGTAGAAAATGCAACAGATAACAGATAGATGAGTACCACACTGGTGTACACAGGATATACAAAACACCTAGAGGAAGTCCTCCAACATGTTTCATGGACCCCTTATGGAGAATTTGTGGACGTGGGATTTGAAAGTACGTCACTCCTCCATTCAGTAAGCTTCAGTGGTCCCCCATTGCTTCTAGGCTAAAATACAAATACTTTTACCTGGCATTTAAACCCTTCACAATCGATTTTATCCAACCTCTCTTTCTACACTGCTTACATATTACTCCCTCTCACACTATTCTCCAGCCAAACCCAGTAACTTCTTGTTCCCCTTCTACAAGATTCCATTTCCTGTCTCTGCCTTTGCATAAGCAACACCAGTGCCTACAATATTGGCCTTCTCAACTTCTTGGAACCCCTAGCTCAATTACCATTTCCCTTCAGATGCCTTTTCTGATTCCCTCAAGTTATTAGTCTTCACCCTACAGAAATGTCAGTTTGCATTTATTCTTCTCATATCCTGCATTTACTTATCTGTAAACACACATTCTCTTGTAAGCTCCTTGAGGGAAGCAACTGTCTTACTTTTGTATATGTATCTCAAAACCATACCACGGTGCCTGGCACTCAGTGGGCATCAAATGAATACCTCTTGATTCAGTGAGCCTGAGCTCTGCTCTGATGGAGGGAATGCCTACATCAATGAAATATGGACCCATTAAAGCCTTAATATTAAATTAAAGCCTACCAACCATTGCCTCCAATTCTGCCCTCCAGGGAAGGTCAAGCAGAATAATTTGTTTCCACATGATAACTCTTTATGGTTTTCTTTTTTTAAACTATCATACTTCCCCTGAGTCTTTTCTTTTTCAACATTCCTAAATTATTCAACTATCTCCTCCATTATATCATTTTAATCCCTCTTAAAATCTTAGTAGCAGGGGCAGCTGGGTAGCTCAGTGGAGTGAGAGTCAGGCCTAGAGACAGGAGGTCCTAGGTTCAAACCCGGCCTCAGACACTTCCCAGCTGTGTGACCCTGGGCAAGTCACTTGACCCCCATTGCCCACCCTTGCCAATCTTCCACCTATGAGACAATACACCGAAGTACAAGGGTTTAAAATAAATAAATAAATAAATAAATAAAATAAAATAAAATCTTAGTAGCACTCCTGAATAATCTAGAGCTTTTCACTATCCTTCCTTAAAATATAGTATTTAGAAATTAACAGTTTTCCAGATGTTCCTTGACTATATTTGGGTACAACAGGAATATTACTTGTCTCATTTTGGACAAAATAATACACTAATGCAACCCAAGTTCAGATTATTTTTATTTACATTATACTTCCTACCACTTTGAGAGTGCATAGACCACTAAATATAGATTGGCATTGCCAAAGTCTTCTATAATCAAAACAATATTTTTACAAGTGAAATTAGTTTCCATTGGGATCCTTTTGCAATCAAGTAGAAATACGTGAAATATAATTTATCCCTCTTCTTTTTTTTTCCTCTGAGTTTTAGTTCTAGGACTTTTCCCAACAATTTGAAACTTATAACACATTGTAATCTCATAATTAGATCTCTCTGTGATTTCCCTTTCCTAAAAGACAGAATATATGTGTGAGAAAACCATACACATCCAAACAGCTGAGTATTGTTTAAACACTTTCTCTATGATATGTATATAAATAAAGACTTTAATTTAGAGTACACTGCCATATCATAAACATAAATACTGCAGGCACTACTCTTAATGATGATAGTTCACATTTATATTATGATAGCAGGGATCCCCAGAAGAAAATTTGACAACCATTACTTCAAAGGAGCTCCCCCACTCCACTTAATAAGAATTGTGTTGGAAGGAGACAAAGTGTTTTGTTGTTTTTTTTTTTTTTAATTTTTTGGAAAAGGCAAGCAAGATTTTTGTTTTAAGATGTCAAGTGTACTAAAATAGAATTTTCACAAATATCTGTGTTGCAGACCAAACCTGGACCACCCAAGAGGCCAAAGACTTATTTAGGACGATCAACTTTAGTATACTGCTACAACTGCTCTCGGAAAGGCCATTATGGATATGTAAGTTTTATAACTTTCTACTGGAATGCTACTCATACATGGCATGAGCTGGTCATGACAAATTCCATCTATTTGGAGTGGTAACTAAAAGATTCACAGAAAAGGAAAGTGTAATTTTAAATATATGCTATGCTACAAATTTGGAGAATTCTTTTCAAATGTGATAAATCAATTTGTACCATCCACAAAATGACTTAATGCAATCCCAATGTTCCCTAATTTTTTAAGTTGTGAGCAAGCAATTATATGGCAGAAGTGTAACTTCCTGAAGATGGGTAATGTTTCTTTTTTGTCTTTGTATCCTCACTGTCTCGCATAATGTCCGTGTGAACTATGTAAAACTGAACACACTTAATTCGACTTAATGGAATCCAATGAAGCTGCACCCAATTTTGACATATTAAAGTTTCAAGAAGTTTAGTATAGTAGATAGTTAGCCTCTGAATTGGAGTCATATCATGATCACCTGCTTAGATCAGAGATGTCAAACTAGCTCCTTCCACAGTACAGCCAACCAGATTACAATACAATTGAGAAATGTTTTACACAATAAATTTAAGATGTAATACAACATAGATAACATTAACTCGTGGTTTTCTAAGCCAATACATGACCTGCAGGGATAAATTTCAATTTTAATTTGATACCCCTGCCATAGATAATTTAACCTCCCAATGCCCCAGGCAGTTCTTTTAAGATTGTAAATTGCCAAGAAGGTGCCAGTTTGCATTAGTAGAGGAAGTTCCTCTCCAGGAGTTCCCTATGCAAATGAAATCCCTGATCCAGTTTAAAAAAATGTTCTACATAATTGTTATGGTGCATTTATGTTCAAAATAGTAATAAATGTCAGGTAGTTCTCACAAATGAGTACATAGTATTAATTTTATGCAGCCAAATCAAGTTTTTAATTTTTATCTTCTTATTCTCTAGATAAAGTTTCATTGTTCATCTAATTAAAGTTTTCCTTGTTACCTTGAACAGCTTAACCCTTATGTTATGCACTCATAGAAAGACACTGGATATGACTCCTAAAAGCCAAAGTTATTGGTCTATCTGGCTATCTGGTCAGAAGTCTTTAATCAGAACTAGAAACTTTACTACTCTGCTGTCTAGAGTTTTCATTTCTGAGATTGCATCTAACTCATTTGAAATGTAGTAAAATTCATCATGGTATTTTAAGTACCCTAGAAATTTCCCCAGGAAGATCCTGAACTTCCCTAAATAGAGTCAACACCTATAGGTGGTGTTTGTTTAATTGCCTGTTCTAATTTGTTACAGCAATTTTTCATACAGTGTCCATGGTAGCAAACTTTCAGGATTGATATTCACATAAAGAATGCTGTTTAAAAATTATAGTTGCATAGCCTCTGAGTAGTAATCTCTTTAAAGCAGGGCTTCAAAAGAATGAAGTATTCCCATTTTATTTTCTCAGTTAAAAAGAAAAATAAACTGTTATGTTTGGTCATATGTGCTGTTATCTGTTAATGAAGATAAAAATCTGTTATGAGTCTTTGAAATTTATCCCTGGAAATCTAGGATTAGGTAATTTTAAATTTATAATATGAAGTTGACATACTCATACCAGAGACAGCAAACTCTCAATTATCCAAATTTACAATGGAAGAAAAGCAATGATGTAGATAATCCAAAATAGTAGATAATATGAAAATAATTTATATGAGCAAGTATAGATTTTCCATACTGATGGAAAAGACTAGTGATGTGGATAATCAAAAAATAATTTACATTTGACTCTGTAAGATACTTTTGTATAATATAACTCCAAATGACTGGATTAATCTGAACCAAGTGTGATCCAGATATAGCAAAAACCAGTCTAGTGAAATGTCTTGAAATGTTCCTTTCCTCCAATTTATTCATGCATTTCAATTCAGAAAATTTTTATTGGGTTCCGACTATGTGCAAGGCACTGTGCTAAGTAAAAAGAACTAAAGAATTATTGCTCAAGCAACCTCCACAAGAAGCAGTATGGAGAAAATAAGTCCCTGATTCCTATAGTGCTCTGAAATTAATGTTATGTATATGGAAGTCGTTAGTAATAAACTTCTGAATTGCAAGCCATAGCTTCTGTTAATTCCATCCTGATATAATAGAAAGAACACTTGAGTTATATCAGAAGATCTGAGTTTAAGTTGTGACTCAACTGTGAGCATGACCATGAGTGAGTCACTTAGACTCCTATTTTTCATTTTTCTCAACTCTAAGATAGATTGCCTACTAACATAGTGTACTTGCCCTGCCTTACCTCATAGGTTTATGAGGAAAGCATCTGGTAGAGTTTAAATTGTCATATAAATAATAACCATTATGTGTCAGACATTGTGCTACAAAAGGCCTTATGGAGAGAAGTCTTTATTTGATCTACCTAGTTTTGAAACTTTAACAATGGAAATGATTCGGCTCCTTCCATGTGGTTTGATCAATAAACAGTGGTAGAAAGGTACTACTGGTGTAATAACTCAGTTATTCTCTGGTCCTTAATTTCCATAGAGTTTATTAATATTTACTTGAATAGGAGAAGGCATACACATAGAAAGAAGACTAATTTTATCCTACCATGTGGCCAATCTCCCCAAGGACCTCTTAGCCACCTTACTTTAGCTGAACACCTGAGAGAATCCAGAGCCTACTTCCTGGAACCCCTTCCTTTTATTCCTTCCCTTTTACCCCTAGATCTATTTCCCAATCATTCCAGCTCAGGTGCCTAGGTCACTGCCCTCAGTGGCGTGATGTAGGTAGGACCCTGATATGTGATCTCAGGAGAAGGGTCCCCTCACACAATCCCCCCTTTGATTTTTTGGGAGACCAGCTTATTAAATATCCTCATTTGGGTTTTTTAGGAGATTAACATGTCAGGTCTCCCCAGTGAATCATTCCACATATATAGCTTATACCTCTAAAGCTTCTCTTACCAGAGGTATATAAAATACTGCACTTTACAAAGAGGGAATTACCACAATTGGGGATAAGAAGGGAAGAAAGATAAAGGAAAAAGAAAACAAAAAATTATTAATAGATGCATTGACAAAAAGCCAATTGGAGGCATTCCCCTTTGGCATAAGAGTTTACTCTGTTCAGTTCATCAAAGTTCACTCAGGATCTTTTGATATAGTGTGTAGTTTCTGCAGGAATCCTTATGACATCTCCAGAAGATCCACTTCCTTGATTCAGGGTGTTGGCAATTTTATTTTCCTAAAATTGCTTTGGAAGATTTTAAACCTTGGATTGTAGGATAAACTATACACTGGAAAGCATAGGAATAAATTAATCTTTCCTTAATGTGGTAAGTAGTATCTGTCTAAAACCAAAAGCCAGCATCATATCTAATAGAGGTAAACTAGAGGTCTTTCTGGTAAGCCATAAGTAAAACAAAGATGTCTTTTATCACCAATATTATTAACAGTGTTAGAAATCCTAGCCATATAACAAGAGAGAAAAATAGAAGGAATGAGTATAGTTAAAAGAAAGTGGGGGGAGCATTTATCACCTTTGGAGATTAAGTTGGCCTACACAAAGAATCTTAGAGATTCAACTAAAATTAATTGAAACATCATAACTTTAGCACTTCTACATATTACCAACAAAGCCTAGTATGCGTGATAGAAAGATAAAGATAGAAATGCCATATAGATCATTATAGTATGTAAATACCATGGAATATTATTGTGCCCTATGAAATGTAGAAAGGGACTGATTCATCAAACTGGGGAAGACTTTATGAACTCTGATGCAGAATAAAGTGAGTAGAATCAGGATAAAACATTTAAATTTTTTTAGTAACTTGGATAAAGATATAGGTGATATTCCTGTCAACTGTGCAGATAGCAAAACTAGGAGGAAAGAACAGCTAGCACACACTGGATAGCAGGGTCAGTGGGCAAAAGAATCTTGGCAGACCAAGAGCATTGGGCTGAATCTAAGCAAATGAAATTCAGTAGCCAGACCTGAACAGCACAGCTATGGATCAGAGGGGTGGCTTTTAGGGCTCTCACAGTTTTCCAAAGAAGTTCACAGGATGCCAAAATCCTAGGTGGTCCAAGATACCAAGAAGAGTGAGTGAACTTGAGGTGCTGTCCACCAGGTCTCAAACTCCTCCTCTGCTTGGTTCTACTCTTTAGGTCTTCTCCTCTTGCTGGAAATCCACCTCCACTCAGGATCCCAAGGAAATCAGGAAGCAGGGTCTGAGATCTCCCTGGGCTGGCAACAGTTTGCCCACCACTAATGGAGTCTCTCTCAGGGCACACACACTTCCTGCTCCTTCATTCCATCTTAGAATGCACCAGGCTTCCTGCTAGGTCAACCTTAATACCTAATCAATTAACTAATCTTCCTCACAACAGTTGGGATCACTGTACAGTCTTATACTTGAGTACAAAACATCAACTTCACAAGTACATGATGGAGGAGGGATGGTTAGATAGTTGTTCCGAAAAAGATCTGATAGTTTTAGTGGATAGCCATGAGTCAACAGTGTGCTGTGATAGGCAAACCAAGCTAATGTGTTCTTGCTCTGCAGGAACAGGGGCGTAACAGTCACATGTACTTTGCCCTAATTGAATCCGGAGTACTGTCTTCAGGTCTAGGCACCATGGTTTAAAAAGGACATTAATGAGCTAAAGAGCCTCCAGAGGAGAGCCAGCAGAATTAGGAAAGGCTCCAGAGTTCTAGTCATATGAGAATCTGGTGAAGGAAATGGAGATCTTTAGCCCAAAGAAGAATAGACTTGGTGTGTTGGGGTAGGTGGTAGTTGTCTTCTAGTAATCAAAGGATTGTCATGTAAAGGAGGCTTCCTTCAATAGAAGGAAGTTGAAAAGTGCCAATTTAGCTTGATATTGAGGAAGACTCCCTAATACTGATACCTGTCTACTACCCCGAAAGGTTCTGAGCTTTCCAATCTTAGAGGTCTTCAGACAGAGACTAGCATGACCTCTTGTCGGGGATGTTATAGTGAGAATTCCTTTAGTTTGTGGTTTGACTTAGATCATTGTTGAGATTCTTCCAAGCTTTCAATTGACAGCCACTCATTGATAACATCATAGGTTTCTTTTCAGGTTGTAGCTAGCCTCTAAGGTCTCTTGCAACTCTGATTCTTTTTGTTTCTATAACTAAGAGACTTAGAAGGGAGATAGAATGTTGGCAGAAATTTTAAAAAGATGTCTAAAACCAAATAGTCTTGGAGATCTCATAAAATTAGATTAAATCAGTAGCTTTATCATATTCCATAAATTATGATACTACAGGGAACTTGACTATACACTTGCAAGGGCTAATTCATAGGCCAGAAGGCAATAGTATTTGCCATAACTAGAGTGAGTTGTATAATAATCCACTTAAGTGAATGTTATAATAAGTGCATAGCTCAAGGTTCCCTACTGGGAAATATACAAACTCAAAACAGTTCCTGCCTTCAAAAAGCATAATAATAATAATAATAATAATAATAATCAGCATTTATATTAAAATGTAAGGCTTACAAATCACTTTACATATATTATCTCATTTGATTACAACAACCCTTTAAGACGTATTTTAAAAATATTATTATCCCCATCTTACAGATAAAGAATCTGAGGCCCAAAGGGGTGACTTGCCTAAACTCACCTAGCCAATTAATGGAGACTCCAGAATTGAATCCACTTCTAACTCCGCATCTAGTGAGCTATCACTATTCTAGCCTGCCCTCCAAGTAACAACACACACATATTGGACATCAACCTTGGCCCATATCCATTTGGCACACCAAAACGATTTGGCTATGAGGCAGCCTCCCCTCTTAGGTGCTTTCATACATGTACCCTCAGGTGGACTTTAAAGCACACACATATACTTTACAGGGAGCTCCCAAGTAGGTGGCAGACTGGTCACAAAACTGGTGGGTGCTTAGCTATCTTTAGTCTATAATTAGCTAGTAAAAATAAAAATTTCTAAAACGATTCTTAAGTTGTCATTCTAAATATAATTTTCAGGAGTGCACAGAGAGACGAATGTTAAGTGGAACATTTCCAACAGTACCATTCATCTATTACTATGATAAGGAGCATGATATCCGAGACCAAGAACAAAGAATACAATGGAAAGTTGAAGGTATGTTAAGGGGTATCTTAGTGAATTGTTTTTGCAATGATGCCTGTGATCTCTTTGCATACACCACTATACTTTTCTGTGCCCATGGCATCAGTTTAGTAAAAGTGGGCCCCTTTAGGATTAGAGAAGTCATGGGAGCTACCTCGATGTCCACTTGATTGTACTATACTGATTTCCCCATAATATTCAATTGAGTAAATTTCTAAAAATGTTTGCTACAGTCTTTGGATACCCAGATTTTAAAATATTATTTTTATTTTAATTTGTTTTCTTTATAAGTACTTTTTCAAGATCTGTATTTTACTATGATTTATCTCATAGGAATAAACAGATTATCTTGCTCTGGTCTGGTCCAGGATTGTCTTCAGGGCAGTAGTAAAAACTAGCATTGATTAAATGCCTGCTGTATGCCCGTGATCTCACTTGATCATTTGATCCTCAAAACAAGCTACTGCCTATATGACCAATGAGAAAACTCTGGCCCAAAAATGAAAATATACTTCCCTGTGGGGACTGAGCTAATAATAAGTATTAGCATTAGAGCCCAGACCCCATGTCTTTGTATGCTTTCTGGGATGCTGCCTCCTGCCTCTCCAGGTAAATTGGCCAACCCTCACCATCTCAGAAAGCTGAAAGAGATTGCAGGGTTCTCTCATATGGCTTTATTGGTCACTCTTGCTAACAGGAAGGGGTTGTTTTGTTTTGTTTTGTTTTGTTTTGTTTTTTTAACTTAAATCCTTTTTAGTTTAAACTCATCTTCCCCAGTTCTGCTCCCTGTGGCAGTGCAGAACACCTGTATTTCAAAAGAGTTACAAAGTCACCTTTCATTTTCACTTGTTTTTTAATTACGTTTCCTAGATACCCTTGTTTTAAAACACTGCCATGTCTAGATTTATACAAATAACAGCTGAGCCTCCCTTTGTACCAGAGAAGAACAATTAGGCAAAAACAGCTGAACCAGTGACAAGGCCTGACTGGTTACCACATTCTGTAACTATAGGCCCCTAATTCCCTAAAGAAAGAAGGTGCTTCTGTATCTCTTCCTTATTCATCCTTCATTCTTGCAGTACCAAATAAAATCCACCTTGTATAAACTTTCTGTGCATTATTTCCTAACCTTTTGGAAAGCTTTTGTGCCCTCTTCTGGACTTCTTCCAAGTTCTCCATACCCATTTTGCAATGAGAAAAACAGTACTTAGTAAGTAGAGAGAAAGAATTATTTCTCCACTATTAAATGGTATTGTTTTATATTAACTCCATGGCATGGATAAATAAATCCCTTGTGATCTGCAGAGCTTTTTGTTTTGTGCATCTTTTAATAATCTTAATAATGAGCCTGGTCTTTGGAATTATTTTGCTCAATTTTCCATGCTTTATTTTTGGTTCTCAAGTACTTTTCTCTTTACTGAGTAGATTTTGTCTGGTTTTCGATTGACCATTTCTGTAACACATCATCATTTTCCTAGTCTCCACTTGTCTCCCTAACACCAGATGGCATTCCACCAGGTCCTGACAAATATGTTAAATAACAACAACTTCCTTCAGAACAAATCCCTGTGAGGAGTTACCATCTAGTGAGCCTCTGACCACTGCATTAGAGGAGAACACCCAGGCACCCCAGTCCTGACATCTCAGAACTGTCCTGAGCACAAAATGTTCTGTTGGAGTTATGTCAGGAGCCTTCCTGAAGGCCGGATTACAGCTTTGCCATAAGGCTTATTTCACTGTCACTTAAATTGATCTGACAACTTTATTTCACAAAGCTAATAATAATGATGATGAACATTTCTGTAGCATTTTTGTCCAGGCTCTTTTCTAAATGCTTTACAGTTAAGGAGCCTCTTAACCTTGGAATATAGGAGCTATTAATATCCCCATTTTACAAGTGAGGAAACTGAGGCTGAGAGAGGTTAAGTGATTTGCTCCTCATCACACAGCTCCTAATTGTCTGAGACCAGATTTCAACTCAGGTCTGCCTGAGACCATGCTCAGGGTCGGATGCAAATTAAAATGATCACTATTCAGTCATGTGCCTAAATTTATTTAAGCTAGTTAACTAATTAAATTGAGTATAATCCTCTAAATGTCAAATATAAGTATCTTTTTCACCTTTAGCAATAAGGAATATAGCAATAACTCAATTTAAATTAATCTTTTTTTTCCAAGCATGTGCCTCTTCTTATATCAGTGATTCCCAGAGTAGGCGCCACCGCCCCCGGTGGGTGCTGCAGCAATCCCGAGGGGCGGTGATGGCCACAGGTGCATTTATCTTTCCTATTAATTGCTATTAAAAAATGTTTAATTAATTTCCAGGGGGCTAAGTAATATTTTTTCTGGAAAGGGGGCAGTAGGCCAAAAAAGTTTGGGAACCACTGTCTTACATGAAGCCTTTCCTGATCCCCAGTTGCTAATCCCCACCCCACATTACTTTATAGTGACATTGTTTATCTGAATTTGTGTTGTTTTCCTCAATAGAATATAAGCTTTTTAAAAAATTTATTTATTTTAAAACTATTTCTCCATGTTTATATGATTCGTTTTCTTTCCCTCCCCTCTTTCCTCCCTCCTCCTGGAGCCAACAAGCAGTTCCACTGGGTTATACAAACATTATCACTTGATACCTATTTCCATATTAATTCATTTTTGCTATAGAGCGATCTTTTAAAACCAAAACCCCAATTCATATACTCATATATACAAGTGATAAGTCATTTGTTTTTCTTCTGTTTCTACTCCTGCAGTTCTTTCTCTGTGTGGATAGCATTCTTTCTCATGTCCTTTAGGAGTGTCCTGGTAAAGTCCATTACATTGAATTGTTCCACAGTGTTCCACTTTCTGTGTAGAGTATCTCCTGGTTCTGCTCATTTCATTCTGCTTCAGTTCATGGAGGTTCTTCTAGTTCATATAGAAATCCTCCAGTTCATCATTCCTTACAGCACAGTAGTAGAATGTAAGCTTCTCCAGGGCAGGGATTCTTTCTCACAAGTCTTTCTCATATCTTTCTCATAAGATAAAGATTCGTCTTTATCTGTATATACCTGGATCCTGCATATAGTAGGTACTTGAAGAATGCTTGTTACTGATTGATGAGAATGTGTCTATTCACCTTACTGAAGATCCTTTAGAATAATGTTCCAATATTCAAAAGGCAAGGAAGTTGGATTTCATTAAGTATAGCTTATTCCCCTCAGGAGAATTGTCAATAGGTTCACACATTAATAGTTTGTTTTTACTTACAAAGCGAAGCAAAATTATCTCTATTGGATGGCACAGGTTCATCAAGAATAAGTCTTTAAAAACTGACATAAACTTTGCCAAACTAGCTTCATCTTGTTTTTGTACAAGGTTACTAGTCTAATGAATGGGAAAACTCTCTAGGATAATTTATCTGCATTTTCAGTCTCCCTGATATCCATGTGGGGGAAATGGAGAAATGGGACTAGATCAGCTGCCGCAGGTGAAGGTGTACTTAGCTGATCCATAGAATGTTGTGGAATTCATGTCTTCCCAGAGGAGGTTTTGGTGTGGCTTATTGCAGAGACCTGTGCTAGGCCCCATTCTAGTCAAGACTTTTTTCCATTGGCTTCTCAGTTTGCCACATGACATGAAACCAGAAAGGATCATGAATACACTGACTAATAGGATTAGATTCAAAAAATATTTTGAAAGCTTAGAACAATGAGCCATGGGTGCATTATATCATTCATAAGCTTATCAGATTTAAAGTTAACAAAAAGATCCATGTAAGTGTTCTAGTTCAAATCCTTCATTCCATCAAACCAAGTAGTGCCCAAAATATGGCAGGGAATCCTCCTAACCTCTTCTGAGCCAGTGAGACCTGGGCTTCACATTTTAAGAGGGTTAGACTGAAGAACAGAACAACAGAAGATGTGTAAGTTAGCAAGGAAACTCCATGGGATAAGATTGGATTCATTGAAGAAAGGAGGACTATTTAGTCTGTAGAAGAAAAAACTATTGTCATAATAAATCTGTTAAAGTATTTGAAAAGTTCTCCATGAAAAGGACAGCAGAGGAAAGAGCCATAAAATCAGGATAGAACCAGGATAAGTTACAAAGGGAACAGATTTCAGCTAAGTATGAGGAAAAATTTCCTAGCCCGTCTAAAACTAGATCCATAGTTTGTGTGATTTTTTTTTAATAGGATAGATGCATTCATCAGGTCAAGATTCAATTAGATGGCTTAGAATTCATGATTCTGATGGACAGAAGTTTCTGCCATCCCTTCATATATTTCATAGCACTTCAAATTATAAGTTATTTATAGGCCTGCGTAGTAGAGTGGGTTTCTCCAAATTCTGAATATGTAAAAACACTTTTGTTTTCCAGAACTTCAAAAAAATGGAGATTTTCCAAGACCAATCAAGAGACCCCATATGGAACCAACAAACAGGAGTCCCTACCATGGAATAAAGAAGAGACATACAGTAGAGGAAGACCACAGATGGCATCAAGAAAAGAAACATCTCAGAAGAACCAAAATGAGCAATTGGAGCAGTAGGAGCCAAGAAAAAAAATATAGGAGGGATGTCCAGAGGTGGTATGATGGGGATGAGGACTTTATCAGAGGACCCAGAAATCACTCTTCATCTCATAGGTCTTCCCATTTAGCACACCATCACCAGAAGATGAGTGGAAGGGAGCTCTCCAAAAGGGGCAAATGGGAGAAGCATAAGAAAGGAGAGGGTAAAAGAGTAGATGAGGAGGAGAGTTTATTCCTTATTAAGCAGAGAAAGAAGAAATCAAAGCTGAAGCACAACTGCTGACGCAGCAGTGGGTGATCATTGGTGTCCTTGTCTGCCTGTGCCCTGGCATTGTATTTTCTTACCTCATTAAAGAAGTAAGATTTTTTTATATTCCAGCTCTAAGGAGGCTAAGCTCCCTGAGCAAAGATTACTAAGCTCTTGGATTCTATTTTTAAGCAGATGATTTGCTGTTCTCCGTGACCAACAAGTTGTTTATTGTATAAGAAGGTTAAAAGGTCATCTAGCTTTCCATTTTCAGGGCTGTGCCTATTTGGTAAATTGTACTTTTGACTTAGAAGCCTGGGAATGAGAGAGCTTAATTTTGTGGTGGTGTCCTTTTTTTTTAAGAAGCCCTTTTAAATATACTTTACCAAGAAAAAGAGTTTATTAACTGTCATACATCTGCAATCTACAATTTTTTAAAAAATAGTCTTGAAATAAAAAAAGAAGTGAGCATTAGAAAATTTACTTGGTCATTTTCAAGATTCTTTTTTAAATATTGGGAAAGTTTAAAAGGTTTTCTGTTCTGGGTCCAATTTCTCCTGCTTCTAAAGCATGTTCTGAAGTCACCTTTTGTACGGAACATGACTGTTTGACTTTGAAAATAAGTGCTATGTCCCAAGTCCAGTAGGATTATGAAATTATTGAAGTACTGAGGAGATGGTGAGCCGGAGCCATGGGAAAACAGAAGAAATCATATCAGTATGACTAGCCAAAGGAACAAAAGTTCTGGCAAATGTATTCAAAGGAGAATAAATCAAGATCTCAATGTAATCACTAAAGAGTGTTTTTCCTCAGGGTGAAAATCACTTTAAAGAAGTCAAGTCACCCAATTGTGTAAAAACCTTTTTAAAAAAATAAAAGTCACAACATTTATCTTAGCGTGAACTAAAATTTTCTGGTTTTTAAAGAAACAATGATAAATTTTTTGTATTTTGTTAAGTTATATTCCAGATAAGTGAATTGGATGCTGAGATAAAATAACATAGTAGTACAGTAAGTAAATTTGCCCTTTACATAAAAGGAAAATAAGTGATTAGAGTAGATAGTGTGGGAGGACAAGATTAATGGAAACAAATATAAAGGCTTCCCTCATCCCCACCCCACCACCCTTCCATATCTATATGTTCCAAGACCTACCTTCAGCGGCTAAAACCCCAGATATAAGTGAATACCTGCTGACCCCATATATAACGTGATTTTCTTGTACATACATGCATAAAATAAAGTTTAATTGATAAACATACAGTCAGACATTACCAACATTAAATACAATAATAATAAAGTACCTTGCACATTATTATATAGTACTGTCCTCTCTCTCTCTCTGGGTGTTCAGGGAGGCTCAGCATCTCTGATGAGATGGCTTCCTGAGCCCTTTGGTGTCCACCTGGGGCTCCCAAAAGCCGCAGCCTGTGCTACAAACCAAGTTGGAGGTAACCAATGGACCACAAGACATGTAGGTGAGTTAGGGGATGGCAACCCCAAGCACTGGAGACTTCCCTCCGGCATGAAAGACTCAGAGGCCAAGCGCCTGGAGCTCAGTCAGACCCACAAGCCTCCACACCATCCCCAGTCATCTCTGGCCACTAGATTTTAATTACTTTGGAAGAGAAAATGGGAAGATGACTTTGTACACCTCTGCCTCACAGCCATTTTCTCGTGGGTGACCGTGTGGGTCACCAGATCAGTGGATCCAGGGCCCTGCTAGAATGGCTCTTTTTCTTGGCCACCCAAAGGCTCTCTAGCGCCAAAGTGGGGTGTGAATTAAGGTTGAAATGGTATGTTAATCAGGGACCATTAAGAACTTACCAGTGAGTGGGACAAAGGCACTCGCTAATAATTTCTGAAGTCTGAAAATGAAGTAAAAGACAGCTTTAATTTTATCTTCCCAAAAGAGGACACTCTCAGGTTTTGAACGTAGGGAGATGCGGCTGTCTACTTGTAAAACAGACTTTATAATACTCCTGACAAGATTCCCATTAAGCGCATGATTGATCCCCCAACAAAAGTTTCTTTCCTGCATCTCCCTGCTCGTTTCCTCTTATCAAACTCATAGGGGACCTCTTGTTCCTAGTTGTATCTTGTCCCTTTCTGGATTTGTTCCCGGAGGGAAACCTGCCTCAGGAGTAGATAAGCCACCCAAGGTTTTAAAATATAGAAATGGAGGGAGGGGTGGAGGCTGTGCCATTCCCAGGGGAAATACCAAATCTAAATGGGGTCCTGAAACTACTGGGGTGCAAGTCAGGGGGCTAATAATACCTTAGTGAGAAAGATACGCTGAGCCACTTACTAAGGCCGGGAGGCATTATGGGAATTCGTTCCTTGAAGCTCACCGTCAGACTTGAGAGTCTATACAGAGGGGGCAGCTGGGTAGCTCAGTGGAGTGAGAGTCAGGCCTAGAGACGGGAGGTCCTAGGTTCAAACCCGGCCTCAGCCACTTCCCAGCTGTGTGACCCTGGGCAAGTCACTTGACCCCCATTGCCCACCCTTACCAATCTTCCACCTATGAGACAATACACCGAAGTACAAGGGTTTAAAAAAAAAAAAAAAAGAAAGAGAGTCTATACAGAGCACCTGCGAAGCCGGTGGCACTTCCGGGAACCAGGTAAAGTCCGCAGCACAGGCGCCTTTTAAAACCCTCGCCTTCCGTCTTGGACTTGATAAGAAGTATTGGTTCCATGGCAGAAAAGTGATAAGGGCTAGGCAATGGGGGTTAAGGGACTAGCCCAGGCTCAAGCAGCTAGAAAGTGTCTGAGACCACCTGTGAACCCAGGACCTCCCTCGGTCTGGCTCTCGATCCACTGAGCCACCCCGCTGCCCATACCCCCACTTTGAACTGCTTCTTGAAGGAAGCCAAGAAGGAAATGCCAAGAGGCAGAGGGTAGGGAAGGGCCAGTGTGGCGTGCCACAGGCATTGGATGGAGGACGCTCAGGGCGAAGGTGCCAGAACAGGTTAGGGACTCAGGAACTGGCAGACAGCAGGGAGCTCTGGGCCAAAGTCTACGGAGGGGAACGACCCATTAGGAAGGCAAGAAGGAGCCCCTAGAATGGATGGATCGTGGGGGCCTAATGTAAGATCCATGGGCAGCGGAGATGAAAGGTGGCGAGAGCTGCGTGAGTACAGGGAAGGGTTATAGGGGATAGGGATGGGGAAACCTGATGAGATCTGGGGCTTAGACGTGGGGCTCAGACCGCTGGATGCTGGGAACGAGCCCTGAGCAATGAGATCCAGAAGAGCAACAGATTTCGGGGGAAAGACCCCGATTTCGGTTTTGTATTTGCAGAGGCTTAAGACCCGGTTTGAAATGTCTAATAATTGGCCGTGGGGGACCGGAGCGCAGGAAAGAGCATCGGGGATGGCGCGGTAGGGACTCTAGGTGAGATCGCAGAGCCCACGAGGCCAAATGTGGGAATAAAGAGGGACCTCGGGGAAGCCCCCAACTGGGAGATCTGTGACGTGGGGGAATGGGCCAGGAAAGGACCAAGATAAGGGCGGTCGGGAGGAGTAGAAAGCGTGTGGAGGAGAAGATGATGGCCGTCCGTATCCTGCTACAGACCAGTCAGCTGGGCTGTGTTTGGGTTCTTCCATTTTTCTTCGATGGATAACTAGCATAACTAGCGTTTATGTACATTGGGAGGTCTGCAAGGCGCTTTACATATATATTTCATTTTATCCTGATGAAACCCTGGGAGGTAGGCACTGTAGCTTCACATGATAGATAAGAAAACTGGCACAAATAAATTAAATGGCTTACCTAGACTTACATACAGCCAGTAAGTGCCTGAGGAAGGATTTGAACTCTGGTCTCTACAACTCAGGGTTTAGCACTCTATCCCCTCGGGCAATAGGCAAAGTGTCTCGCCTAATTTATAGCTCACTGTCTTCTTTGGGATTTCCCCAAAACTCCAGCTCTGGCCTACCTTACAAAGCTACAACCATTAAACGTTACTCCCTCATGTGCCGTTCTCCTGCCTGCTGAGTTGAAGTAAAACTGACTATGGTAAATCACCTAAAAGCCATCTACTCTCACGCCCAAGTGTCTTCAGCTAATTTGTAATAATTTCTTTACTAGGACAAAAAAAAACAGGAAGAAATATAGATTGTGAAGAATATCAAACATCTTAAGATTGAGCTCATTGAACCCCCGGAGGTTCTTTAAGAATGAGAGTTTCTTTATCCAGGATCCTTTTTCACATGTAGAAGTTTCTATTGAGAAGATGTGAAATGGCACAGCCACACAAGCAATTCTCTGCTAAAGTTCCTTTTTTTTCCCCACAGTCCTGTATTTCTTTTTTTTTTTTTTTTAACCTTTACCTTCCATCTTATAATCAATATTCTGTATTGGTTCCAAGGCAGAAGAATGGTAAGGGCTAGGCAATGGGGGTAAAGGGACTTACCCAGGGTCACACAGCTGGGAAGTGTCAGTATTACTTTTACAGTGGTTTTAAATTAACTATACTCAAAGCCACTTTGGAACCTAACACTAGAAATAGATATGTTCTTTAGTACTTTTAGGTTTGAAAAACACTTCCCCTATGCTTATTTGTTGCAATGGTTGTAGAATTTGGAATTATATGAGGAAAGCAACTCAAAGCATCTAATCCCTTTGAAGGAGAGATCTTACTGTTAGTCATATATCCCAAGAAAGAGTGACAAAAAGAAAGGCCCCCCTAATACACTAAAAACATTTATAGCATCACTTTTTTAAACTCTTGCCTTCTCTCTAAGGATCCATAATAAGCATCAATTCTAAGGCAGAAAAAATGGTAAGGGCTAGACAATTGGGGTCAAGAAATATGGAAAGACTTAAGTGAACTGACGTAAGATGAAGTAGAACCAGGAAAACAACATATACAGCGGCTATAACAATTAAATGCGGCAAGAAAAAAAAAAAAAAAAGAAACAGTTGCAAAATAATGACCAAGTTTGGCCCCAAAGAAGATACCTTCCCTTCTTTGCAGAGATGGGAGACCATCAGTATGAAACAACTACTTATAATTTTGGACTTTTGATTTACAGAATTTTTTTTGTTCCTCTTTTTTAAAAAAATACTAAGAGGTGGCTCTTTGGGAGGGGTAGGGAAAAAAGATACAGGCAAAACAAGGGAACAAATATTTATGAAGACCTACTACGTGCCAGGCACTGTTAAGCACTTTACCAACATTACCTCCCACCAAGAGGAGCTTCCCCCCCCCCCCACCATTTTATAGTTGAGTAAAACTAAGGCAAAAGTAAAGTAGCTTGCTCAGGGTCATAGGTCATAAGTTGAGAGTAAGTCACACTTGAATTCAGGTCTTGCTGACTTCAGGCTAATCACTTACTTTATCCACTGCCTTTGGTGTAAAGGGAACTCCCTCCCCCAGAAACCACATATTGGGGTCATCTTACCTATGTCCCTTGATAACTTTACATCACATGACTGTGCCAGTGTGGGTCAGGACAGTGACTTAGGCACACTGACCTGGAAAGGAAAGGTTATAAATCCAGAGTTAAAGAAGATATAGAAGATGGGGTTCTAGGAAGTGGTCTCCCTCTATTCCCTTAGACCTGGAGTGAAAGGACAGTGGCTGAGATAGGGAGCCATGACATGGAGAGACACATGGTGAGATTAGAATAGATTTAAATATCTGTATCTATCGGGCCCCTTTTTTCAAGTAAATATTAATAAACTCTATGGAAATTAAGAACCAGAGTGTTCGTTTAATTTTGTTTTTACACTTTCACACAACTACTGTGGGAAATGTTACCTAGATGGTATAAAAACAAAAGATATCCATAAAGACATTTTTTAAAAACACTATGCACAACAACCCAACAATAAAGGTAGAGCAAATATTCCTACTTTTCCAGATGAGGCAACTGTAGTGCTTGGAGTGACTTTACTTCCAGAAGATCACACAACTAGGGCTGTACCCCAAGGCTTCTCACTTTTACCCCCAGGGTTCTTTTTAATTACTTCATGATGCTTCTTACACTGGAATGCCACTAAGATAATATTTTTATTTTCCACATTTGAGCATATTTGCATTTGTTTTGTTTTCAAAATTAAACATCTGTCTGGAGATAACAAAAGTCTTCTCCCTTTACTCCTTTTACCAGCATTAATTAACTATAATGTAGTTACTGTTTCTTAAAAAAGAAGCTAAAGAAGTAATGGCTTCATTCTCCTTTGCTTCCATCTCTTCATATCAATCAATAATTCTGCTTTATACCAAAGACTATCAAGTTTGGCAATTAAATTCTCATTTCAAGATAGATCATCCTACAAAAGACTCATCTTCTCACCTTGTACATCCAGCTAATAAGCATACCTTAGAATGATTTGGATTATTAGATGCAGGGATCTTCTTCCAAAAAAAATTAATACTACTATTATATATATATGTATATATATATATATATATATATATATATATTCCAAAGAGATCAAAGAAAGAAGAAAAGGACTCGTATGTATAAAAATATTTTAGTAGCTCTTTTTTGTCCTGTCAAAGAATTGGAAACTTAGGGAATGTCCATCAACTGGGAAAAGGATGAGCAAGTTATGGTATATTAATATGATAGAACACTATTGTGTTATAAGAAATGATAAAGAGGATAATTTCAGAGAAATCTAGGAATACTCGTATGAACTGATGTAGAGTGATGTGAGCAGAACCATGAAAGCAATTTATACAATAATACAATATCATTAAGACAAAAATGGAAGAATTCTAATCGATGTAATAACCAAGCATGATTCCAGAGTTCCATTGATAATCATGCAATCTATTATTTTTTCATTAGGAGGGATTTTGTATGCTTCATCTCAAGAGATGCAGAAAAAAGCCTTCAACAAAATACAACACCCATTTCTATTAAAAACACTTAAAAGCATAGTAATAAATGGGTCATTCCTTAAAATGATAAATAGTATCTATCTAAAACCATCAGCAAGTATCATCTGCAATGAGGATAAGTTAGAAACCTTTCCAGGAGTGAAGCAAGGATACCCATTATCACCATTATTATTTAATATTGTATTAGAAATGCTAGCTTTAGCAATAAGAAAAAGAAAAAAATTGAAGAAATTAAAGTAGGTATTGAGGAAACTAAACTCACTCTTTGCAAATGATATGAGGGTATACTGAAGAGAATCCTAGAGGGGGCAGCTGAGTGGCTCAGTGGATTGAGAGCCACACCTAGAGACAGGAGATCCTAGGTTCAAATCTGGCCTCAGACATTTCTGAGCTGTGTGACTGTGGGCAAATCACTTAACACCCATTGTCTAACCCTTACAACTTTTCTGCCTTGGAACCAATACACAGTATTGATTTCAAGATGGAAGGTAAGGGTTTAAAAAAAGAGAGAGAGAGAGAAGCTTCGAGAATCAACTAAAAAACTAGTTGAGATCATTAATAACTTTAGTAAAGTTGCAAGATGATACAAAATAAATCCACATACATGATCAATATTTCTATATATCACCAACAAAGTTCAGCAACAAGATTTAGAAGGAGAAATTCCCTTTAAAATAACTCTAGATAATATAAAATACCTGAGAATCTACTGGCCAAGACAAACCCAAGTATTATATGGACCCAATTACAAAACACTTTTCACACAAAAAAAGTCAGTTCTAAACAATTGGAAAATATTAATTGCTCAAGGGTGGGCAGAGCTAATATAATAAAAATGACAACTCCACCTAAATTAATTTGCTTATTCAGTGCCATACTAATCAAACTACCAAATAATTATTTTATAAACTAGAAAAAATAAAATTCATCTGGAAGAAGAAAAGGTCAAGAAGATCAAGGGAAACAATGAAAAAAATTTGAAGGAAGATGGCTTAACAGTATCAGATCTCAAACCATACTCTAAAGCAGTAATCATCAAGACAGTCTGGTACTGGCTAAGAAATAGAATGGGAAATCAGTGGAGTAGATTAGATACACAATATACAGGGTTAAATGACCCAATGTTTGATAAACCCAAAGATCCCAGCGTTTCGAGTAAGAATTCACTTTGTTTAACAAAAACTCCTGGGAAATCTGTCAGTACAGCAGAAATTAGGTATAGATCAATACTTCACACCTATACCAGTGATGATTAACGTTTTAGAGACTGTATGCCGTGCCCCATCCACCCAGACTCCATGCCATGCCATGCCCCTTCCCACCGCCTTACCCCAGACAGGGGAGAGAGAAAAGAAGGGGAATACCCTGAGTGCTCCACTCGGGTTAGGGAGTGAACGCTTCCACTGGGCTGCTAGGCAAAGGGGTAGGGAGACATGGTGAAGAGGGGGAAGGGAGCAGCTCCACCTGAGTCCCTCTGCCTTTCTAGTTACTAACTGGTGGACAACAGCACAGAGAACTCTCTGTGTGTAATAGGTTCATCATCCTGGTCCTATACCAAGATAAGATCAAAATGAATATATGATTTAGAGAGAAAGAGTGATACCATAACTAAATTAGGGGAACAATTTGGCAAGTCTTTGGAGAAGGGAAGAATTTTACGACAAAATGAGATAGTGAGCATTATAATATGCAAAATGAATAATTTTGATTATATTGAATTAAAAAGGTTTTCTAAAAACAAAACTAATGTAACCAAGATTAGAAGGGAAACAACAAATTGGGGAAATTTTTTATAACAAATTTCTTTAATAAAGGCTTCATTTCTCAAATTTATAGAGAACTAATCAAATGTATAAGAATACAAGCCATGCCCCAATTGTCAAAATCATAGGATATGAACAAGTAATTTTCGGATGAAGAAATCAAAGCTTTCAATAATCATATGAAAAAATGTTCTAAATCACTCTTAATTAGAGAAATGCAAACAAAAACAGTGCTAAAGTACCATCTCACACCTATCAGACTGGGCAATATGGCAATAAAGGAAAGTGGTAAATGTTGGAGGGAGTGTGGCAAAACTGTACACTAAGGCATTGTTGATGGAATTGTGAACTGATGCAACCATTCTAGAGAATAATTTGGAACTATGCCCAAAGGGCTATAAAACAATGCATACCCTCTGATCTGGTAATACCACTACTGGGTCTATATCCCAAAAAGATAATAAAAAAGGGAAAGGACCTATTTGTACAAAAATATTTGTAGCAGCTCTTTTTGTAGTGGCAAAATTATGGGAGTGGCTATCAATTGGGAATGGCTGAACAAACTGTAGTACATATTGGTGACGAAATACCATTTTGCTATAAGAAATGATATGCAAGATGATTTCATAAAAAGTTGAAAAGATCTGCAGGAACTGGTGCAAAGTGGAATTAACAGAACCAGGAAAACATTGTACACAGTAGCAGCAATTTTGTATGATGATCAACTGTGAAAACTTGGCTACTCTCAGCAATGCCATGATCTGAGACAATCCTAAAACATTTATGATGAAGAATGCTATCCACCTCCAGAGAAAGAACTGTTGGAGTCAGATGGATGCAGATCAAAGCATAACATCTTTCACATCAGTGTATTTATAGTTTTATTTGTGGGTTTTGGTTATGTATGAGTGTGCTCTTACAATGACCAATATGGAAATGTGTTTTGCATGATAGAAAAACGGGATTGTAAAAAATTATGTATCCAAGGTGCAGAATGAGACTTTTTGGATATGACTAATGTGGAAATTTGTTTTGCTTGGCTACACATATTTTTTGCAAAGATTTTGAGCTTTTTCCAGTAGAGGAAGGTGATAAGAGGGGGAGAGAAGTGATTTTTGTTCATTAAGAATAATTTAAGAAGAATTTAGATAAATGCAATTACCAACCATGACTCCCAATAATCAACAATGAACAGTAAAAAGAAGTAAGAATAAGAGAAAACAGGAGATTGGTTCTTTGGGTAGATAACCAGCAGTGTGGCTTGATGCTCCCCTGACTGTAAGGGAAGAGAGGAGAGTAGGATTAAGATTGGGGAAAAGATATTTGCCTAAACCATGTGGGACAACTCAGCTCCAATTAACTAGTGGTAGAAGCTGTTTCTAATGCTAAGAATGAAACTATTGGAGCTCGTGCCTCCCTGTATCTCACTTTGCTATGGCTCTGGAGTGAAACCTCATTCAAACCTATGGATCCTCAGTTCCTCAAGAGTTTGTTCATTTTTTTTTGTATTTGTCACACATTCTTTAAAAAACTGATTTCTAGCATAGAATTGGAAATTGAGATGTCCATTAATTGGGGAAAAGTTGAACATGTTGTGGTATGTGGTTATAATAGAATACTATTGTGCTATAAGACATGACATGCAGGGGGTAGCTGGGTGGCTCAGTGGATTGAAAGCCAGACCTGGAGTGAGGAGGTCCTAGGTTCAAGTCTGGCCTCAGACACTTCCTAGCTGTATGACCCTGGGCAAGTCACTTAACCCCAATTGCCTAGCCCCTACCACTCTTCTGCCTTGGAGCCAATACACAGTTGATACACAGTTGATACACTACTCTCCTTTCCTCCCTTCGAGTCAGGGGAGCATCAAGTAATTGCATTGCAAAAAATATCAGGAAATGGAGTGTCAGGTGGAAAGAAGAGAATGGAGTCCAGTGTCACTGAATGTAAAGGGAAGCCTAAAAAATCAGAAAGGTAAAAAAGGGCCAGATTATAAAGGGCTTTAAAAGCCAAACAGAGGATGTTATGTTTGATCCCGGAGGCAATATGGAGCCATTGGAATTTACTGTTGAGAGTAAAAGGAGGATGTAACATGAACCAACCAACCCTTTATTAGGAAGATAACTTTGGCAGCTAAGTGGAAAAAGGGCTTGAGGGGGGAAGAGACTTGAGGCAGGAGATGACAATTGCAATAATCTAGACATGAGGTGATGAGGGTCTGACTAGAGTAATAACTGTGGAGGAAAGAAAAGGGGATATACAGGACATAGAGAAGAAATGGAAGGATTTAGCAACCGACTGGATATGTGGGATGAGAATAAAGAGGAGTAGAAGATGAAACCAGGTTGCAAGCCTGAGTAACTGGAACAATGATGATGTCCTTGACAATAATAGGGAAGTTAATGAGCTTAAGTGGGAGAAAATAATGAGTTGTTCCAAACATTTTGAATTTAAAATGTCTATAGAGGTCAGCTAGGTAGCACAGAACACAGAGAGTTAGTCCTGGGGTTAGGAGAACCTGTATTCAAATCTGGCCTCAGATACTTCCTAGCTGTGTGACCCTGTGCAAGTCACTTAACCCTGATTGTCTAATCCTTACTGCTTGTCTATCTTATAATTGATACTAAGACAGAAGGTAAGGATTTAAAATAAAATAAAAATGTCTGCAAGGCATACAGATCAAAATGTTAGATTGTAAGTTGGAGATTCAAGACTTGAGGTCAGAAGAAAGGTTAGAGCTAGCTAATTATTGAATGTATAGCTGATGAGATCACTAACCAAGATAGTAAAGAGGGCAAGAAGAAGAACCTTGGGGAGACATCCAGGGGGACATCTAGGGCTAATGAGCAAACTGAGAAAGAATGATCAAACCAGGAAGGAGTGGTGTCACAAAAACCTATTAAAAAGAGTCTATCAACGAGAAAGGGGTGATCACCAGTGTCTAGGATAGTGGAGAGGTCAGAGGATGAGACCCAAGAAAAGACCATTATATTTGATGATTAATCATGCATTTGTAAATTTGGAGTTTGTAATTTCATCTGAATGATGAGGTTAGAAGATAGACTGAGCTTAACAGTGCCTGGAACATAGTAGTAGCTTAATAAATGTTTATTGATGAAAAGTAGAGAGAATATGACAGAAAGTGGGAAAACTGATCCTAGAAAGTCTTTTCAAAAGAGTTCAACCATGAAAAGGAAGAGAGTTATAGGATCAAAACTAGCTGGAATGGAGAGATCAAATGAGGGGGTTTTGAGCCTGGTTGGAGGAAGTATAGGCATGTTTGTGGATATCCGGGAAGCATCCAATAGACAAGGAGAGATTCTGTCCCCCCCTACAACACACACACAAACCTCCATACGTATATTAATATAATATCCCACAGACCCCTATGTAAATAGATAAGGGATAAACTTCCCTAAAAATATACATGTTAAGGGTTACATCATGACTGAACCATCTCTCACTATTCTATTATCCAAATGTGCTTTGCTGCCACTTGGGTCTTCTTCTTGCATCTTCCTTGACATGGTCCTGGAGTTCCTGCTATGCCCCATCTCTACCACCTGTCACTGACTCTGCATTTTGTTCCAGTGCCTTCTGCCTCCAAAGCTACATTTGCTGCTTCTTTGCCAAGCTATCATAGGATGAAACAATCATCTGGGAATGTGGCTGCTACCACTTCCTCGGGGAAGAGTTATGACTCTTTTTATGAGGCCAACATGCCTCAGAGTTAATCCATACATTTTTCCATTCTTTCCTTCTGCCTTACACCATACCCATTTTACGCATGAAAGGGGTTGATGTCTCAGGCAGCTAGACGGAGCGAGCAGTGGATGGAGCTTGGGTTCTGGAGTCCAGAAGACCCAAAGTTCAAATCCAATCTCAGACATATATAGGCTATATGACTCTGGGCAAATATCACAACTTTTCTTTGCTTTAGTTTCCACATCTGTAAAATGGGGATAATAATAGCACCTACCTCTTGGGGCTGTTATGAGGATCACGAGATAATAATTATAAAGCACTTAGCATAGTGCCTAGCATGTAGGAAGTTCTATATAAATGTTAACTATGATTAACTATCATTATTGATGCACCTGTCAAGACTTCCTTTACTTGCTTCCTCCCCCCATTCCTTTCCTGAAGCAGAAAAAGAATGAATAAATTCCTTTTACTTGATCCCTACCACAAAGTACAAACTGTATCCACCTGTCCAATCAAACAGCAACAACTGATGAGTATTTATAAAATACTTACCATATGCGTATGGAGATACAAAAAGAAAAAATTAAATAGTCCCTGCTGGCTACAAACTTACATCATCATGGGGAAGATGATCTATACATCTATATAAGTTTAGACCTGGGTGTGGGTGTGAAAGGGGCCCCTTTCTTGTTTGGAAAATTTATCAAAAGCAGACGAGGGGAAAAAGAGACCTTAAGAAAATCAGTCTCTCGGTATTTAGACAGAGACCCCGGAAGTTCTGAGAACCTAAAGGTCTCTTAGGGAAAGTGTGGAAGAAGACATGAAAGAAAACAGCTCTTCAGAGTTCTGGAAAGGGAGTTGGTGAAGGCAAAGTGGATCAAGGTATCTTGTTCCTCAGCAGCTAATGAAATATGACTACTAGAAGTGCTTTGAGGTTACTAGGTGAGAAACCATGATAACAGGAACTTTCCAGGGACTGTGTGACAAATACATCCGGCCTCTTTAAGTTGTGTCTTGCAGAAATGCGAATTTTGTTTTCTCATCCTAAAATAGAAGGGAGCCTCTTCACATCAGGAGGCTGCTTGGGCCCCAAGACCAAAAGAGTAGAGGAATGTAAGCTCTGCCATAATTGCTTGACACTGACCAAATTAGAGAAAGACAGACTTTGCAACTGCTTCTGGAAACTGAGCTAATCAGTGAAAAGCTCTGCTTTTCGAAGCTGATTGGAGTAAAAAAGAATCCTGGCCATATGTAGAGGTGTCTGGGAAAGGGGAGGCTAGGCTACTTTGCCCGTTACTTCCTCCTATAGCTAGAGAGAAAGATAGCCCTCAGACCCCAGGAAGCTTACCTTAATATTGGAATCCAGACTCAGGGAATTGCTCACCAGCACTTGGAGTGGGTTAGGGAAGGGAGGGAAGGAGACAAGTTCAATCATATAACTTCAGAAAACTTATGTGGGGGCCAGCTAGGCAGCTCAGTGGATTGAGAGCCAGGCCTAGAGACGAGAGGTCCTAGGTTCAAAATCTAGCTTCAGACACTTTCTAGCCGTGTGACCCTGGGCAAGCAAGTCACTTGACCCCCCTCCCCCCCCATTGCCTAGCCCTTACCTCTCTTCTGCCTTGGAACCAATACAAAGCATTGATTCTAAGGCAGAAGGTTAGGACTTAAAAAAACTTATGTAGAAATGTGTTAATATATGTAATTGACAAAAAAAATAATATTTTTAAAAATTAATGGTGAAGGCAAGTAGGTAGCACAGTGGATAGAGTGCCAGATCTGGACTTGAGGAACTAAATTAAAATATAGCTACAGATACCTTCTAGCTGTGTGATCCTGGAGAAGTCACAACCCCAAATTGCCTAACCATTGTCCCTCTGGAATAAAAACTCACTGTTTAACAAAAACTGCTGGGAAAATTGGGAAACAGTATGGCAAATATAGGTATAGACCAGTATCTTATACCCTACACCAAGATAAGGTCAAAATGTATATATGATTTTAGATAGAAAGAATGATACCACAATTAAATTAGGGAAACATAGAATAGTTTACCTGGTAGATCTTTGGAGAAGGGAAGAATTTATGACCAGAAAAGAGATAAGAGTATTAGAAAATGCAAAATGAATAATTTTACTTATATTTATGTCACAATATATTAAATTTAAAAGGTTTTGGACAAACAAAACAAATGTAACCAAGATAAGTTATAGGTAGGAGAAGACTCTATTTCAGGCATATCAAGTCTGAGATGCCTATAGGACATCAAGTTTCAAAACAGGCAGTTAGTAATGCAGGGCTGGAGCTCAACAGAGATATAGCAATCTGGGAGTCACCTGCACAGAGAAAACAATTAAGGCTAAGAATACTGATGAAATCATCAAATGACTCTAGAGCAGTGATAGGCAAACTTTTTAAAGAGGGGGCCAAAGGAAAGGAAATGGTCATCTGTCAGTCTATTTCTAAGGCAACTCTTTCAAAGTTTCATTGTATTGTATCCTACTCATTGTATTCGTCAGATTAGAAATAATGTTGGGTGACCTGATAGAACATTTCAGGGGGCCACATCTGGCCCGCGGGCTGTAGTTTGCCCATCACTGCTCTAGAGAGAAAGGAGAAGAGGATTTGGGATACAACCATAGTTAGGAGATGGTATATGAATGATAAATCAGCAAAGAAGACTGAAAGTGTTTGAATGAGTAAGAAGAGACCCAGAGAGGGCGGTCAAATATAGAAGAGAAGTCTATTGAGTTGTCCTTGACTAAGCCATTGAACAAGACAAGGATGGGTCAAGGGATTAAGGGATTTTGGATAGAAAATGGCATTTAAGGATATAGGATTGAGTTGAAATGGTTCACTAAAGAGCTCAAGATTGAAAAGCCAGATATGTAGCCAGAATAGGAGGGAACACCCGGCAAGTACTGTGAAGGGGGGGGAGGTCACAGAAAGGATGAAGAATAGGTTTGGGGGGAACAGTCCCATGGGGGAGATGGAACAAGAGGAGATTGTGGACAGATAAATAATTTCAGAGTTCTTGATCATGGAAATAGAACACTTGAGAGTGATGAGACTTAATCCTTTCTATAAATTAGGCAAAATAAAGGAGTAAGTCCTAGGATTTCAGCAGACTGAGGAACTAGGAGCTTAGAATATTTGAAGGAACATCAATGCATATATTGAAATTTCAGATTGTGAGCAAGACTGTGATTCAGAGAGTGAATTCACTGAGAAAGAAGGGAGAATACCCTGGGTGTTTGGTAGAGAATAACAACCAGGATCTAGATTTGGTAATAAAATTGACTAGAATCTACTTCAAAGGAGGAAAGCTTGCTGAGTGATGGAATCAGACAGACCCTAATCTGATCCACACCTACTGATGGAACAAATGCAATGCTTTCTCTTTGCTCTTTCAGCTACCCATAAATGTTCTCAGCAAATCGCACCAAGGCCATGCAAGTTGTCTTGAAGTCTCATAAGGCTCAAAGAGGTACGAGGTAACATTGAAGGGTTACAATGAGAGCTAGGAATGATTTCCTGCATTCCTTCCACCATATGCAAAAATTCCAAGACCTGATCCTTGTTGACCCCTCAAGAGCCACCCAGAATAAATTTATTCTCTAATCTATATGATAGGCCTTCAAATTTTTGAAGACAGTTATTTTGAATAAACCCTCATTAACTGAAATAAAATAAACTAAACAAAGTCACTACTATGGACCCTAATCCCGATTAAGAACATTTGGTTCAAACCTTCATTTACAGAAGACATACACATAACAGTTTAAAATGTAACACATTGAGAAGTAGAATTTAACTTTCTATAAACTAAGAACAGTGCCAAGAGGATGCAAAATAATAGCAGGACTTGACAAGTCAAGGTCTCCCAGAGTGAAGAAGATCAGAGCACTAGCTGAAAGGTCATGGGATACATGAACTGGAAAAAGTTAAAAGGGGGGCATTCTAGGCAGAGTAAATGTTAAATACGAAAGACATAGAGGTGAGAGTCGCCAAGTCATTGGCAGTGCAGTACCATAGAGGGCAAGTTGTATAGCTTAAGTGAGGGGTCTAAACTATTGCAGATCCATTTTTATTGGCCAAGGCATTATGGGATGACTATGACCCACCTCATGACTTGAAGTGCTACTGATATAGAAATTTCCACTTATACAACACAAACTAGTAATAGACCAAGTCTCTACATGGGATGTGATCTATTCATTGATTCAGATATGTTGAAATTCCCATTTGGGGAACTTCTCTTACTAAGTAGAAGAAATATTCTTGTAACCCTTTTTGCTTGCACATTGTTATGTTTTCTTTGAAATATATACCATAATTTATAACCTCTTTGTTAGTCTTTTAAAAGTTCATCAAGGAGGGCAGTTAGGTGGCTTAGGTGATTAAGAGCCAAGTCTAGAGACAGGAGGTTCTGGGTTCAAATCTGGTCTCGAACACTTCCTAGCTGTGAGACCCTAGGCAAGTCACTTAACCCCCATTGCCTAGCCTTTACCACTCTTCTGCCTTGGAACTAATACTCAGTATTGATTCTAAGATAGAAAGTAAACATTTTGTTTTGTTTTTTAATGTTCAGCAGGGTTTTTATTTCTTTTCACAAAAAGCTTTTTTAGTCACTCCAGACCACAGAGTGTTCTATAGTATATTTCAATCTAAAGTACAATTCGTAGCTATTTTGTGGCTCTTGCTCTTAAGGAAAAACAAATCCTACCATAAATCTGGCCATGAAGTTTAAGGCAATTTTGCCAGCGTTCACATGATTGAGCTTGGAGAAAATGTCTTCTAAACTCATGATTACTCTTTTGAGTAAATCTGAGTTGGTACACTTTCAATGTCATTGATGGCTCTAGACATAATTGGTTTTTATCTGGATGAGAGGCCAACAGTGGGCAGTTTCTCATAATTAGTCTAAGAATGACCAACATTTATTCGGAACTTGAATTTCAGTGAAGCAAAATTCAAATTTGCAGGTCATCTACAGCCAGAAGGAACAACAAATGTTTTGAATGACAGACTCCAGAGCTAAAACTATTTGGAGTAACTAAAACAATAGAATAAATTGAATCAGATGAAATTTAATAAGTAAATTCCATCATTTTTCATTTGTGAAAGACTCTTAGTGATTCCATTCAGGGTTTTCTTGGCAAAGATACTGGAATGGTTTACCATTTCCTTTTCTAGCTCATTTTACAGAGAAGGAACTGAAGTGACTTGTCCAAGGTCTCACAGCCAGGAAGTTATCTGAGGCCAGATTTGAACTCAGTAAGATGAGTCTTCCTAACTCCCCACCTAAAACAATATTCACTGTGTCATCTACTTTGTTTTGGGTCTAAAAAGTAGGATGGAGTAAAATATCTTTCCAACTATTTGTATGCAAAAGATCTAGAAGTTTCAGTGGCTTTCAAGCTCAACTCCACAAAAAAAGGCCAATTTTAACCTAACCTGCATTTAAGAACAAAAAGCCAAGGGTGCAGAGCCAAGATGGCAGAGAATTACCAAATTATCCTCCAAAAACAATGACATAATGACTCAAAATGAATTCTGGAAGCAGCATACCCCAAAAAAAGACAAAGTAATTTTTCAGCCCAAAACAACTTAGAAGGTTGGCAGGAGAGATCTACTGCACTTAAAGATGGAGTACAGTGCTCAGGGCAATCTCTATTGAAGTAATAGGCCTTGGATGCAGCTGAAGCAGCAGCCGAGGCTTCTAGAACCCTCAGTCACAGATGATAATGTGGATCAGAAAACTGCTGACATAATACATGTATAATCTAGTGGAATTCCTTGTCAGCTCCAGGAGGGGAAGAGAAGACGGGAGGAAGAGAAAATGAATCATGTAACCATGAGAAAATATTCTAAATAAATAAATGGTCAAACAATCAAATAAATAAATAAAAAGAGTATCTACTAGTTCGTGGCAATAAAAGAAAGAACACTCCTGACCACAGGAAAAAAAGAAAGAAAAAAGAAAACTGCTCAGGGGGGCAGCTGGGTAGCTCAGTGGATTGAGAGCCAGGCCTAGAGACAGGAGGTCCTAGGTTCAAATCCGGCCTCAGACACTTCCCAGCTGTGTGACCCTGGGCAAGTCACTTGACCCCCATTGCCTACCCTTACCA
>NC_058130.1:253179294-253192817 GCF_016433145.1 Gracilinanus agilis | reverse complement strand
AAAGAAAGAAAGAAAGAAAGAAAGAAAGAAAGAAAGAAAGAAAGAAAGGAAGAAAGGAAACTGCTCAGAAGAAAATTACAAAGGCCCTTTGCTGGCTTTGGGTGCAAAACTCTTGTCATATTGCCCATACACAGAATCAGGTAGCAGTCCTGGGACACAGTTGCAAGTGAGGAGGAGCACCAACAGACACAAGCACTTGCAGCCACAGGAAAGTAGGGGACCCTGGTCACAGTTCCAACGGGTAAAAGATTCTTGGAGTTACTCATAGACCAGAGCACAGGCTAGAAGAATATTAAATACACCTTGCCTTACATCATACTACCTTGGAAGAACTGAAAACAGATAGATACCCAGAGCTACACTCTTACACTGGGTAGCTATAGGTAGCTACACAAAGAACTTGAATCATGCTCCCTTCACCTCAGTTACAGAGCCCAACTTCAATAGTTTTTTAAGCTAACAGAAAAGAAAAAGGCAACAAAATGAGCAAACAACAACAAAAAGCAACTCAACATAGTTATTTTGGTAACAGGATAGACTCAAACTCAGAAAAAGACAGTGAAGTCAATATTGCTGCATTGTAAGCCTCCAAGAAAAATATGAATTGGTCTCAAACCCAAAAAGAATTAATAAAGGAACTCAACATGGATTTTAAAAATCAAATAAGAGAGATAGAAGAAAAATTGGGAGATAAAATGAAATGAGATACAGGAAAATAATGAAAAAAGTCAATAGCTTATTAAAGGAGGCACAAAAAATCCTGAAAAAATTTATACCTTAAAAATCATAATTAGCCAAATGAAAAAAGATATACAAAAATGCATTGAAGAGCAAAATCTCTTAACAGAATTTACCCTTTGGGAAAAGAGGTACAGAAATTCACTGAGGAAAAGTACAAAGTAGACTTGGTAAAATGGAAAAGGAGGTACAAAAGTTCCTCAAGAAAATCATGTCTTAAAAATTAGAATTTGGCAAGTAGAAGCTAATGACTCCATGAGACATCAAGAAACAATCAAACAAAATAAAAAGAATGAAAAAAATAAAAGGATATGTGAAATATCTCATTGGAAAACCATTTGACCTGGTAAATAAATCCAAGAGAGAGAAGAATTATTGGACTACCTGAAAGCCCTGATCAAAAAAGAGCTTAGCCATTCCTCAATTGACAAATGGCCAAGGGATATGAATAGGCAGTTTTCAGATGAAGAAATAAAAATGTTCAATAATCACATGAAAAAGTCTTCGAAATCTCTCCTGATTAGAGAAATGAAAAGCAAAACAACTCTGAGGTACCACCTCACGCCTCACAGACTGGCCAATATGGCAGCAAAGGAAAGTGATAAATGTTGGAGGGGATGTGGCAAAATTGGAACACTAATACACTGCTGGTAGGGTTGTGAATTGGTGCAACCATTCTGGAGGGTAATTTGGAGCTATGCCCAAAGGGCTTTAAAAGAATGCCTACCCTTTGATCTAGCCATATCACTGCTGAGTTTGTACTCCAAAGAGATGATAGGGAAAAATACCTGTACAAAAATATAGCCACTCTCTTTGTGGTGGCAAAAAAATTGGAAAATGAGGGGATGTCCATCGATTGGGGAATGACTAGACAAATTGTGGTATCTGATGGTGATGGAATACTATTGTGCTGAAAGGAATGATGAACTGGAGGAATTCTATGTGAACTGGAAAGACCTCCAGGAACTGATGCAGAGCGAAAAATGTAGAACCAGGAGAACATTGTACACAGAGACTAATACACTGTGCAACAATCAAATGTAATGGACTTTTCTACTAGCAGCAATGCAATGACCCAAAACAGTCCAGAGGAACTTATGAGAAAGAATGTTATCCACATCCAGAGAAAGAAGTGTGGGAGTAGAAATGCAGAAGAAAAACATATATTGACCACATGGTTCAATGGGGATATGATTGGGGTTTTGATGTTAAAGATCGCTCTACTGTAAATATGAGTAACATGGAAATAGATTTTGAACAATGATACATGTAAAACCCAGTGGAATTGCTTGTCAGCCCAAGGAGGGGGAAGGGAAAAGGGCTGGAAAAAAACCACGAATCATGTAACCATGGAAAAATATTCTAAACAAATTAATTAATTAAAAATTTTTAAAAAGAGCTTAGACATCATCTTTCAAGAAATCATCAAGGAAAACTGCCTTGATATTCCTAAACCAAACTACAAAATAGAAATTGAAAGAATCTACTGATCCCCTCCTGAAAGAAATTCCAAAAGGATAACTCCCAGGATTATTATAGCCAAATTCCAAAATCTCCATGTTAAGGAGAAAATAGTACAAATAGTCAAAAAGAAACAATTCAGATATCATGAAGCCAGAGTCAGAATAACACAAGACTTAGCAGATTCTACATTAAAGGATAGGAAGGTCTTAAATATAATATTCCAGAGGGCAAAGAAATTAGGATCAAGAATCACCTATGCAGCAAAACTGACCATAATACTACAGAGGAAAAAAGGATATTCAATGAAATAGAGAACTTTCAAACATTCCTGTTGAAAAGAGCAGAGCTAAATGGAAAATTTGACTCTCAAATACAAAGCTCAAGAGAATGGTAAAAAGGTAAACAAGAAAGAAAAATTAAAAGACATTTAATAAGGTTGAACTGTGTACATCCAAAGAACTCTGACATTATTAGGGCACTTAGAAGAAGTATACATAGGCAGAGGGCAAGGGTGTAAGTTGATTATGATAGGACGATAGGAAAAATAAAATAAAATTGAGGTTTGAGAAAGAGGAATATATTGGGAAGAGGAGAAAGGGAAATATAGAATGGGGTAAATTATTGCACATAAAGGAAGTATGAAAAAGCATTCACAGTAGAGCAGAAGATAGGGGAAGTGAGGGAGAGAAGAAGAACCTTCCTCTCATCAGAATGGGTTCAATGAAAGATAAATATACACAATCAATTGGGCAGAGAAAGCTATCTTACTTATGGGAAAATAGGAGGGGATGGGGATAAATAAGGGATTTGAGGATAATAGAAAAGAGGGCAAATTGGGGGGAGTAGAAGTCAGAAACTAAACAGGGGTAAATAAGATGGAAAGTAATACACAATAATAGTAATGGTGCAAATAACTTTTTACAAATCTCTCTAATAAATGCCTCATTTCTCAAATACATGGAGAAATAAGTTGAATATATAAGAATAAAAGTCATTCTCCAGTTGATAAATGGTCAAAGGATATGAACAGGCAGTTCTCAGACAAAGTAATTAAAGAGTCATACAAAAAATGTTCTAAATCACAATTATTTAGAGAAATGCAAATTAAAACAACTCTGAGGTACCACCCTACACCCATCAGATTGACTATTATGACAGGAAAGGAAAATGACAAAACTTGGGAGGGATTAACATTAACATAAAGAGAGACTAGGATTTGGGGGATTCTTGCAGAAAATGGGATTTTAGCTAAAACTTAAAGATAGCCAGGAAACAGAGACAAGAAGAGAGGAAATTCTGATCATGGGAGATAACAAGTAAAAATGCAGAGAGGATTAGAGTATCTTCCACAAAGAATAGCAAGGAGGTCAATGTCACTTCAATTATAAAGTATGAGGAGGGGTATAAATTGGTAAGAAGACTGGAAAGATGGGAAGGGGCTAGGTTATAGAGGTCTTTAAAAACCAAACAGAGGACTTTATATTTGATCCTAGACACAAGAAGAAGCTACTGGAGTTTATTGATGAAAGGGGAAATATGACTGGCTCTGTGTTTTTTAGAAGGTCACTTTGGTTTGCAGGCTGGAATGGGAAAAGCCTTTTGAAAGGGAGATCAACCAATAGTCCAGACATCAGATGATGGGGGCTTAGTGCAGTGTTAGAGGAGAGAGAAGGAGGTATACAAAAGATATTGTGGAGGAAGAATGACAAGACTTGGCAAGTGATTGGATATGGGGGTCAGGAGAGAAAGTAAGGATTTGAGGATGACTCCTGAGTGTTGGAACTGGGTGATAGGAAGATGGCAGTTTCTTTGGCAGTAATAAGGATGCTTGAAAGAGGAGAGATATAGAAAAGAGAATGAGTTTCAATTTGGGGACATTTGAGTTTAAGATGTCTATGCAACATCTAGTTTGAGGTATCTAATAGGTAGCTGGAGGTTGGGAGAGAAGATAGGGTTAGATAAGTAGATATGAGAATCATCTGCATAGAGCCAATTGAATCCTTGAGAGATGAAGAGATTACTAAGCAAAATAGTAAAGAGAAGAGGAGAGGTCCTAAGACAGGCTTTGGAGACGCCTGTGGTTAATGGGCATAATCTGGATGAAGTTCCAGGAATGGAGACAGAGGAATGGTCAGAAATTAGATGAAATTAGATGTAAGAGGAGAAATAGGAGAGAACGATGTTCCTAAACCTAGACAGTGGAGAGAATCGATAGGTAGCTAGGTGGCATAGTGGAGAAAGAGCACTAGGCCTGGAGTGAGGAAGAGTCATCTTCCAGAGTTCAAATCCAGTCTCAGACACTTCCTAGCTATGTGACCCTGGGCAAGTCATTTAACTCTGTTTGCCTCAGTTCCTTATCTATAAAATTAGGTGAAGGAGGAAATGGCAAAACCACTCCAGAAATCTTTGCTAAGAAATCCCCAAATCAGGTCATGAAGAGTGAGACACAACTGAAAAATGACTGAACAACACAACAGAGAATATTAAAGAAGGGGTGATAATGAATGGTATCAAAGGAGGCAAAGAGTTTGAGAAGCATGAGATTTGAGAAAACACCATTAGATTGGTTAGATGGATTAAGAAAACTGAGTCTTAGTGAGGCCAAATGGCTCACTTGTACTTATGGAACTGGAACACAGACCCAGATCTCCTGACTTCAAGGCCCATATTCTATCCATTGTATTCAGAAAGATGGCATCATCAAGTCGAAAAAAGTCAGGAAGGATATAAATTAAATTCCCACTCGAATCCAACCCCTCCTAGTTGGATATTAAACGAATCACTTAATCTCTATTTTCCCATTTGTAGTATAAAAATGATTATACATGAGGCCTCTCTCCTAAGACTGTTGTGAAGAAAGTGTTTTGTAAATTTTAAAGTGCCTTATAAGTGTGATATTATTATTATTACATGCCTTATAATAGAAAGATTAAAGACAGAAAGGACAAAAGAGTAAAATTAAAGAAAGTGAGGGCCAACTAGGTGGCTCAGTGGATTGAGAGCCAGGCCTGGAGATAGGAAGTCCTGGATCCAAATCTGGCTATGTGACCTTGGGCAAGTCACTTAGCCCCAATTACTTAGCCTTTGCCACTCTTCTGCCTTGGCAGGGATACTTAGTATTGATTTTAAGACAGGGAGTAAGGGTTTAAATTTTTTTTTTAAGTAAAGAAAGTGAATGATAAAAGAAAGTTTGTAAACACCTGAGAGGGAGCCCATCCCTGAGGGACTAAGCTGTTGGGTTTTCAGAAGAATAAGAAGCCACCATTGCAGAGTTTGGGGGAAGCAAGGAAGGAATATGATAAAAGCGGCAATTTTAGAAGGCAAAAGAATTCTGCATTGTTTATGAAGGAAAGTAAAACTGGACACCAAAATTGTGGTGAGGAATGATATGGGCCAAATCTGGTTTTAACCTCAGATCAGTCGCATATTTCAAGAAACGTAGTGGGGAAATGGCAGTAGTCATGTGGGGGAGAAAAGAACATGAAAGTGAAACCCGACCAGATGGAAGAAGGGGTGACCCAAAACCAGTGCTCATAGGAAGATGTAAATTGACCACAGTCTTTTGTTTAGCACCTGCAAGTCTGCATAGCTCCTATATAGGACAAAGCTGGCCACACACACACAAACACTACAAGTACATTAAACCAAACTTCTGAAATTTGATTTTCTCTGCAATAACTATCATTCACATTTGTAATAAAACAAAATTAGGCTCAAGGTAAGAAAATCCTATTGATTAGAGATAGTGGTTTCCATTTCAGTGGAACTCTTTGAACAATCCTAGATGACTCTGTCGAGTCCACTGTAGAAGATCCCATTGATGGTTAATCAGTCAATAAGCATTTATTAAACTCCTACTATATACTGGTTGTTGTACTTGAAGGGAACCAAAATGATATCACTGGTAGAGTGGCACCAGTTTGGAGTTGCACAAAGTCATCAGCCTCACTCTCTCTTCCAGTCATTAGAGTCCAAAGAATTGGAAATTAAAGGGTTTTCCTTCAAATGGGATATGACTGAAAAAAATGTGGTATATGATGGTGATGGAATACTATTGTGCTATAAGGGAAGAGGAACAGGATAATTTCAGAATCATCAAAGTCCAGTGGCAAAACAAAAGGCAAGACAACTAGTGATAGCCTGGGATGCAGTGGATGAGCTTGGCTTCTTCAATGTCTAACTAAGCTCTAAGCACTCCACAGCATCCATTTCAGCCACCTTCATGGCCATTGGGACCAATTGTTCTCCTCAGCCCCTTTTGCCTAGGGAAGTCTTCACATGCCTGGGCTTGTCACCCCACTAACTCACTGATGGGTTTGAGGTCCGATGGTTACTTCAACCTGGTTTGACCCACCTGCCTAGACGATTCCCCAGGTTGTGACTGCTGTGCCCACTACAGCTTCTTTGAGCCACAGGTGAGAGCTGGTGGACATCAAAGAAAGAAAGCAGCCCTGAAACAGACTTTAAGTCTATAAAGTCTCTTTCTTACAGTAACCCTGTCAGGAAGGTAATACAAGCATAATCATTTCCATTTTATAATTGAGGAAACTCTTGAGGTTAAGAGACTTGCCCAAAGTTATACACAGCAGAAATCTGAATTTGAACCCAGGTCTCCTAACTCCAAGTTCAGCACTTTATTATGTCATGCAATCCATAAAATATGTGTGTGCATATGTTTGCCCACTCAAGCCTGAGATCAAAATTCCCAGCTGAATAAAAAGCCTACTTTACATGGCAGTTTTGTGGGCAGACCAGTCTTCAGCAGTCTGATTATTAAAGCAAAAAGACCAATGCTCTAACACACATTTCATTTAAAAAAAAATGAACCCTTACCTTCTGTCTTGGTATCAATTCTGAGACGGAAGATAAGCAAGGGCTAGATAATGAGGGTTAAGCGACTTGCTCAGGGTCACACAGCTAGGAAGTGTCTGAGGCCAGATTTGAATCCAGGACTTTCCAACTCCAGAGCTGATGCTCTATCCACTGTGCCACCTGGATGCCTTTCTGATACACATTTCAGAGACCAAGAACTGGGCAGCCAAGAAAACGCATAGAAAAGAAACTGTGTGACTGCTGGTAAATGAAGCTCAGTGGATGGCAAAGATGATCTTGCCCTAAATATGTGTATGATATAAAAAACCCAACTCAAAGAGACAAAATCCTCTTCCTCCCTAATTTGCATCTGAATCCCCAACCACTGCATGTATCAGATCCAAATCTCCACTATGCCAGAATCTTTTCCCTCTTCTCTTACGCTCAAAGTCTGGCTTCTACCAACTAGGATTCCCTTTGCTGTTACCAACCTATTAGCATCACAAACAGCCAAAAGACTGAGCAGAAGGGGCAGGTAAGTGACTTAGTAGAGTGCCAGAACTAGAATCAGAAAAACCTGGGTTGGGGGCAGCTGGGTAGCTCAATGGATTGAGAGCCAGGCCTAGAGATGGGAGGTCCTAGGTTCAAATCTAGCCTCAGACACTTCCTAGCTGTGTGACCCTGGGCAAGTCACTTGACCCCCATTGCCTACGCTCACCACTCTTCTGCCTTAGAGCCAATATATAGTATTGACTCCAAGACGGAAGGTAAGGGTTTTATTGAAAGAAAAAAAAAAGACTAAGTAGAATATCTTTAGCTGCCCAGTAGCTTAACCCTCATTATCTAGCCCTTGCTTATCTTCCAGTGACATTGGCTTGAACCATTCATTCTCAACTCTAACCACCTCCAAAACTCTTCCCAGGAGATTGGAGATTAGAGAAGGGGGTTCAGAAGTCATCAGTTCTACCCTCCCCCAGATCCCTTTCATGCTACCAGGAGGAAAATGAGACCCAGAAATATTTAGTGATTCATCCAAAGCCAAGGCAAAAGGAATGGGTGTAGGATTTGAACCAAGATCCTCTAATTGCAAATACTGGCCTCTTTCCGCTCCATCATTTTTGTTCCTAGACTCTCTAAAGCCCTTACTGTGTGCTGAATTTTATCTTGCTCCTGGACTTTGATGACTCTGGAGGAGAGAGTGAGGTTGAAAACTCTGTGCATCTCTGCCCCAATTAACTCCAACTCTGAGCAAGCCACGGTGTACCCCCATGATGTCCCCAGGCCCTTCTGAAAACCAAAGGAGTTTTCAGAAACAACTGTGTGCCAGGCACCATATTAAATGCCTTACAAATAGTATCTCACTTGGTCTTGAGTTAGAAGCTACATTGCATCTTTTTTCTAATAATATAAAAAGATGAATAAAGCATGTTCCTTCCTTATTTTTCCCCAAGGCTTTTGAATCTTAGTCTAACACTCTTTTAATTATATCACCCATCATCACCTAAGCAAATGGTAATACCCAGGTTACCTGCTGCCCTTTTATTTGTTTCCCCTTTAAGGATGCTCTTGAGTCAACTTTTAAATGGATTTCACTTGTATAAAAATGTTGGGGGTCAGGATGGGGGAAAGATATACAGGGTGATTTTCTGTGACTCTCCCAACTACTCTGAGAAATGGCCCAGAGCTCCATGCTCCTTAGGGATGATTCTGAAGAAGCATGATTTTTTTTGTAGAGATATTTTATTTTCCCAATTATATGTAATAATAATTTTTCACATATGTTTTCTGAAGTTATAAGATCCAAATTGTCTCCCTTCCTTTCTTCCCTCCCCCTTCCTAGGGATGGCAAGCCATTTGATCTGGGTTATACATGTGTTATCAAGCAAAACATATTTCCATATTCTTTTTTTATAAGAGAATAATCATATAAAATCAAAACTCCAAAATAAAATCCCAAATAAACTAAAGTGAAAAATTCTATGCTTTGATCTGTATACCAACTCCAACAGTTCTTTCTCTGGGTGGATAGTATTCTCTGCCGTAAGTCCTTCAGAATTGTCCTAGCTCATTGTATAAGCATGCTCCTTTCAAACAACCGTTTCATTGTCACTTGTGGGGTCGGGGGTATGTCCATCCATAATCTAGAATTCTTACCAGCCTTCCCCAACTGTTCAAAGAGAAACTCCAAGGAAGGCAAATGGTAGCAATGGCTATGGGCCCCCTTCTTCTATTGATGAGTTTCTTGAAAGAGGAAGGAAAGACCAATTTGGGGGGGGACTCATGCCACTCACTTTTCAGTCTCCTTCTGCCCTGCTTCTGACACTTCCAGAATTCACCACCATAACTCAGCTGCCTTCTTACCCTGGAACATCACTTTGCAAGACTGGCTCCTTTCTCCCACTGGTGAGCTCTTTCTGGGAGGCCTCCATTTGAGCTTGGGCTCAGACCTCCTAAAATTCGTACCCTTCCTAGCTGTGCTTCTGACTCTCCAGATTTTACCACCATGCCCCAGGATAAGCATCTTCTCCCTGCCCCACCTTCAACTTCTTTCCCCATTAAAATGTAAACTTCCTGAGGAAAGGGCCCATCCTTCTTTCTTTTTTGTTTTTAATTTTATTTGTATTCCTAGTGCTTAGCACAACTCTTGGCACATAGTGAGTACTTACTAAATGTGTCTTGCACTTCTGCCTATCTACCTGATGGCTGCAAAGAATGCTGGGTTCTACTGGAGCTTTGCCAGCCTTCCCATAGCAGCATGGCATGAGATTCCCCAATGTCCAAGGGTTACAAAAACCATTCCCCATTCCCATTTCCCCAACAGAGGTGAGCCAGCAGGGCTTCCAGGGTTAAATAAATGCCACTCTCAATGAGCTCCACTTTAAATCTCAGGGAGTGAACATTTTGTTTTGTTTTGTCTTAAGTATTGTTAATTAGGTCTCAACTCTGAGATGCATAAGCTTAAGCCACTTCATAATAACTCTGAAAATGTTGCCAGGCTCTTACTAGAATTAGTTTTTATCCTATTCTTTCCAAGTTTAAACAGAATATAAGCCTCAGGAAGCACAATGTATGGAGAATTCACCCTTTATTGAGCAGCCTCAGTCTCAAGCCTTCTCACTTCCGTTTGTGACTTAGGAGGCTCTATTAAACTCTCGGTGGATTTTCTATGCACCATGGTTTTTCATTTTGTCTTTTCATTTTTTATTTTAATGACTTAATTTTAACAAAAGAACCAAATAACCACCAAGCTTTAAAATAAAATAAACTTCCTTTTTTAAAAAAAAAAGTGCTCTTTAGAAAAGGGGGCTTTAATTAACTCTACAAAATAATTCCTTAACTTCACCTGCATGGCGCCCAGGCTAAGAGTAAATGGATGGACGCAAAATTTGGAAATCCTTAGCTTCACATAATGCATGATAAGAGGACCCCAAATCCCTTATCACCCATCCAAGCAGAGAATAGAGGAACTCAAACAGACTAAGGGAAATTTAGAAACCATTATGCCAAATTAGATATTCATCACAGAGAAAAGTTGAATTAATAGAAATCTGCCTCTTAGCAGCTCTCAGATGTTCCTAGGACTCTTTTTGAGAACAGATGAGGGAAACCATAAGGGAGCATCCCGGTCCTTTGCAGGACACATTCATCCCCTGAATGACCAGCAAATGAGTATACAAAAGGAGCAAAAAAATTTTTTTTGACAGTGAGAAATAGTTCAATGTAACAACATGAGCAGCTGGGAACCTGAAGGGGAGACGGTGTCAGGAGCTGAAAGGAATGAGTTAATAGTTCAAACCAATGTTCAATTCAGAGTTCGCTTGCATCCTTACATACATACATGATTACACACATAAATTTATGCATGTATATATATGTATATATGTAGTGCCAACTATGTATCAGACACTAATGCTAGGTCCTCAGTATTCAAAGACACACAAGAAAGTCCCTGCTCTTGAAGAGATTACATTCTTTTGGGTCTATAACATCACTTTAGAATATAAGAAGGCTTCATATTCCATCCCCCTGTCTACCCCAACCATCTTCTTGCTATCTGCTCTTCCACTGAACCTTCCAAACCACCAGACCTCCAGCAACCATCCTCCAGGAGAAATTAGTTCACTTAGTTTTGGGATTATTACCTGGGACTATCATGTCTTGATTGTTGAGACAAATAGCACAAACTCACATGACCCACTATATCTGTTTACCTTTAGATCCTAGACCAGTGATGGAGAACTTTTAGAGACTGAATACCCAAAGAGAACCTTCAAACCTCATGTGAGTCCCCAAACAGGGAAGGGAGGAAGTGTTCCCATTGGGCTGCTGGGCAGAGGGGCTGGTCATGAGAGAAATGTCCTCAGATGTAGTGGAGAAGGGGAGGGACCAGCCCCCTCCAGCATGCGTGCCATAGGTTCACCAACACAGTCCTACACCATATTCCCGTCATGTCCAACTGTTCATCGTTGCTATCTTCCCTCTATTCTCCATCCTCTATTTCCACCTTTTGCTATAGGAGCAATAATCAAAACAATATTACCAGTTTCCGGGTTAAGATGGCGGCAGAGTAAGAAGCAGCTCTTAACCTCTCCTGACCAAAACACACAAAACTCCTCAAGGGGACATAAAAACAAGTCCAGACGAACAGAGGAACCCCACAACAGGGCACGGCGTGGAAGGTACGTGGAATCGAGACATTTCAAGGCTATAAAGGGCTCTAACTAAATCTCGGGCTGAGCAACCACCCCCCCCCACCCCCTCCACACACAAAATCTATAGCTCTGAAGCCAGCTAAAAAGAAATAGAGCAAGTTTGGGGCACCCATCAAGTCATTGGCAGCTCTGGGGCCTGTTCCTGAGAGCAGCAAGATTTAGGACCCCAATAAGCCAGAGAACGCAAGCGAAATCTGAGCGCGAGGGCAGAGAGTAGACGCCCAGCGCAGAGCGCACAGGCACTGGCGGAGGCGAGGGTAGAGGCAGACACAGCCAGGAACTAAAGCTCTGAAAACCTGAGTGGGGAACCAGTGCAGACCGGTATACGACTGTGGAAGCAGCGCCCTGAGACTTGTAAAGGAACCTCCTGCAGAGGATCAAGCAAGGGGGTCCACTAGGGGGCTTGACCTTGGAAAAAACCAGAACCCAGACCTCAGGTACCAATAGACCACGGACAGACACTGAGCGCGAGGATAAACCTGAGAAGCTGCTGGGCTAATGATGGCTATCCAACCTCAGGAAACTCAGAAGAGAAAGAATAACAACAAGAAAAAGAAGCCCTTAACACTCGACAACTTTTACACAGAGAAAATCCAGACAACCGAGCAAACAGAGGAGGAGAACAAACAAGCATCCGGACCCTCCTCAAATAAGGAAAACTCCTCACAAGCTATGGAAGAGTTCAAAACTGAGATTTTGAGGAAAATGGAAGAGATCTGGCAAGAAAATAACTGTTTAAAAGGTAAAATCTTGCAATTGAACACCAGAAATGACCAGATTGAAAAGGAATTCCAGAAGATTATGGCCGAAAACCGAAAGATTATAGCCGAAAATCAATCCCTAAAGGCTAGAATCGAGCAATTGGAAGCTAATGATCTCTCAAGACAACAAGAACAAATAAAACAAAGTCAAAAGACTGAAAAAATAGAAGGAAACATGAAATATCTCAATGAGAGAGTGACAGACCAAGAAAATCGGTCTAGAAGAGACAATCTGAGAATAATTGGTCCTCCAGAAAAACCAGAAATTAATAGAAACCTGGACTCCGTACTAAAAGAAATTATTCAGCAAAATTGCCCTGAAGTACTACAACAAGAGGGCAATATAGACATCGAAAGGATTCATAGAACACCCACTACATTCGACCCAGAGAAGAAATCGGTTAGAAATATTATTGCCAAATTCAAAAGCTTTCAAGCAAAAGAAAAAATCTTACAAGAAGCCAGAAAGAGACAATTCAAATATCAAGGAGCACCAATCAGGATCACACAGGATCTGGCAGCCTCCACGCTAAAAGACCGTAAGGCTTGGAATGCGATATTCAGAAAGGCAAGAGAGCTGGGCCTGCAACCACGGATCAACTACCCATCAAAATTGACTATATATTTCCAGGGGAAAGTATGGGTATTCAACAAAATTGAAGAATTCCAGGTATTTGCACAGAAAAGACCAGGGCTAAATGGAAAGTTTGACATCGAACCACAAAAATCGAGAGAAACCTGAAAAGGTAAATAAGATACAGAGGGGAAAGAAAGAAAACTTATAATTTTTAAATTTGCCTTTTTAAGGGCCTCAGTGAGATCTAATTATCTGTATTCCTATGTAGGTAAATGTTATGTATAATTCTCTGTAGTGAACTCTATTCACTATTATAATATTCACTATTATAGTAATCAGAAGAATAATTCACAGGGTGAGGATGGAACACTAAATAATCTAAGATGGCGTGGGGGATGGGAAAGAGGGGGTAAATAGCAGGGAACACCAAGAGAAACTTGAGTGAATAAGAAAATAGAA
>NC_058130.1:253151054-253174402 GCF_016433145.1 Gracilinanus agilis | reverse complement strand
GGGGGGGGGGGTGAAGGGGATAAGAGGAGTATGAATCAGGCAACCATGTTAAAAATGTATATTAATAAATGTTAAAAAAATAAAATAAAATAAAATAAAAAATAAAATAAAAAAAAACAATATTACCATTAATTCCCAAAAAATTCCTCAAATTACTGTCCCGTGGCTCTATTCACTCTCCTTGAGACTTCTCAAACCAAAACACCCTTCCTAGTCATCACTCTACATGTATTACCTCCCCTGTCAGAATCTAAGCAGTCGGGAAAAAGAAAAGAAAATTCAAAATAGCACAAGTCTATTTTGCACCCCCAGAAAATGCAGGAGGAAATAGAATAATGGATCCTGAAAAGCAATAGAACTCAGGATGTAGTCTAGGGTATATCTTGCAAGTCTGAGCTCAACCATACAAGGGAAAAAAGATGGATATTTTATAACAGAAGTATTTAAAACATTTTTAGAAAGAAAACCAGAACTTTAGAAATTATTTGCTTCTTAAATGCTCCAAACAATAGAAATGAAGAAGTTAAAGAAGTTCAAAGTCAGCAACAGCAAAGAGAGCAGTAAGAGACTTCTTTCTACTTTTTTTTTAAACCTTTACCTCCCATCTTAGAATCAACACTAAGTATTGGTTCGGTGACAGAAGAGTGATAAGGACTAGGCAATGAGAGCTAAGTGACTTTCCCAGAGACACACAGCTAAGAGACTTCTTCCTAAATGTACACAAAGAGACAGAGATGAAAGTAGACATTTGGTAAAGGTGCTAGTGAAAAGGCAGACCAGGAACATTATAGTTAGGACCTATTTACATTCTGCCTACAAGTGAAGCAATAGTCTTTTGGGGACTACACTTCAACATGGGAGGGTAGATAAAGGGAGAAGGGATAGAAAGGAATGTATGATGTACCTGGTTGAAAATGAGGACTAACAATGAGGTTAAAGGTGACCTCTGCAGTCTCAGTAAGAGAAGAATTTTCAGGGGAGGGTAGAAGAAGGAGGAAAGGTTTGAAAAAGGGGAGAAAGGAAGAGCTTTAGTGGTGGGAGAGGGTTCCACTGCAGAATGCTCCTATAGGTGAAGAGAGATGTTCTGTAAAGGGATATGGTGACTTTTTACTGGGTATCATCTGGGATATTTGTACTTGAAAAGCCTATTCATCCTACCTTGGAAGAGAAGGTTGAAATTCTAAAAGCAACTAGTGCTTGGGAGAGTGGGGGGCCATGAACCCAGAAAGATTTAAAGACAAATGGGTGAGTGGGGAAAGAGCAGGTGGAAGTCAGTAGGGGAAGAGATAGGTCAGTGGTGGACTGCATAATCAGCAATGTGGAAGGGAGGGGAGGTATACCATTGGGCAATGTCCTCTCTGACACTATCAGAATTGACATAATTATGCAAATTATACAATGCAAAAGGGAAATCCATAAGACAAGTTCTATAAGAAAGTGACAGAAACTTCTGAGAAATGAGAGCCTAGAATGGATATTTTAGAAGTTTTGATTGTCTAAGGAACAGAGAGAATAAGGCAAGATTAGATAATTATAGGGGCTATGAACAAGAAAATGAGAGTCCAGAGAAGTGGGGATTAATAATGAATAAAGAGAAATCATTTCTAGAAAAGGGTGCAAAAATGAGATTTTAAGAAATAAATAATGAATAAGACAAGTTGAAGGAGAAGAGTGAGGAATATACTTAACTAAGACCGGGGAAAAGGGGGAAGAATTATGTGATGTAAGAAAAGCAGGAAAGAAAAGGGAACTAATAAGCAAACAAAAAAGAGAAAGAATAGCAAACAAGAGAAGATTATAGGTGAAAGGAAGAGAGCTGGTAGAAAGAGTCACCTTGGCAAAAGATTAAGGTAAAGTGGTGGCATGGGCATTGTACCCCCAAAACTATAGAAGTGTTTCAGGCAAACTGTAAGCAGGGAAATCCTGGAGCAAACCCCCTTCTATCCTTGTGACTCCTAAGCCCAAAACATCTGATAACTCCTATAAGACCCCAACAGAATTATCCTCCTTGGATCATCCTTTAGATAGACAGAGAGATATACCTCCTTGATACCATCAGGTTGTATCTGAAACATCTACCTGTCATGTCCCCTAAACTATGAGGGTCACCCCCTGTGTCTTCAAGCAGACCTTGGTCAAATGACCAAACCCCTCCTGCCTGTGCCTCAGTGCACACCACTCTTCAGTGTGGCACAAAGTCACGTCTCCACTGTTGTAAAGAGTATGAAGACCCCAGAAATCATATCATCTGGGAGCGCAGCTTTCCATCCATGCTGTTTCCCCTAGAAGGCAGTCTTCTACCTATGCTGTCCTCCTGACTATATTTAACATTATCTTCTAAATTAATAAATTTCTCTTTTTATTTTTAAGCTAAGTTTCAGAGTCTTGCATCCTTGCAAAAAGTACCCTTCCCAAATCCCGGGGATTCACCTCAAGTCCCCCATAACAAAAGGAACATACTACTGTGTTTTATCAGAAGAAGGGAAAAAATCATAACAACAAAAATAATATTATAGAAAATGAAGGAAAACATAATTCTCATAACTTTAAATGTAAATGGATTAAACAATCCACTAAAATGAAAAAGAGTGACAGTTGGATAAGAAAACAAAGCCATACAATCTGTTGTTTAAATGAAATACAAACCAAAAAAAGACATATACAAAATAAAACTGAAAAGATGAAAAAAATTTACTATGCAACAAGGGAAGTAAAAAAAAATCGGAAACTGCAAACATGCTACCAGACAAAACGAAAGCAAATATTCAGAAAAATAAAAAGGGATGAACAAGGAAACTACATTTTGCTGAAAAGAATCATATACAATAAACTAATATCAGTAATAAATATACACACTCCAAATACCTTAGTATGCAGATTCATAAAAGAAACATTATCTGAGCTATGCAATAGTGACATAATACTTCAACTCCCTCTCTCAGTTTTAGATGTCTTACAAAAAGATAAACAAAAGGAAAAATGCAAAACTGTGTGACCTTGAGTGAGTCACAATCTTCATAGGCCTCAGTTTCCTCATGTGAAGGGGTGGATTAGATGGCCACTAAGGTCCCTTCCAGATCTGGATCAGTAAGCCTGTGAAACTATGATCATAAAAGAGATAGCTATTTTGGTAAAGAGTGTATTATTTATAGCCAAATTCATGAAACTATGAACAAATTAATCATCTTTAGCTATGTCTAATGACCTTTTACTATGCTAATAATATCATAAAATATACATTTTTATTCATAATTTTAGATTTTTTTTCTGTATCGTATATGTTGTATGTTTTCAGCAAAATGTAGTTGCCTTATTCATCCCTTTTATTTTCTGAATGTTTGTTTTTGCTTTGTCTATAGCATACTTGCAACTCCTGATTTTTTGGATTTACTTGTTGCCTAGTAAATTACTTTTGCCCACCTAATTAACTTGAAAATGGAGAAAATTCTGCAGAAATTTAGGACAAACCTAGGTATTAATAACTAAGCACCCAGAATGAACTCTCAATAGGAACTTTTCCTCCAAAAATTCCAAACCAGTTGGCCAGAGGAAAAAGAATGAGATTACTAATAGAAACCAGTGGCCTCAAGGAGAGGAAAAAGAATAATATTCAGTAGGTATTTGACAGGCAGAGGGATAGATAAGTACAATTCAAATGTGGGAAACAACTCAAACAAAAGGATGGAAGTGAGAAAGTTCTGGGAGCATATGCAGTCCATTTTAGTTGGGGCGCAGAGGAAAGTAACATGAGATTTCTTGGCTAAAGTGTTTTAAAAAACCACTTGGTGAATGATAGGAAACCGCTAAAAGATTTGAAGTAGAAAAATATATCCAGATCTTTGCCCAAAGGTAAGTTGTGCAGGGTTATGATAGGTTGTAGGTGGGAGGAGTGAAAGGCTGATCTGTTAAGAACCTATTGTGTTTTTTGTTTAAATATCAGTATTTATTACAATTGAAATTACATATTAAATGAGTATTTATTACAATTTCTTCTTTTTTTTTCCCTCTCTCTTAATTGAGAGGAAGTGGGAGTGAGTGTGAGGCTAGCTTTCTTTCCTATCACCACCACTCTTAAATAAGAAGAGAACAGAAGGAAGGCCAGAAGGAATCACAGACAAATTAGATAGCTCTGAAAGTCATATGATATATTTATTATATACTTCTAAAAATATAATAGAGGCATAACAATAGATTCAGAGGGTTTTTTTTTACCATCTTCTGTTCTACAATGAATTCAGCAATGTCCATTTTATTTGGTTTTTGCTAAGTTCAGAATTTTTAAAAAAGAAAAATATGGAAAAAAAGGAAAAAAGAGACTATTGTAAACCATTTCATTTTCATTGGTCATTAAGGAATGGGTAGTCTCCTAAGACAATGCAGACTCTGGGAGCACTTTCCTTTTCTATTGTTTTGTTTTTGTAATTTTGGTGCCTAGCATGGTGCCATGCACATAGTACATACTTAATAAATAATTCAGTTCAATTGGTTTTTATTTACAATTGGTACTTAAGAAATGTTGCTTAATTGAATGTCATTAGAATTTAGCTATTCTCAATATCTTATTGATTCTCAGTGTTTTGCACACAAAAGGTATTTAATAATAGCTGTTGAATTAATGCATGCAAGTTTCCATAAAGAAGATGCTGGAGTAGCCCAGGTGGTTTAAAAAGAGAGTTAGTATCATAGTAATGATAATCATTATAAAGAAAAAGAGAGAGATTCCAGGAAGTTATAGAAATAGAATCAACAGAAAAGGAAGGGGCAACTGATTAGACTGAAAAAAGTCAAAGAACTTCAATGTTTTGAACAGGAAATAGTAGGTAACTAGAGCCATAAAAATAAATTAGATTGCCAAGAAGATCCTAAAGAAAATGCAAGCGAGCTGAAAAGAGAACCTTCAGCAACACCAATTTAAGAAGTAAGATAGGGAGTTACTGAAGACAGTATAATTAAAGAGGTAGGAAGAGGCCTAGTAAAGTACCTGGCTCAAACCATGAGAGGAAACAGCATCTGGAAAGAAAGGGTGATTCATACCATGAAATGCTGAAAAGAGGTCAGGTAGAGTGAACACTGACAGGGAAAACCAATGCATTTGGCTATTAGGAGCTCAATGTGATCTTTGAGGGGTGGAAAGGGAAATCAGATTGCCTGGGAAGGAGAAAAAAAATGAGTGGTAAAGGAATGGAGGCATCAAAACACTTTTTCAAGAAATTTGGCCATTACTAGAAGGAAAGAGATGGATTATAGGTGATGATGGAGAGAAGAAAAAGGAAATTAAGAGAAAGTTGTATTGTTGTTCAGTCTTATACTCTTCATGACCCCATTTAGGGTTTTCTTGGCAAAGATTCTGGAGTGGTTTGCCATTTACTTCTCAGCTCATTTTACAGATGAGGAAACTGAGGCAAACAGGCTTAGGTGACTTGCCCAGGGTCATATAGCTAGTAAGAATCTGAGATCACATTTGAACTCAAGGAGATGAGTCTTCCTGACTCTAGATCCTGCCTTCTATCTACTGTGCTATCTAGCTGCCCAACTGGATAATAAGGTAGAAAATAACTAAAACAATTCATATATATATACAGAACTTCAGTGCTGTCAACATGGAATCTAGAAACCCCCAAACTTGTAACCTAGTAAGATCTGATGAACCCCAAGTTTTAGGCTTAGCTTGTAAACTGGAGACCCCAAGTTAGTCCCCTGTTCCTTCAAATTTAGCTAGTCTCAGACTGAACCATGGACCTTGAATGGTTAGGTAGGGCTAATCTGTTGGGTGGGGCTAAGCAAATGCTAATTTTCTGTACCCAAGAAGACCAGCACATGGGCAGGGACCATCCTTTTAGTATCCATTGTAAGGTAGGCACCCTAGCTTCTGACTACGGTTTCTTTCCCAAGCTGGTCAGCTAGTTTGGACACTCCCATTTCCTTGGTATTATCATGGTAATGTCAATCAATCCTATTTCCCTGTCCCTCTGGAACTCTCACAGTAAGAAGGACTAACTCGGGGTCTCCAGTTCACAAGCTAACCCTAAAACTTGGGGTTTGTCAGATCTTAATAGGCCACAAGTTTGGGGGTTTCTAGATTCCACGTTGACAGTGTGTTCTGGAGATATTACCCAGATTTCTCTTGTTTCTCTCATCAGATTTTCCCATACTTTCTCTGGGGATACAAAAAAAAAACATTGCTTGTCCTCAAGGATTTTACATTTCATCAGGGGAAATGGAGAAACAACACGTACAGAAACTATATAAAAATCTATACAGAGTAAATACAAGACAATTTTGGCAGGGATTGGAGGGAGACATTAGCAGCTAGGGAGAAAAGTAAAAAATCCATGTAGGAGATATTTGATATTTCTGCACTTTACATCATTGAATTTTTAAGAAAGGTCACAAGAATGATAAATGACTTTAGAAATAAAGAAAATCACGGTTTAATCTCATAAAGTTGTAACGACTAGAAGAAGGAATAAAAAAGTCATTTAGATAGTCACATGGTTCAGACAATTTGTTTTAGCCTAAGCTCACCTCCCAACAGACACACATGCACACTTGTTAGCACATGCTATGAACTGGAGAGAAACTACTCATCTGTAACAAAGACATATTTCATTTTCAGTTGTATTTCATCTCTGCACTCTGAAAGGGCAACTGGTATCCCATGGATTTTGTAAACTCCTTGGAATTACATGCCATCTTTCTCAGAAATTTGATTCTCTTAAATCCAACTTGCCCTGATACTTTTGGAAATTCTCAGCGCATCACAATTTTTTATGGTTTTTTTCATGGGAAGAAGATCAGGGAGACAGAACAGCAGTGTGGGAAGATCCGTAGACCCTTAGGATTCAGAATGCCTGCCACTTTGTGACCTGTGACTTCTGTGAGCTTCTCCTTGCCTGTAAAACAAAGGGGATGGATTAGATGATCTCTGAGGACCATTTTGACTCTCAAATTCTATGAGAACTCTTGGCTGAGTCCTCAGTCTGGTCTGACACTATTCAGCCTCTAACAATCTTCTCCACACAGTAGGTGTCCTATAAAAACACAATGAATGAAAATGTAACCCTGACTTGCAAGTCACAGCAATCCCAGAATACCCAGCAGGATCAGAGGTTTTGGAGAAAATCTCTGAAAAGCTATCTATCCGTGTAGGTGATGGATTTATTCTTGGAAAGAAGAGGGAAGGTGAAAGAGAACACAGTTCAAGAAGAGTAGACACATTCTTCAGGTTGAGGAAAAGAAACAGGTGGGATGACTTATTTCCTTCCCAAGCCCTTGCCTCCAGAAATACTCTGGGAGCCACTGATAGAAGCTTTGACCTCCTTGCTGCAGTAATAGAATCACTGGGAAACTCAGTTCATGACACATAGGGGATGGCTCTTAGAGGAGAGACTTGGGTAATACTGATTCCAAGACCAAGTCTTTAAATACTAGTTAACTGCCTTAAAAATAAAATAAAATAAAATATTAATGGCTTTTTTTTCATATCCGCTCAAAACATTTCCTATCAACTGACTTTACTTGTGTGTAGACATCCTTCTACCACTTATGAAATCTGGAAAGTAATTTGGAATTCTCTGTATCAACTTCTATTTGGGGGGTTCAGGTGTGGGTCACACACTCCTCTGGCTAAAAACTGACATCTATCCTTGCTGGACTGCCATTTGTGTTACAGGGTATCACCTCTTCCCAATGGGGTGCACTAAAAGTATTTAAACATCGCCAAAGCTCCGCACAGGTCCCCAGCGCCTAAACTCTACTGACACTCCGGGGAAATGAGTAAGGTTTTTTGTTGAGGGGAGTCATGTAGCTAAGGATTCGAGTTCAAGGTTAAAACCTCGTTGTCTTTAAATTCGCCTGCCATTCTGCCTTCTTCCCAGCTCTACCTTCTTCTCCGTTTCCGCGGAGGCAGAGAGGGGCCCGGCGCAATCAGGGTTTAGCACATGGCACCTCAGGGACACCCCCGGAACCTCTCGGTGGAATTATAGGCATCCTTGTAATGCTCAGCTGCCTCCTACCCAGCCTCCCTCCTCTCTGTCAGGAGTTCCTTTTCTTTATAAATGAATAGGAAAATCCCTCTAACACTTATTTGGACACATGCACCTTAATGCTGAGTCCCTTGCTAAAATGACTAATTCAGCTTAGCCTTTTAGATTTCCGAGGGCTTACTTAAGAAAATCAGCATTTATCTTGTCAGTTTCATTTACTTAAAATACCTGCCTTGGCAATAGTGAAACTACTAACGAATGCTCACTTCTTTATTTCCAGCTAGACAAGTTGAAGCCAATTTGCATTGGATAATTATTTTCAATTAAGTGATAACAATCCTGTTTCATGCAAAAATAATCTTGTCCAAAGGCCAAATAGTTTATCCCAACTAGGAAACAAGGCCCTAGCCTCGTGAAATGCTCCGACAGAATGATTCCCCATTATCATGCCCTCCGTGTCAGAGATAGGATACAGCGGCTTGCCGGAGACAAAAGCCGAGCCCCCAGTGCAGCCCCTCTGGCCTGGCGGACACAGCTGGCTGCAGGTCTCCCAGGCAGGGAGGAATTATCACCACGGTTTGGCCTTCGGTAACCCTCCGCATGGCTGGGGCCGCGTTTGCTTTACTCGTTCCGAGTCAAGAATAAGGTCCCTCTGAAGGCTGCTGATGCCCAGGGGTGAGGGACAAAGGCGGAAGAAGGGCTGATGCCCAAAGTGAATGAAGGTCAGCTTTGGTTGCAATGAGAAAAGGCGACCCACCCCCACCCCCACCCCTAACCCAGGGGCTCAGAGCATCATGGGATGTTAAGTGAGGAAAGAGACAGTCATTCAGCGACCGTTTTGTCCCTCTATCATTTATTAAACTCTATTGAAGATGCTGAGAGCCTGGCCACGGAGGGAATTGTTCAAAGTCCCACAACGACATGTAGGACCAATACAGAACAAGCCACAAGTATTTATTAAGCGCCTACCATGTGCTTATCTAGTCCTAGTCCAGCATGTTACGGTGGGGATTCAGGCTGGGGTGGGGTTAGGGGAAATAGGGAGGGAAGACACAGGACAGAAGATACATAACACTGCCCACCCTGTTCTGTCTCAGGTCACCCTGGAGGAACAGGTAGGAGTGGAGCGACTCAATTTCTGCGCTAGTGCTATTTGTCCAGAAATAATGCCCACCCTCTTTTTAAAAAATCTCTTACTTTTTGACAGAAGGGGAAAAGCTAGGTAAATGGAGTTGAGTGACTGGTTCAGGGTCACACAGTTAAGACGGTTTGAGGTCAAATTTGAATGTAGGTCCTCCCAACTCCAGGGTTGACAGGCTCTATCCACTGTACTACCTAGCTGCCTAATAATAGCCCCCTTAAAAAAAATAATCCCTACCTTCTGCCTCTGAACCAATACGAACTGGTTCAGAGGCAGAAGAGTGGTAAGAGCTAGGCAATGAGAGTTAAGTGACTTGTCCAGGGTCACACAGCTAGGAAGTATCTGAGGTCAGATTTGAACCCAGGGCCTGAGCCACTTAGCTGTCCTTTCAATAATACCCTTCTGTGAGTATTATTAGTCATCTACTATCTAGTGCAACCTCTGTGTATAAGAGTATCTCACCACCTGTGCCTCTTCTTATCCTATATTATTGCTCAGTTACCACTTAGGAGGAAATTATCCTAAACTTCCACCTTCTGTTCACTCACTCCCACCTTTCTCAACCTACCCATGCCCCACTTCAGCCCTGCCAGCCCCTTCCACTGTGTCCTCTGGAATTCTCATTCCATAATGAACACACTTCCCTTTAATTCTGGGCCTCTTTCTCTCATACTCCTTCATCTACTAGATATCACTGAGGTCTGGCAACCCACTGATGGCTTTGCCACTTCTCTACCTTCGCTCACCCCTTTTAGCCCCACTCCACCTTCCTCACACCCAGTACTTTTGTTCCCATTGCCACATCCAGACCCTCCTTTTACCACCATTTCTCAGGAATATCAGGATAGGGAGAGAAAGAGGTGGCATAAAAATGTTAGCCAGAGAGGCTGGTAGTAGTAGGTAGCAGATAAATAATGATACTCTTAGAATCAAAGGGGTGTTGTTACTGGACAAATACCAAGGGTATTGGGATTGAGTCAGTCTTGGAAGGGTATAAGGTGTGTATCACTCTTTAAAAATTTACTCAATTAAATTTTTCCATCAACCCAGATCCCATTGCTTGCCAGCTCAAGGAAGAGGGAGGGAGGGGAAGACAACAATTTAATCATATAACTTTGGAAAGCTTATGTGGAAATTTATTACATGTAATTGGCAAAATAAAATATCTTTACAAATGAATTTTTCTCACCTAATCCAGCTCATTGTGACTATTGTATACAAGAGACACGAGGTCGTTTCCACTCCATTGCTAAGGAGTTTGGTAGCTGGCCCTTCATCTTCTTTTCCTTCCCAGTTACTTTTCTTCTACTAGGGAACTTCAGCATCCTCAAACTCCATAACCTCCAAATTCCTCAGTCTTTAAATCTCATGACCCATTCTTTCACTCTCCTCAGCCACAGGTAAGGACAGTCATATGTTGTGTCTCACCATTACCCACAACTGTTTTACTTCCTTAATCAAAGACCATAACATTCCTCAATATGACCACAACTGATCATCCCATTTCTACCTAAAGTTTACCCCTTCTAAACATATTTTTTGCCCTCATTTTGCCCTCTAGTCCCCCATCCCTCAGTACTTTCTCAGACCATTACTCCTATTTAGGCTTAATTTTCCTCCCTGTCCAATCTCAACCCCATGGTTAGCCAATTCAACTCCATTTTGTCCACAGTTCTTGAATCCCTTGCCACATCTTCCTATTGCCACTCATTCACTGCCAAACATTAGCTAAGGCTTTCTTCCATTTTCCTCCTTATGTTCTTATAAGAAATTTGTGATTGGGATGAGGGTAAGCCATCTCATTACTCTCCCCCAAGAAGGTCAGAGAACTCCAACAAGAGTATCTCAACCTCAGAAGAATAGCATTTCAGATAATGGAAGGCTAACCCTAGAAGCAATCTAATTTTATCCCCAGTTGTAGAGAGATGGCATCTTATAGAAGGTTGTAAAAGGTTCTAGGGAATTGAGTCTGACTACTCCTGAGACCCTCTTCCTCTGATTGATTAGTTTCTCTTAGAACCTCCATTTTTAAAGAAAATGCCCAGACCAGCCATGCTTATTCTTTCATTCTTTTCTGACTTCTCCTGATTCCCTAGACTTCTTTCTCCAGTATGACCCAGCATGGGTGCCTTCTTCTCTCCTTTTCTTCTTTTCTTTATTTTAAGATCCTTACTTTCAGTCTTAGCAACAACTCTAAGACAAAAGAACAAGGGATAGGCAATGGGGTGGGGGTGGGGGGGTCAAATGACTTGTCCAGGGTCACACAGCTGGGAAGTGTCTGAGGCCAGATTTGAACTTAATAAATCCCAGGCCTGGCACTCTATCCACTGAACCACCTCACTGGCCCTTCTCCCTTCTTTTCAGCCTTTTATGTATTGTCTTCCACCTTTAGATATTAAACCTCTTGAATGCAGTAACAGTTTTTATATTTGCTGTTATTTGTTTTCCTAGCCCTTAGCACAGTTTCTGGCACATGGTAAGGGCTTCATAAACACTTGTCAATTTGACTTGTTGACCAATAAGGAACTGTAATAGCCAATCTGAGCTTAAAGCTAGGATTTAAAGAAGATTCTCTACAATAGGGAATATGAAAGCATTCCTTGGATTTGTTAAGAACAAAGGAAAGAGAAAAGATGTTTGAAAAAGGACATCGAGACCCATAGCTCAAAATTATGAATTGTCCCAGGCACGTGTATTCCCTATTCATGGAACTTGCAGATATCGATGTGTAAATTTTCTGTGAGTTCATAGCCATTCTTCCCTATAGACATCATATACATTGGTAGACCTAAGCCTCAATTTAAAACTTAGAAATAGAAATAATACGATATTAGAAATAAATCTTTTCACCAACATGAGACAATTCAGAACAAAAGGTAGCAAATTCTGATACTAGAATTATTTGTTGCCTATGAGGAAACTGTACAGAGCTTATTTATGACCTGAATGACAGAAACGGGGACTTTAGGTTTCTAGCAGTGAGTCATTTTAATATAAGAGATCTTGCTTGGGGACTAGTAGAGTTAGTCAAGACCAGATCTCATAGGGGGCAGCTGAATAGCTCAGTGGATTGAGAGCCAGACCTAGAGAGGGAGGTCCTGGGTTCAAATCTGGCCTCAGACACTTCCTAGCAGTGTGACCCTGGGCAAGTCACTTAACCCCCCATTGCCTAGCCCTTACCACTCTTCTGCCTTGGAGCTAATATACAGTAAAGATTCCAAGAAAGAAGGTAAGGGTTTAAAAAAGTAAAAAAGACCAGATCTCGTAGGAGTAGGACCACATTGCCAACTGGATCTAAGAAAAGTCTTCAGAGCTGAGTCATAGGAAGGTCTGAGACTGTACTGCTACTTGTTATTGAGAAATGCTAATTAGAGGGAAAGCTTTGAGGCTTAAAGTAGCTAATTGGAGGGAAAAGCTTTGCTACTTGGAAGAATTGCCTAGAGAGAATATTTTCCTCGAACTGTGTCATCTCAGACTGAGGAGTAAAAACTCCTCAGAACCCAATCAAGAGAACAGACCGAGAAAAATCCTGCAGATTCCAGGTTTACTAGAACCGCTTTTTCTGAAAGAGTATAACACTGCCTCAGAGGAGAGCCAAAGGGGCAAGGTAGGCTTTGCAGATGCCAGGTTGAGGGTTTCTGTTTTGCCAAAAGAGTTTAATACTATTTCAGCAGCTCAACACAAGAGCAGCCAAAGGAGAAGCAATCTAGTCTAAAAAGAATAGGAGCAAGACTCAGAAGAGGAGTGCCCCTTCCCATTAGTGACCTCTGATCCAGATTTTGTTTGAAGCAGAAAAAGGACATCAAGGCGCACAGCTCAAAATTGTGAATTGTCCCAGGCATGTGTATTCCCTGTTCATGCTTTGAAATATATCATCTCTATTCATTCTACCACCTAGGCAACTAGGAGTCAGGAAGACTTGAGTTCAAATACTCAGACATCTACTAGCTCTATGACCTTGGGCCAGTCACATAACTTTTGTCTACCTCAGTTTCCTCAACTGTAAAATAGAGGTAATAATAATAGCACCTACCTCACAGGGTTGTGAGGATCAAATGACTTAGTACAATGCCTGGCACATAGTAGGTGCTCCATAAATGTTTATTTTCTCCTACCCTTTCCTTTGGTAATGAAGCCAATTATACAATGAGACAACTAGATGGCTCAGTGAGTATCAAACATGAAGTCAGGAAGACCTGCATTCAAATTCAGTCTCAGGTACTGTGTAGCTGTGTGACCCTAGATGAATCATTTAACCTCTGTCTCCCTTAATTTCTTCATATTTAAAAATGGAAAGAATAATAGCATACCTATCTCACAAGGTAAGTGCTATATTATAAGCTTTAGCTCATATTATCACTATTATTAGCTATTATTGTTATTGGTTGGTTGCAAGGTGCTATGCTAATTAGTTACTGTTTTTAATGCCTTCACATCCTATCATGGGTAATAGCATATAAACAGATAAATAGGAGAGATTCTTGGAGGAGAAGGGAACAAATACTAATGATGGGGTAGCCGAGCAATTATTTCTCATTAAAAGTGACACATGAACTGAGATTTGAAGAAGGTGAAGAATTTTAATTCATCTTCATGAGTTCAAATCTGGCCTCAAATGCTTAACTAGTTGTGTGTGGCCCTGGGCAAGTCACTTAACTGTGTTTACCTCAGTTTTTTCATCTGTAAAATGTTCTAGAGAAGGAAATGGCCAACTACTCCAGTATCTCTGTCAAGAAAACCCCAAATAAGGTCATGAAGAGTTGGACATAACTGAAGTGACCAAACAAAGATTTAGGAATGTTGAGGTAAAGTTGAGGTGAGAATACATCCCAGGCATGGGGGACTAATGCTAGTAAGAAATGAAGGTTGGAGATGGAACAATAAATAGAAATCAGATCTCCCATCTTCTAGTCCAGTGTCCTTTCCATTAAATAGTAAATCCTACGTACTGTTCCAGAGGTCCAATTTGATGGGTTTTTTACTCCTTTGAAAATTAATAAACACCAGAATAGTTCCTGTTATTCACTTATTTGTATGCTGAAATTGTGTAATAAGTTATTAACTTCCCAGATGACCTTTAAAATACCTTCCACTATGCCCAAAGGGCACTAAAAGACTGCCTACCCTTTGATCCAGCCATACCACTGCTGAGTTTATACCCCAAAGAGATTATAGGGAAAAATACTTGTACAAAAATATTTATAGCTGCACTCTTTGTGGTAGCAAAAAATTGGAAAATGAGAGAATGTCTTTCGATTGGGGAATGGCTGAACAAATTGTGGTATATGTTGGTGATGGAATACTATTGTGCTAAAAGGAAAAATGAACTGGAGGAATTCCATGTGAACTGGAAGGACCTCCAGGAATTGATGCAGAGTGAAAGGAGCAGATCCAGGAGAACCTTATACACAGAGACTGATACACTGTGGCACAATAGAATGTAATGGACTTCACTACTAGCAGCAATGCAACTATCCACGACAATTCTGGGGACTTATTAGAAAGAACGCTATCCACATTCAAAGGAAGAACTGTGGGAGTAGAAACACAGAAGAAAAACAACTGCTTGATCAGATGGGTTGATGGAGATATGATTGGGGATATTGACTCTAAACAAGCACCTCAATGCAAATATCAATAATATGGAAATAGGTCTTGATCAATGACACATGTAAAACCCAGTAGAATTGTGTGTCGGCTATAGGAGGGGATAGGGAGGGGGATGGAAAGAACATGAAACTTGTAACCATGTAATAATATTCTAAATTAATTAAATAAAGATTTCCAAATTAAAAAAATAAAATAAAATATCTTCTAGCTCTAAGAGTCAGATTCTAAAGGTTCATCTTTCATTTTTGGTCAAGTACTAAATATATTTAATTGAGTACTGAATGAACATGTAGGTGACACAATGGATAGAGGGTCAGGTCCTGGAGTCAGAAAGACCTGAGTTCAAATTCAGATTCAAACACTTACTGGGTGACCCTGGGCAAGCCACTTAACCTTGTTGGCCTCAGTTTCCTCATACGTAAAATGAACTAGAGAAGGAAGTGGTAAACCACTCCAGTAATTTTGCCTAGAAAATTCCACCCCCCAAAAAATAGGGTCACAAAAAGTAGAACATGAATGAAAAATGACTAAATAACTAAATGTGCAGAGTTTAAGTGTCTAACATGCAAAATGAGGCACATTTTCAACTTCTCCCCCATTTAAAACTCCAAGAGGCAGCCCTATGATGACTATAGGATCCAAGATGAAGAGTTAGAAAGGATCTTAGAGCTCATCAACGCAACTCTCTCATTAACCCTGAGGAAACTGAGGTCCAGAAAAGAAAGTTTGGGGTTCTATTTCACATAGAAGTGGAAGATGAAGATTTGAATCCAAGCCCTCTTAAAAATGAGCATGCTTTCCACTGTACCATACTGTCAATGTATTTCTTAATAACCAGCAAATAAACAGAGAGAGATCTTATGGATTATTGTCCCAAAAGTTGGGCTCCTTGGGTTTATCATACACTGTCTTGCTGATGTCACTTACCCCAAATCTATTCCACTGATCCACCCTTTTGTCTCTTAGCCAATACCATATTGTTTTGATGACCGCTGCTTTATAGTACAGCTTAACATCTGGTACTGCTAGGCCACCTTCCTTTACATTTTTTTTCATTATTTCCCTTGATATTCTTGATCTTTTGTTCTTCCAAATGAACTTTGTTATAGTTTTTTCTAATTCTGTAAAAAAGAGTTTCTTGGTAGTTTGGTAGGTATGGCACTAAATAAGTAAATTAATTTGGGTAGAATGGTCATTTTTATTATTTTAGCTTGTTCTACCCATGAGCAATCAATGTTTTTCCAATTGTTTAAATCTAGTTTTAATTGTTTGAAAAGTGTTTTGTAGTTGTGTTCGTATAATTCCTGTGTTTGTTTTGTTAGATAGATTCCTAAGTATTTTATATTGTCTAGGGTGATTTTAAATGGTATTTCTCTTTCTAACTCTTGCTGCTGAGATGTGTTGGAAATATATAGAAATGCTGATGATTTATGTGCATTTATTTTGTATCCTGCCACTTTGCTAAAGTTGTTGATTATTTCCACTAGCTTTTTAGTTGATTCTCTAGGATTTTTTAAGTAAACCATCATATCATCTGCAAAGAGTGATAGCTTAGTCTCCTCATTGCCTATTTTGATACCTTCAATTTCTTTTTCTTCTCTAATTGCTACTGCTAGTGTTTCTAGTACAATGTTAAATAATAGCTGTGATAATGGGCATCCTTGTTTCACACCTGATCTTATTGGGAAGGCTTCTAATTTATCCCCTTTGCATATGATGCTTGTTGATGATTTTAGATATATACTGTTTATTATTTTTAGGAAAGTTCCTTCTATTTCTATACTTTCTAGTGTTTTCAATGCGAATGGGTGCTTTTTCAGCATCTATTGAGATAATCATGTGATTTTTGTTTCTTAACTTGTTGATATGGCCAGTTATGTGGATGGTTTTCCTTATGTTGAACCATTCTTGCATTCCTGGTATAAATCCCACCTGATCATGATAGATAACCCTCTTGGATCACTTGCTGGAGTCTTTTTGCTATTATTCTATTTAAGATTTTTGAATGTATGTTCATTAGGGAGATTGGTCTATAGTTTTCTTTCTCTGTTTTTGGTCTGCCTGGTTTTGGAATCAATACCATATTAGTGTCATAAAAGGAATTTGGTAGGACTCCTTCTTTGCTTATTATGTGAAATAATTTGTATAATATTGGAATTAGTTGTTCTTTGAATGTTTGATAGAATTCACTTGTAAATCCATCAGGCTCTAGCAATTTTTTCTTAGGGAGTTCTTTGATGGCTTGTTCAATTTCTTTTTCTGATACTGGATTATTTAAGTATTCTATTTCTTCTGCTGTTAATCTAGGCAATTTATATTTTTTGTAAATATTCACCCATATCACCCAGATTGCTATATTTATTGTCATATAATTGGGCAAAATAGTTTTTAATGATTGCCTTAATTTCCTCTTCATTAGAGGTGAGGTCTCCCTTTTCATCTTTGATACTGTTAATTTGGTTTTCTTCTTTGTCTTTTTTTACTTTGTCTATTTTATCTGTTTTTTCAAAATAGCAGCTTCTAGTCTTATTTATCAATTCAATAGTTCTTTTACTTTTTATTTTATTAATTTCTCCTTTGATTTTTAGTATTTCTAATTTTGTTTTCATCTGGGGATTTTTAATTTGTTCAGTTTCTAGTTTTTTAAGTTGCATGCCAAACTTATTGACCTCTACCCTCACTAATTTGTTATGCACTCAATGATATAAATTTCCCTCTTAGTACTGCTTTGGCTGTATCCCATAGGTTTTGGTAAAAAGTCTCATTGTTGTCATTCTCTTCAATGAAATTATTCATTGTTTCTATGATTTGTTCTTAACTAACTTATTTTGGAAAATCATATTATTTAATTTCCAATTAGTTTTTGATTTGCCTCTCCATATATCCTTGCTAATAACTATTTTTATTGCATTATGATCTGATAAGGTTGCATTTATTATTTCTGCTTTTTTGCATTTGTTTGCCATGTTTCTATGCCCTATTACATGGTCAATCTTTGTGGATGTTCCATGTGCTTCTGAAAAGAAGGTGTATTCTTTTTTGTCCCTACTTATTTTTCTCCATATATCTATTAACTCTAATTTTTCTAAGATTTCATTTACCTCTCTTATCTTTCTTATTTTTTTTTTGGTTTGATTTATCTAGATCTGATAGGGGAAGGTTCAGTTCTCCTACTAGTATAGTTTTATTATCTATTTCCTCCTTGTGCTTTGCCAGTTTCTCCTTTAGACATTTGGATGCTATACCATTTGGTGCATACGTGTTGAGTACTGATATTTCTTCATTTTTTATACTGCCTTCTATCAGGATGTAATTACCTTTCCTATCTCTTTTAACCAGATCTATTTTTACTTTGGCTTTGTCAGAAATCATGATTGAAACTCCTGCCTTCTTTTTCTCAGTTGAAGCCCAATAGATTTTGCTCCAGTCTTTTATTTTTACTCTATGTATGTCTACCTGTCTCATGTGTGTCTCTTATAGCCAACATATGGTAGGATTTTGGTTTCTAATCCACTCTGTTATTTGCTTCCATTTTATGGGCAAGTTCGTTCCATTCACATTCAGAGTTATAATTATCAACTGTGTATTCCCAGATATTTTGATTCTCTCTCCTTGTCCTGCCCTTTCTTCTTTCACTGTTTCCTTCTATACTAGTGTTTTGTTTTTAATCAGTTCCCCTAATCCCCTCCCTTATTACACTTCCCTTTATCCCCACTCCCTTCTTATTCCCCTCTTATTGTTCTTTAGAGTCTTTTTAAGCTATGCCCCCTCCCTCCCTAGTATTGCTTCCCTCCCCACCAGTCCATTTGTTACCCATCTACTTTTCTATAGAGCTCGAATCAATTCTCTGCCCCAATGGATCTGATTGTTCTTCCTTCTTTAAGTTAATTTCAATGCACTGAAGAATTAAGTATTTCCTTTATCCAACCTCTTTACCCTTCCATTGTATTGGTCTTCTCCCCTGTTCACCCCACACTCTTCTTTATGAAATATAAATTTACTCCATTTTGTCTGTTTTCTCATTTCTCTTAATGTTATCTACATTTTTTTTACCTCTAGTTTTATATATTTATACATACGTATATGTATATATATACATACATACATATATCTTGACATTTCATCCTATATAGTTTGTCCCTCTTCTCTTTAAGTATACTTCTTCTTGCTACCCTGATGATAATACCAATTTTTAAGAGTTATAATATCTTCTTTTCTTATAGCGATATAAGTCAATCGAACTTATTGGGTCCCTTAAAGAAAAGGTGGGGTTTTTTGTCCCATTCCACACTCTCTTAATCTTGAGTTCTGTGTTTAACTCTCTTTTTAAGTCCAGTTTTTTCTTTATGAATGCTTGGAAGTCTTCAATTTTGTTGAATGACTATTCTTTCCCCTGCAAGAATATAGTCAGTTTTGCTGGATAGTTAATTCTTGGTTGTAGACCCAGCTCTCTTGCTTTCCAGAATATTATATTCCATGCCTTCCGGTCCTTCAATGTAGATGCAGCCAGATCCTGTGTTATCCTAACTGTGGTTCCTTGGTATCTGAATGACTTCTTAGCAGCTTCTAACATTTTTTCCTTGCTCTGGTAGTTTTTTAATTTGGCTATAATATTCCTGGAAGTTGTTAGTTGTCAATTAAATGTAGGAGGTGATCTGTGGATTCTTTCAATTTCCACTTTTCCCCCTAGTTCAAGAATGTCAGGACAGTTTTCTTGTATAATTTCCTGTAGGATGATGTCTGGGCTTTTCTTTTGTTCTGGGTAGACCAATAATTCTTAAATTGTCTCTTCAAGATCTGTTTTCCAGATCTGTGGTTGTATCAATGAGGTGTTTCATATTTTCCTCAAATTTTTCATTTTTTAAATTTTGTTTTATATATTCTTTATTATATATTATATACCACATATAAAGAATATATCATATTCTTTATTATATATCTTGCTGCCTTGTGAAGTCATTTGCTTCTAGTTGTTGAATTCTAATTTTTAAGGACTGAATTTCATCCCTGGCTTTTTGGTCATCCTTCTTCTTCTTGTCTGATTTTCTTTGTAGATCATCTTTCACCTTCTTTGCTTTGTTTTTCAGCTGGTCAATTTGGGCTTTTAAGACATTATTTTATTGTTTTAGACCATGTATTTCCTTTTCCCAGTTGTCTTCAGCCTCTGTTGATTATTTTCTGAGTCCTTGAGTTAATTGAATTTTGAGTTCTTGAGTTCATTGAATTTAAATTCTTCCAAAGACTCTGTCCATTTCACTGAAGTTTCTATGTTTTTTTCTTGGTGTTCCTTTATCCTCTTCTGATCCATTTGCTGTTTGTTAAATTTCTGGATAGAAACTGTCTATTGTGGTTTCTTTTTTCTTTTTCTGTTGTTTACTCATGTGTTTTCAGTCTTTCTCCCCTCTAATTGGCTGTAATCTTGGTCCTCTGATCATTTTTTTTTATCTGTGGGTTTGGGCTATTCAGTCCTGGGAGGGCTTCTTCTCTGTTTTGTTGATTAATTAGGTTAGTGGGACCTGAGACCAGATTTTCCCTAGCTGGTGGTAAAAACTAAAGAAGTGAATTTGGCTACTTTCACTGTAGTCTGTGGGGGAGGGGTGTTGGAGCTTCCCTGCCCTCTGAAGATTTCTTATCTGCTGTAGTCAGGATTAAGCCAGGTGGGGTTGGTCTGCACAGCTGGAAGTGCCCTGAGGTCAAAACCTTGAGAGAAAGGGGCGGGGCAGCCAAGATGGAGTGTATGTTCACCCTCTCTGGGTTTCTCCCCCAGCAGCCTCCCTGCTGTCTGTGATCAGAGCCTTGAGTTTGGCACCGCTGTGCCAGCAAGGCACTTCCCTTGAACTAGCACCCCAGCCCACCCAGAGATTCTAGGATTCTCTGGAGATTCAGTACATTAAATGGAGGAGGGAATCTGGAATCTTCCTTCTTTCTTTCCCTTCCCACTGGACAATTCCAGAAATTCAGGCTTTTTTCTCTTTTTTTCCCCATGTACCTTTTAAGTTGGGTTCAGCTGGACAATACCCCATTATTAGACACCTTTTTTTTTTTAAAAAAAAAATAGTACTATAAGGGGCAGCTGGGTGGCTCAGTGAATTGAGAGCCAGGCCTAAATTTGACCTCAGACACTTCCTAGCTGTGTGACACTGGGCAAGTCATTTAACCCCCATTGCCTAGCCCTTAAGGCTTGTCTGCCTTGGAACCAATACACAGTATTAATTTTAAGATGGAAAGTATGAGTTTTTAAAAAACAAAAATAAATAGTACTATACATGATCTTTTCTATTTGAATTGTCGCCTCTAACATAGACTTTTCTTATCTATATCTGGTCAGGTCCAGCATCTCTTCCTAACTTAATCTAAAGTGCCCCTGCCGCTTCTATTCATAGTATGGAAGGCACTGAAGGGATGTAGTCCAAATGGCATTGTTGAAGAGAACTGATCACCAATAAAATGCTGATGGCTCTGTTCCCTTTTTTTCTGTTTCTTGTTCTTTTTCCAGCCACTCCTGTTTGATCTGGAGCAGCTAGATCCCATGGCAAGCTCTCCTTTCTTTTTAATTACTTTTTGCTGTTTTGTAAAGTGATATTACCATCTGCCCATTAAATGAGCTTGGATCTAATCAAGAGTGGTCTTTCCATGTCTCTCTGCTTGTCAAGCTCAACATCAGAAGTGGTTCTGAGCCCTTTCGATCTTCTTGTGGTAACTTTTGTCCAAGTTAAACTTTTTTCCCAGCTGATAATGGTGCCTTATTATCTCTCCTGATGAAGAGAACAAATTGGCAGAGGACTTAAGAGAGCCAGCCTATAGACCATTATGATTTTCACATAAAATGTTTCATTTACAAATCACACAACCATCCAATTATTTTGACCACCATCTTTAGAATATCATCTTACAGCCGAGTACAGATGATACATAGCAGTCATCAAAGACAACAACCAAATTCCCACAATGATGCCTATTCCGAAATACCATATTCTGGGCATTTTTATCAAGGAAAGATTTCTGAAAACAGATATACTCCAGGGAAGGTCTCGAGAAGTTGGAACCCCACCCCAACCATCATTCAGTGTAAAGTTTAATGCCTTTCCCTCTCTGTCCCCAGGGTTGAAGATGAAATTATCTAAGAAACAACTTTGTGTGATGGGGTTCTCTGAGAAAATGATTGAAAGCTATAGATATATTGATGTTCATGGGAAACCGAAGAGCACACTTTAAATCTAATTGATCACTAAATGTTGTCAGACATACAAAACACCAATTATATTAACTGTCCATGAGAATGAAATCAATGATCAGCCCTAAGCTTAGATAGCCTTGCACTTATACAGATTCAATCGTAATAGTTTAATCATTCACAGTTCATCATGCCTTATTGCTACTGTGTACAGCATTCTCCAGGTTCTCAGGAGAACATTGTACACAGAAAGTAAAACATTGTGGAACAATCCAATGTAATAGGCTTTGCTACTAGTAACAATTCAACAAGCCAGGACATTCCTGAAGGACTTATGTAAAAGAATGCTATCCACATTGAGAGAAAAAAACTAAGGGAGTAGAAATGCAAAAGCAAAAAACATATGACACCACTTATCACACGTATATACGGGTATGTGATTTGGGGTTTAGGCTTTAAAATATTTCTCTATAGCAAAAATGGATGATATGGAAATATGTATCAAGTGATAACATTTGTACAGCCCAGGGGAATTGTTTGTTGGCTTTGGGAGGGAGGGAGGGAAGAGGGGAGGGAAAGAAAATATATCATGAAAACATGGAAAAATATTTTAAAATTAAAAAAAATTTTTAAGTTAAAAAATTTCTCCAGGTTCAGCTCACTTCATTTTGCGCCACTTCATATAAGATTTTCCAGGTTTTTTTGTGATCATCCTGTTCATCATTTCTTATGGCATGATAGTATTCTATTACAATCACATACCACAACTTGTTCTGTTATTCCCCAATTGACAGGCATCCCTTCAGTTTCCAGTTCTTTGCTGCCACACAAAAAAAGAGCTGCTACAAATGTTTTAGAATATATAGTTTCTGGGGGCAGCTGAGTGGCTCAGTGGATTGAGAGTCAGACCTAGAGACAGGAGATCCTAGGTTCAAATCTGGCCTCAGACACTCCTACTTGTGTGACCCTGGGCAAGTCCTTGACCTCCATTGCCTAGCCCTTACCACTCTTCTGCCTTGGAACCAATTCATAGTTTTGATTCCAAGACGGAAGGTAAGGGTTTTAACAAAAAAAAAAAAACTAACAAAAGAATATATAGTTTCTTTCCCTTTTTCCTTAATCATTTTAGGAAATAAACAGTAGTAATATTACTGGATCAAAAACCATACACAGATTCATAATTCTTTTAGTATAATTCCAGATGTTTTAGTTTCCACATTTTTCCTCACCCCTCTCCAACATCTGTCATTTTTCCCTTTTATCATTTTAGCAAATCTCATATATGTGAGATGATTTGTATTTCTTTAATCAAAAATGATTTAGAGAAATTGAACAAGCCATCAAAGAACTCCCTAAGAAAAAATCGCCAGGGCCTGATGGATTCACAAGTGAATTCTATCAGACATTCAAAGAGCAACTAATCCCAATACTATACAAA